>NC_082671.1:53559629-53864444 GCF_025265405.1 Mesoplodon densirostris
GAAAAATCAAGACTGGAAGTCCCATTTCACAATAGAGTTTAAACTCCTAGAGTTTAAAATGCAAATTTTAAATGATTTGTCCAAGATCTGGATACAAAGCAATCAGCTTGGGATCTCTGCTCAAACTCTCATTTATGTGTAAGGATGTTGGAAACTTGCCTTGGACAGCAAGTGATATTATCTGATTGTATCAGATTAAAAAATTCTAGAGAATTTCCAAACAGTTTATTCCTGCCCTGTTAGGGCTCTCATTTACTATGAGATTAGAGAGTATTCCAGGCTTATTTGGATTAATGGTCTCAACCTCTACAGAAAGCAGGACACGAAAAGTCTTATTGTCTAACAATGATAGTTGAGGAATTAAACTATGAAAAATAAACAATATTAAAACACTCACATAATTAAAGAGCAACTGATATGTGAATGTGGAAAACACATGTGGCTCTCTGCGGTCTTTAAGACTAGCAAAACAAAGTAGTTAATTCCAGGAAGAACACAACAGGGAAAAAAAAAAACTTTAATTATAGCAAAAAACTAAAGTGAAAATATAGGATTTTCTATTTTTCAGTAAACCTTGAATCCCTGTATATCGCAAGTTTTAGGGAAACAAAAGTTTAGAAGCAAGAGCCTTTATGTAAATATTTAGATCCCCTGAAATATAGAACATAATGAAAACTTATTTATATGCCATGCAGTTATAAATGAGATATATTCTGGTGTTTTCCCTAACTGTGGCAGAGTCCAGGCAGGTTCAAGGTGTAAGAGATAGTGGAACACTTTTTTCTTTATAAAGTGTGCAAAATTACTGCAAGGGATAGCAGAGACTACATCAATTTTTATTCCTTTTATTCAGATCACCTCCTCGGCCTGTAAGAACACTTGATAGTGAGAAGATGCAAAGTACAAAGAAAAATGCCAAGAACTGCAGGCATGGAAGGCTGAATGCTGAAGGTAGAAAGATTAGTATTATGAGAAGCAGGGGTGGGAGAAAAGGAAATAACACGTTAGTACCAGGGATAAGGAGAAGTACCTGGATGCACAAGGGAGCCACACAGGAAATCAGCTCAGTCAGTCGCGTGTTGGGGGATATGTGTGAGAATGTTTTGGACGGGGCATTCAAGAATGTGTTGGCCGGAAAGAAGTGCAGTGGAAAAGCTGCTCATTCAAGGGGGAGGTGTATCTAGAAGTGAGGATTCCAAGTCTGTTAGAGAGTCCAAGAACATCCCTGTTGGTGACTCTGTGGCAATCAGGGTAAACTTAGGAGTGACCCAGAATAATATTTGTACAAATTACACTGTCTCCTTCCCCACTCTGTTAAACACACTACCAGCTTCTGAAGGCCAATGGCCGGGTCTTGTTCACCCTGAGTTCTCTGCTGAGCCTTTGCATTTAGCAGGAGCTTGGTTTGCTTTTTTCTTAGGAAAATATACCTTTTTTTTTTTTCTGATGATAAAAGTAATATATACTCAATACAAAAAAAATTCTGAAGATACAGGGAAGTATAAAGGAATGAATAAAAGTCATATGTAACCCCATCTCCCAGAGATAAGCCGAGCTTCTTAATATTTTGGATCTCTCTCTCTCACGCACACACAAACACACATGCACATTCACTAAATTGATACCATACTATACGTACTGTTCTAAAAACACCCATCACGGCCATTTTTCTAGCTTGAAAAAAAGCTCTGCACCATCATGTTTAGTAGTTGCAATACCATTTAGTTAAACAGCTCCTCCACTCATGAACATATAAGTTCTTTCCAATTTGTTGCTTTTATAAACACTGCTGCAAGGAGCATCTTTACACATATGTATCTGCGCACATGTTCAATTACTATTTTCTTAGGCTGACTTCTAGAAGCAGATTTTAAGGGACCCAGCCTTTTAGAGGTTTTTTGATATATATGTTGCTAAACTGTCATCCAAAATATTTATAAAAATGAACGCTTCCAACAGCAGAGTATGAAAGTGCCTTTCCCTCACTGGATTTCACTCTTTTTACTTTTCCCATGAGAGTTAAAATACCTTTTTTTTTTCATTTGCACCTTTTAATTAGAGAGCACTAACATTTTTATGGGTACTGCCCAACTGAATTAATGCTTCTCTGAAATCCCAATTACTATTCTTGACCTAACTGAACTATCTTATTATTTAATCCCTCCTCAGTAGATTCTCCTGGGTTTTACTCATGAGGTTCTAAAGACCACGCTGGCAAAGGAGCAAGTGGGTGAATGATGATACAGAAGCAGCCCATACGGTTACTTCCCAAAAGGAAAAGAGAGAAATACTCTAGGGCACTGTCTACCAGCCCTAGGCTCAACAGTGCTGACGTGTTTTTGGAAATGTAGACATTTAACTGGAATGTGTGATACTAGTTTGAGAAGGTCACTGCCCCCTGGACAGACTTTCCAATACAGTTTACATGCTCCCTGTGTAACTACCAAGTATCAGTATATATTTTGACTCATAATTTTTTAGAATATAGAACTTACTGCTGATTTAGTTTATAAATGATTTCTGTTGCAAGTTTAAAACTGATGTACAAATTCTTTTTTTTTTTAATTTATTTTTGGCTGCATTGAGTCTTCATTGTTGCACAGGCTTTCTCTAGCAGTGCTCGGGCCTCTCATTGTGGTGGCTTCTCTTGTTGCAGAGCACGGGCTCTAGGCACATGGGCTCAGTAGTTATGGTGCACAGGCTTAGTTGCTCTGTGGCATGTGGGATTTTCCCGGACCAGGGCTCAAACCTGTGTTCCCTACATTGGCAGACGGATTCTTAACCACTGTGCCACCAGGGAAGCCATGATGTACAATTCCTAAAAAAATCGTCTTGCTGAGGGAGAAGATATGGGGATATATGTATGTGTATAGCTGATTCACTTTGTTATAAAGCAGAAACTAACACACCATTGTAAAGCAATTATACTCAATAAAGATGTTAAAGAAAAAGAAATTAAAACTGAAAAAAAAAATCATCTTGCTAATTTATATTTGTAAATGGCTATAAGTAGTTTCCAAGTCGTGGAACTGGCTATTTTCAGTCATTTCCCATCAAAAATAGATGTAGTTCATTTATAAATAGTATTAGATTGTGCCATGAAAATGTTGCTGCTGCTTCTTCGTCTTTCTTTTTTTCTTTTTTTTTTTTTTTTTTTTATACTAATGAGGGAATGTTCACATACCAACGGCTTCCTGATTTGGTATATGCATTTTGCCTTTGTTTCCCTTTGCCTGTGTTAAATAAACTCTAGAGTTCTATCATTAGAACATCACGTTTCAAACACAGGGTGAGGGTGGAGGCATAATGCCTCAGGCATAATTATTGTTAAATATTTCCCTCTAGCCTGTGCCAAGGAAGCAGTAGTTTTAGCAAACAGAGTTCTCATATGTTTTTAAATATTATATTCTTAAAATTTATGAACGAGGCTAGAGGAAATATGAAAATAGAACTTTGAAATGACCTTTAAAATAAAGCTTCCTTAAAAGGAGTTAAGTAACCAGGGAAGATAATAAGCTTTCTATTGCGGGAAGATTCTTAGCTTGGAGCCTTCTCACAGAGGATGGACTCCGAGTGAACTTTTCCTTAAATCCACTTAGCTGGGATTGGGATTTGCATTAGCATGACTTCAAACTTGTTTTGCTTTCCTGTTTTCCCACAGGTGGTACACTATTTTTTAAAACTTTTGTTTAGCTTTCCTTAAAGGTGGTCTGCAGAAAAGAAGATGAACAAGTAAAGGAAAAGAAAAGGAAAAATGTGGGCCTCCCTGGTGGCGCAGTGGTTGAGAGTCCGCCTGCCGATGCAGGGGATACGGGTTCGTGCCCCGGTCTGGGAGGATCCCATATGCTGCGGAGCGGCTGGGCCCGTGAGCCATGGCCGCTGGGCCTGCGCATCCGGAGCCTGTGCTCCGCAACGGGAGAGGCCACAACAGTAAGAGGCCCACATACCGCAAAAAAAAAAGAAAAAAAAAAAAAAAGAAAAGGAAAAATGTGAAAAGGCCTATAGTGGCTGTTTTCTTACTTTCCCTTTTCTAGAAGAAGCCATCACCTGCTTGCACTGTTCTCATCTGGCAGTGGTAACACTGGTGAAAGAAATGTGGGTGAGATTAAGCTGTAAGACATTTCCAATAAAGTCAGGAATGATAAAGTGATGGATGTGATGAAACAAGACAAGTGGTGCAAGAGGACATTTGTTTGAGAATGGTTATCCTCCTGGAGGCTGACCTCTTAAGGTTTCGATATCCCCAAAGTGTCTTGCTTTGTTTTAATATCGAATTATTTAACATCAATCCATTTACCTTAAACTTTTTTGAACCTATTAGCATTTTCAGTTTGTATCACCTCCTGAGGAAGAATATGCAGTAGGTTTTCCACGCAGGCAAGATGGTTGTCCTAAATGACATTTTTCGATCTTTAAGAAATAGTTCCCAATGTCATATTCTGGAATCAGTTAGAACCAAAATAATATTGCTACAACCAAATCCTGCATGACTTAATGGACTTTCACACTATTCCATCTACACAAGCTCCTTAGACTTAAGGAACAATAATTTTAGCTTGACTTCATAACCATAGGTTTCCCTCCACCTACCCTCTTGTTCCTCTTAATTAATCTTATTTCAATAGCATATTTATTTTCAGTTTTTGGAAAATTAAATGGTTATGACTCAAAATTATTAACTGGTAGTTCCCATTCGCCAAATCCATAACTGTGAAATGCCCCTTTTTCTTAGTCACCTGAGTTGCATGGGGCCTGGGTTACCAGTCCCTGAGATTTCATACTTTGAATGAAAGCCAATCTCACAAAATGTGATTATGATCTGAGAATAAACAGAAAAGGGAGTTTCAAGACATTGCTCTTCAGACTGTTGAGCTGAAGAAGACACATAAAGTATAACTGAGGGCGTAACTAAGGCAACAGGTATTCAGCTCCTTACTGGGTTCCTGTGTAATTCTTCTTCTGCAGACTCCTTCAGAGTTACAATCCATCATTCCCAGAGAGCTCTTCATCTTTCACAGGAGGTTTCCATTTGCCATCTAAGAACTGCCCTGAGTTATTTTCAGCTGCTCAGGGTTTGCAGCACAAGTGTCCCGTCATCAACTGTGACTCCCCTGTCGGACTGTTATATCCCCACATGTGCCTTGGTCATAATCTTCTCAGACCACTTCTCTAGGAATTGATGTTTGCAACCTCATTCAAAGCAAGAAGAAGAAAAACAAATTAGAGCATCTAGTGCCCAGAAAAGCAAAGGATTGTGACAACTCCTATCAGTTGGTTAATGCCTTATAAAGATGTTATTTTTTCTCTTGAAACTCAAGAAGCAGTTTACAAGAATGGCTGTTCCTTGTGGTATCAAAGTGAGGATGCAGAGATGTTTCCAAAACAAAATTTAAAAAACCAAGTGACTCATTTAAAACAATGGCACAAAAATGTTAAACTGACTACAGATAATAACACCTTAAAAAATCCTCCTCCCATCAATTATTGGGAATTTTCAAGAAATAAAATGCTCTGAGGAAATGAGTTTTCAGATGAACTTTATGCTAATTAAAGGTTACTTCAACCTTTTTGTGCTCAAAATTTTCTCAAATATAGTACATAATATTTTTTGATTTCTTAAAGAGAGGATATTGAACATAATTACTACTAGTATTATTACTACTACTACTGCTCTTATTAAAAAAGTAAAAATGAAGAGAGCCCCAAATAAGAACAAAGAACATGGGTGTTGGTATCTGGCAGAGCTATAGGTTCAAATCACAACTCTGTCACATATAACTAGCTGTGTGCCTTTGTGTATATATTTCATCTCTTTAAACTGAATTTATTCACCTGTAAAAGGGGGGAAATCATAGAAAGAAATGCAGGATTATTGTGAAGATTGAGATAATGTATGTAACGGAATAGCACAGAGCCTAGAACATAGTAAAAGCTCAATAAATGTGAGCTTTTGGTGTTCTCTATTTTAACATGAAACAGTTCTTCATTGATAACTAGCTGTGTTAAGTGCATTCACATACTTATAATCATTAGGAACTTTCACCTGCATCTTGCTTTTTCTCTCTGCCATTACTCAGATTATGAGGAGACACTTCTTTTGTTATCAATTTACCAGTCTTTAATAGGTATTCCACCACCCTTTTATTTACAGCTTATATCTGCTTTGAATTGGGCAACCAGATTAACTGAATCTGTTGAGATTCTTTGAAATTAAGCCTTGGTGCTTTGGTTTTGGATGTCAGAGGCTTTTTAGCTTTCTTCAGGTTCTGAGTAAACTGTGACTGAAGCAAAGGGTCCCATCCCAGAAATGAATAAAATATGGTAAGGTGAATACATTATCCCCCTTACCCTAATGTCTTTCAAAAGAGGTCTTATGACATCGGGCATCAAACAGAATGAAAATAATAAGATTTTTTTTTTTTTCGGTACGCAGGCCTCTCACTGTTGTGGCCTCTCCCATTGCAGAGCACAGGCTCCAGACACTCCGCGGCATGTGGGATCTTCCCGGACTGGGGCACGAACCCGTGTCCCCTGCATCGGCAGGCGGACTCTCAACCACTGCGCTACCAGGGAAGCCCCGAAAATAATAAGATTAATGAATTATAAATTGAGACAGAGATAAAAAAAAGAATGAAATTTTGCCACTTGCAACAACACGGATGGACTTGGAGGGTATTACGCTAAGTGAAGTAAGTCAGACAGAGAAAGACCAACACTGTATGATATCACTTATATGTGAAATCTAAAAATACAACAAACTAGTGAATATAACAAAAAAGAAACAGACTCAGAGATTCAGAGAACAAACTAGTGGTTACCACTGGGGAGAGAGAAGGAGGGAGGGGCAAGAAAGGGGTAGGGGATTAAGAGGTACAAACTATTATGTATAAAATAAATAAACTACAAGGGTATATTGTACAAAACAGGGAATATAGCCAATATTTTACAGTAACTATAAATGGAGTAAAGCCTTTAAAAATTGTGCATCACCTGTGTTGCACACCTGTAACATATTATGCTGTACACCAACTATACCTCAATTTAAAAATAAATAAATAAATAGAGATGGAGAATCAGGGCCAGAGAAAGTAGGAGGAAGAAATGTACTAACCATTGGGACAATTGCAATTGTTGTGATTTCAACATGACATTGGCACAAGGCCTCCTGGCAGCAGGGCAAAAAGGAAATGTGTTCAATGATACAGTTCTTGTTCTCAGAAAAAAGGAAGCATTCTGATTTTGTGGGGAGGAAAAAGTTTCACGTGAGATCTTATACAGAAACACTCAGTTTTTGTCCATTTGCCTAACAGACAATGACCTTGGCAAGGAACTGGGGTTATAAAATATAATATACTGGTAACCTTTGACTTTTTAGTCTTTAGTTCTCATATTGCTTCTACCTTTGAAGCAATTAATCTGCATTTCACTGTTACATCTATTGCTATCACCCTAGTCTGTGCTCTTGACCTTCACTAATTAGAATACAATTAATATCCCAATCCATCTCCTTGCATCCAGTTGTCCTGTTTGCCAATTCAATTTATACATATATACATCTGGATGTTCCTAAATCAACATGTTCAACTCACAGGATTCAAAAACCTTCAGTTTCTCCGAGTGCCTTCTGGAGAAAGTGCAAACTTTTCAGATAGGTATTCAGATGTTTCATAATCTGATTATATCCCACATTTTATTTACTATGACTCCCCATTCCTAACCCTCCAACCCCACCATGCTTTCTCATCAGCGTTTGACTGTTTCATGCTGCTTCCTGCCTCTCCTCCTTTGCTCACGTGATTTCCCCTCCTGAAACCACTACCCTTTCTCTTTCCCACCTATCCAAATCTTAATTCTCCTCCGAGGTCTAGCTCAGTTCTCTCAGGCAGCCTTCCTAACAACTGGGTTCGTGTTTCTTTTTCCCTCACCAGACTACTGTCTGTACTAATGGATGTGTGTTCTGTGGACCTCTGGGGATTCCAGAGGGGGGGCCCATGAGGTCACAAACATTTTTATAATAATACCTAGATGTTATTCCTTTTTCTCATTGTGTTAACATCTGCAGTGATGGTACAGAAGCCACAGTAGGTAAAAACTTCCAGCATCTTAGCACAACTCAGTAGTGGCACCAAACTATATGAGTCATCATCGCATTGTTCACCACCATCTACTCACAGTAAAAAAGTCACTTCACTTAGGAATGTTCTTGATGAAGCTGTAACAATTACTAATTTATTAAATCTTGACCCTTGAGTACCTGGATTTTTAATATTCTGTGTGAAGAAATGGAAGTACCCATAAAGTACTTCTGCTGCACATCAAAGTATGATGGTGGTCTTTAGGAAAAGTGCCGTGCAATTCTTGAGTTGCCAATTTTTTTCACAGACACCACTTTTACTTGATAGACAACTGACACAAAATTCAGTTATATAAGTTTGAGTATTTGGCAGATATTTTCCCGAAAATGAACAAAGTGAAACTGTCGTTTCAAGGAAAACAACTAACAATATTTATTGCTAATGATAAAATTCGAGCTTTCAAGCAAGTATATATCAGAATTTAAGACAACTTGTGTTTGCCCCTGGGAACTTGAGAGCTTCCCAATATTCAGTGGCTTTTCTGATGAGATTGATGAAATGGAGATTGGAGGTGTGTTAACAAATGTATTTTTTTCATACTGTGTAATGAAATGGGTCAACATTTGTAAGAGCTACTTAACTCAATGAACCAATATTTTCCAACTGCCCTATGCATGGTGATAAAAATCATGCTTGGGTAAAGATTCAATCAAAATGCAAGACAGATTCCCTGCCCCCCACCACCCTATATTGCCCCTCCCTCCTTCCCTCTCCCCACTGGTAACCACTAGTCTGTTCTCTATATCTGTGAGTCTGCTTCTTTTTTGTTTTATTCACTAGTTTGTTGTATGTTTTAGATTCCACATATAAGTGATAGCATACAGTATTTGTCTTTTTTTGTCTGACTTATTTCACTTAGCGTAATGCCATCCATGTTGCTTCCACACCCTGGCAATTGTAAACAACGCTGCTATGAACACTGGGGTGCATGTATCTTTCCGAATTACTGTTTTTGTTTCTTTCGGATTTATACCCAGGAGTGGAATTGCTGGGTTACATGGAAGTTTGTTGAGGACCCTCCACACTGTTTTCCACAGTGGCTGCACCAAGTTATATTCCCACCAACAGTGCAGGAGGGTCCCTTTCTCCACATCCTAGCCAACATTTGTTATTTGTGGTTTTGTGTGTGTGTGTGTGGTATGCGGGCCTCTCACTGTTGTGGCCTCTCCCGTTGTGGAGCACAGGAAGTGCGTCCCGTCCGGATGCACAGGCTCAGCGGCCACGGCTCACGGGCCTAGTCGCTCTGTGGCATGTGGGATCTTCCTGGACTGGGGCACGAACCCGTGTCCCCTGCATCGGCAGGCGGACTCTCAACCACTGCGCCACCAGGGAAGCCCTATTTGTGTTCTTTATGATGACAGCCATTCTGACAAGTGTGAGATGATCTCTCATTGTGGTTTTGATTTGCATTTCCCTGATGATTAGCAATGTTGAGCATTTTTTCATGTGCCTGGGCAGCTATTTGTAAAAGAATGAACTTAGAACATTCTCTAACACCACATACAAAAATAAACTCAGAATGTATTAAAGACCTAGATGTAAGACTGGATACTATAAAACTCCTAGAGGAAAACACAGGCAGAACACTTTTTGACATAAATCGCAGCAATATCTTTTTGGATCCATCCGCTAAAGCAAAGGAAACAAAAGCAAAAATAAACAAATGGGGCCTAGTTAAACTTTAAAAAGCTTTTGCAAGGACAACCTACTGAATGGAGAAGGTCTTTGCAAATGACATGACCAGTAAGGGGTTATTATCCAACATATATAAACAGCTCATACAACTCAACATCTAAAAACAAACAATCCAATTAAAAAGTAGGCATAAGAACTGAATAGATATTTTTCCAAAGAGGAAATGCAGAAGACCAACAGCACGTAAAAGATGCAAGACAGGTTTTTAATACATAAAAGTTCACTGAAACAGTTTTGCATTCCACGTCACAAGCAATCTTTAAGAAACTACCAGTTGTTGAGTTTTAATGTGGTTTCAAAGAAGAATATCGACAATTACCTGAAAAGGCTTTAAAATACTCCCCTCTTTTCTACCTACCTATCTGTGTAAGGCTGTATCTATTTCATATACTTCAACCAAAACAACATATTGCAACTTTTAATTGAAGTTAAAAGAAGCAAATAGAAGAATCAGCTGTCTTCTCTTAAAGAGATCTGTAAAATACATAAAATAATGCCACCCTCTTACTAATGTTTTTGCTTTAGAAAAGTCACTTTTCATAAAATATTTATTTTAATGTATACTGAGTTTATTGTTGGTTATGTTTAAATGAATTAATAGTTTTTTCAGTTTTAAGTTATAATACTATCAATATCTAATATTGATAGGTATATCCACATAAAAATGCTCTTTGGAGTCAATACTTTATTAAGGATATAAAGTGTAAGAATATAAAAAGTTGGGCTTCCCAGGTGGCGCAGTGGTTGGGAGTCTGCCTGCCAATGCAGGGGACACGGGTTCCTGCCCCGGTCCGGGAAGATCCCACATGCCGCGGAGCAGCTGGGCCCGTGAGCCATGGCCGCTGAGCCTGCATGTCTGGAGCCTGTGCTCCGCAATGGGAGAGGCTACGGCGGTGAGAGGCCCATGTACCACAAAAAAAAAAAAAAGAATATAAAAAGTTTTAGAACTGTTGTTCTACAGCATTCATTTTAGCTCTTAATTTTGCATTATATAAATTGTAATAGTATAATGTCATCTAACTATTTTTGTGTATATATACTATAATTTTAATTGTATTATAATAATGAAGGAAAAAACTGTTTTTAACCTATAACACCTAGGGAAGTAAGACAACAGATACTTGCTGAACTGACGTGAGATAACATATTCAAGTCAAAGGGTTTAATAGAACCATTTTATTCAAGTTCTACAAAGGTTCAGTCTTGTCAGTTTCCAAAGGCTGTTCCACATGGTCTGGAAAATTTAAGACCACACTCCACCCCAGTGCGGTTGTCAGTTACTATATTCCATTAACATTTTGAATGGCTATGCTGTTCCATCAAAGTAAAGTATTTTCCCCTATCTCTGTACCTGTAGTTCCCACTTCCTAGAATCTCCCTCTCTCCCTTCTCCATGGCTCACACCATAAAGAGGCGTGACCTCCAGGGCTTCCCTGGTGGCACAGTGGTTGAGAGTCCGCCTGACGATGCAGGGGATGCAGGTTCATGCCCCGGTCTGGGAAGATCCCACATGCCGCGGAGCGGCTGGGCCCGTGAGCCATGGCCGCTGAGCCTGTGCGTCCGGAGCCTGTGCTCCGCAATGGGAGAGGCCACAACAGTGAGAGGCCCGCATACCGCAAAAAAAAAAAAAAAAAAAAAGAAAGAAAAAAGAGGCGTGACCTCTTTACGATCTCCTGACCTTCCCGGTAGCTTAGGTCCCCCCCTCACATTCTCTCAGAGCACCTTATACTCGTCTTTAAATGTCACCTCTTACAATTTTAACTGTCTAATTATTTATGTAATTATTTGATTAATGTCTATCTCACTAGACTATATGCCCCAAGGGATATTTCAATGAAATTTCTCAATTGTACCTACTTAACAGGGTTATAGAAATATTAGCTAGATAAATATTATTAAATAAATCAACTGAAATTAATTAACCCTTTATCCTATGACATTTAGTAATATGATAGCTAAAGCAACAGAGGGGAAATTCCATTACACATCATAGAAGAAACGAATTGGTGTGATTTCTGTTTTTAAAGGAACTGCTCAGAGAGTAGATCATGGGTGGCACAGTGGGAATGGGGAGATGGGAGAGTCCAGGGAATCAGCAGGTCGGAAATAAGGGATCGGGAGGATTCTCAGGTTTCCAGCTTGAGCAGCTGACAGGATGGAGATTATATTTACCAAAATTCAGAAAACTGGAAGGGAAATATGATTAGGAGGGGAAGACTAAGAATCTGTTAGATTTTCAAGTGTCGACACTAGGGGGCTGGGGTTGAGAGGAGAGATCTAAGGCTACAAGTATAAACTTGGGAGCTGTTAACACAGAGCTTGCAATTGAAGCTGAGGAAGTGAGTGTGAGAGGAGCTGGTGAGCAGAGAGAAGCTTAGGCGAGCTCTGAGGACATGTGACAGATAGGAGGGGCTTGGGTGTAAGAGGAAGGGACGGCAGGAAGGTAGACAGAAAAGTGGCTGGAAAGATGGTGAAGTGGCCAAGCACAGGGTAAACTTTGATCTCCTCCCTCACATCTGTCTTTCTCTCTCCCTTCCCACTTTCCCAGCCTCCACCCACCCTGCAGCAAGACTACCAGAGTAGGTTACTAACTAGACAGCTTGCGTTGTTTCTCCTTCGGATGCCTCCTGGACCCTCCTGCCAGAGTGATCTCTCTCTGGCGGCACTGTCCAATATAGTAGCTACTAGCAGCATGGGGCTATTTAATTTACATGAATTAAAATGAAACAGAATTACAAATGCAGTTCTTCTGTCTCACTAGCCACATTTCAAGTGCCTCCACAACCAGGTGTAGCTAAGTGGACAGCAAAGACACAGAACAAACGAAAACATGGTCAGAGAAAGTGCCGCCGCTACAGATTTGCTTTGTCTTTTCAGTTCAAGGGTCCAAACCCTTAGTTGGAGACTGCTACATTCCACCCTAAACTGTTTTTTAAACTTCATCTCCTCCCACTCCCCTAGATCAACTCTGTGCTCGATATAAACTGGGCACACCTCACTCTTTTCCACTTTCATTTACTGGCGTAGGTCATGCTATCAGGATACCTTCCTGTAGTGTATCCACCGGGATGGTTAGGTTTATGCATCGGCTTGCCTGGGCTTTAATTCCCAGTTATGCAATGAAACACGAATCTAAGAGTTGCTATGAACGTATTCTGTAGGTGTGGTTAACATCTGCAATCAGATGACTTTAAATAAAAGAAATGATCTGAGTGGGACTCATCCAATCAGTTGACTGGCCTTAAGAGAAAAACTAAGGCTTCTCTGAGAAAAAGAAATTCCCCCTCTGGACTGCAGGGTCAACCACTGCCCGAGAGTTTCCAGCCTGCCCTTCCGGCCACGGTGCCCCACAGATTAGAATCTACATTTGTGGAAGCAGGTTCCTTGAGATAAATCTATTTAATAAATATTTCTCTGCATGTGTGTATTAATATAGATATATATGTGTGTACATATGTGTACACACCTGTATAGATATATTTATACACATACATATATACACATGTGTACACATGTGTGTTTATGTGCGTGATCCTACAGGTTCTGTTTTCTGGTAAAACCTCGACTGGTACAGATTTCAGTACTTAATGAAATGTACCCTTCAAGGTTGCAATATATACCACCTTCTTCAAAAATACAAACCTGATTTTTCAAAGACAATGATTTTTGACCTGGCTGCACATTTGAGTCACCTCTGTAAACTTTTATAAACATATTCAGGTTCTTTATATAAACATATGCAAAAGCCAGATTAGTACATGAAGGTGGAGCTTGGGCCTTCATGTTTTAAAAGAGTTTCTCTGGTAATTCTAATGCACAGCCGGGTTGAGAACTACAGTCCAAACTGAACCCCTCTGGCATCTCTGCTGTAAGTGCCCCTGGAAATCATCACACACAGCACACTGTCTTACATTCTTTCAACCAACCAACCAGCATCAGTTGCATGACTAACATCTGTCAGATAACAATACAATGTGCAGGGGACAGAGGCATCAGTAATACCCACTCTTGGTCTTGAGGGTAAACACTGAGATATGCTGCTTGGTATTATTCCTTGAAGCACACTGATAAATGAATATTATGTGATGGAATAAACAAAAATTTTACTGTAAAAATTGAGTGAAGCTGATAGTGGTTTATTCAAAACAGTGCATAAATAGCTCTTATTTCTAGTTCAATTGGAAATTCTATCAGCAAGGGTTAGTAAGTGCTTTACATATTTATTAACAGACCGTACCATTGATATTTTGTAATAATGCCGGGTATGATTAATTCTCAACCCATTGATAATTTGGTAGGTACCTAAGTGCCTGTAACTACTTTCTCAGGAGCCTAAGTCACAAATGCTCCTGTGCGCTCTTCTAAGGAGAGCAGAACTAATTCCTGATGCAAACGCAGTCTGATTTCATGTGCAAGGGAACAAGAAGGGTTTGGCTGGGCTGCACAATGTGGGGTCGTGGCCATTTCATGGCTAGCTAGCCCTGTGCCTGCAATGTGCTTTGCCAACTATAAGCCAATCCATAAATGTTAGGTAAGAATTCTCACTGTATTATTATTCTATGAACACGCTTTTCAGATAGCTAAAATGCTTTTCAATCTCTGTGTAGTCACTGAATAACACTCCTGTGAGGAAATCTACTGCTGATTTTTCTGCTTTTTATTCATGAGAAGACTGAGGTCTTAAAAGGAAAATCGACTTTTTTCCCAAGGGACTGAGAGCAGAGTCGAGTAGGGACAGAGGGCTCTGACCCCCTGGAACTCTATCCAAGCTCAGCTTCCTGCGGGAACTTCTAGAACTTTCCCTCACAAAGAAGAATTTTTTTTTTTTTTTTAGAGTAAAAACGCTTTTCAAAGTCACAGAAGTGCCTCCTCTCGTTCGCCTCTCTTCTTCCTCTTTCACAAGACAGTTTACTTTTTAAAAACACTTAAGGCTAATGAAAGTGCATGAAAGGGTGGTGATACCATTAGCATCACTAAATGATCTGTCAAAATTTTCATTATGTGTTTTCATTCTAAGGGATTTGGACTCTGCAGTCAAATTTTGCTCCAGCTAGAAGTATGGCCCTGACTGGATATATTCTAATTCATACTAACATGGCAAAGATCCGTATTATTGGTTTGCCCATTATAATTAATGAAAATGCTCTTTGGTAGTTATTACGATCTGTCAGATCATATTAATCTACATTTCGAAAAGGGACTTGGAAGAAGGAACCATAAATGCACTTTCTCTTTGAAGGAGCCATTAGGGTTTTCAGGGTAAAAGCATATTTATAATTTTTTGTTTTTGTTTTTGTTTTAACCAGAGACAGACTTAATACATTTGAAACTTATAGTAAAAATGCACTTTTTATTATTATTGTTGAAATAAGGAAAACTACAGTTAACTATTGGGACTTCAGGAATAAAAGAATTTTAAATCATTTTTCCAAAGCCCCTAAGCCTTCCAAATTAATGAAGAGTTGGGAGGAAGAGCTGCAGTTGAAATCTCACTGGGCTCCCCCTTTTCAATTTTCTAGGAATACTGTGAATTCATATTGTGTAAACATTTCCACCAAGTTCTGTGTTTCTCTTTAAATTTTTATTTCAACTTTTTATTAATGCTGCTTTTAGGTCATGGCATGGTCAGGTCATTTACCAGCAGACTCTCAGCTTTAACTCAATTCTTTTGCTTCTGTGGGCTTTTTTGGCCATAACTGTGATATGCTTCTAGATGACTTATAATCAAATGAGTTCCACAGTAAATACTGATATCACATCTTTGCTCAGAATGCCCTCAGAATGCCCAGGGCTCCCTGCTTTCCTCATGAATGTTTTTGTCAAATTAACTTTGACATTCCCCAGATAACAGATAGCTCGCTGAATTTCAAATGGGATGCATTGTGGGGCAGGAATTCACAAAGCATTTTACAGTCAAGGGTTTCTGAAAATAGGGGAATAAAACCAGGTAGAGAGTCGGCCGCGGGCTCCGCCCGTCGCGCGGGGGGAGGCACTCTCGGACGGCCCACGGAGGTGCAGCTGACCTACACGTCCTCCTTGCCGACACTATGCTCCAGTTCCTGCTTGGATTTACTCTTGGCAACGTGGTGGGAATGTATCTGGCTCAGAACTATGACATACCAAACCTGACTAAAAAACTTGAAGAAATGAAAAAGGACGTGGATGCCAAGAAGAAACCCCCTAGTTCATGAGGCCGACTCCAGCACTGCCTCCTGGATAAACTGATTCTGCTGTTCTTGAGGGCCTCCTTTACCATCTGAACCAAAAGCTTTTGTTTTCATCTCCAGCCTCGGCAGTTTTCTTCTTTGCTAGACCCTGCATTGCCTTACAGCACAAATGGGGCCACAAGTTAAGAACAGCCCTTACTTTTCCAACATCCTCACTTCTTCCCTTCCTCCTTCCAGCCACTTGGGAGGTCCTGAGAATGGAATTATGGTGCTAGATTAGTAAACATGACCTTTAATTAGTAAAAAAAATAAAAATAAAAAAAAAAAAACAGGTAGAATGAACACTGCTACGGAGGAAAGGGTTTTAATCAATTACATAATTTGGCTGCTGCTGCTAACAGGTTGAATGAGGGAAATATAAAATAAAATGAAAGCAACTCAACTTCATCTGTGAGCCACGTATACCTGACTGAAGTAGTACGTTCCCAGAAACATCCTCTCTTTCCCTCCTTCCTCGCTTTCCATCAACTACTATGACTGAACTACATTCGGTCCTGCTGCACATGAAACATGCATGCTCTTCCTTTCCTCCCCCACTGGCTTGTTCAACCATTCATCATCTCCTGCCTAGACTGTTATCCAGTACGTCTGTATGTGAAGTACTCCAAGGAACTAAGGTAGTTTAATTATGAGAACGTCTTTCCACTGAAATGAAATCTGTCTGCCTACATATACCTCATATCCATGGGTCTTAATACCATATTTTGCACCTTCATCCACCTATTACCATTGTCGAATATTTAAAGTTGTTGTCATGTTCTTGCCTGTGTCAGGATCCACCACCATGCTCATCTTTCTCCTCTCAGTATGCTTCCCCTTAAAATGGAGCACCCAGACTGGCAGGTGGCTTTACCAATATTCAACAGGAGAAGCCCAGTACTGTCTTGGTTCTGAACACATAGGTACGAATGCAACCCAGATTTGCATAAACTTTCAGACACTGTTATTACATGCTCGGTTCATACTGAGTTGAATTAACCAAATACCTAACCTCTTCATGTGATCAGTCATTAGCCTCAGCTCTTACGATCTTTCCTTAGGCGGATGATCTTTATGAATTAGGAGCAAGAGCTGACTTTAATTCATATTGATTTTTGTCTCCTCTAGAAATTCATTTCCATCCATTATTCCAGAGTCTTGGTAAGATCAGTTACCCAGATAAGCACACTCTCACTAGGCACACATTTCTTCATTCTGTACTTAAATGCGATTTTTTTCCACACATCTTGCTAAACTCAAAACATAAAATATCTGTGGCTTTCTCCTGTTCTACAAGCCTAATCATGCCCATTAAAAAAAAAAAAAAAGGTAACGTGCTCTCAGTTTGACATGACTTATTTTTACTGAACTTATATTGGTTCCTGATGACGTTTTCTTTTTTTTTTAACATTCACAGTCCATCTGCTTTTTAAAAAAATATATCAGCTGTAATATCCCTGGAGATTAATGCTCCAGCTTCAGTGTCTCCATTTATCAGAATTCAGTCTATGCCCAGCTTCCACTCTAACACCACCCCTTTTGAAAACTGTCACATTTGTCCCTCCCGCTACTCTTCTGGCACCTGTCCTGGTCCCCACATCACCTCAAGATGACCAACTGTGGTCCCATGAGCAAATTTATAAGCTCTTTTAATACCCTACTGGATACACAATTGTTCTAGTCAGGAAATTTAATTCCTTTGGAATAATTTTATTCCTTTCCAAAACTGTCTCGTGCAGCATGGACCTCTATAGCCCCCTTACCAGGACTTGAACCATTTCAATCTAAAGATCACCTTCATTAGCAGAAAAGACAAAAGTTGTAATATAGAAGCTGATAAGCCTTTTTCTTCTCTGTCATCTTGTACCATTAAATTGTTTTCCTCAGGTTTGGGACCCATTACTGCTTCTTTAAGGCCTAGCATAACTCAGAATCAGTCCTTTTCTCTTTCACTTATGACGCTAAGCATTTGTTCACAAGCCTCAACTCACTCACCTACTCTGTACTTCAGTTTTATTCACACTTTTTTAGTAATAATGGAAAAAAATAAGATTGGAGTGTTCCAAAGGATTAGTGCTAATGCACAGAATGATAATTTGTTAGCACTCTGCGTTCAACTGGCTTTAGCTAGTCTGGCCTGTCTGGGCCTAGAAGCCTACTCACCATTTATGACTGTTTCTCTGGGAAAACACATCCTACATTCCAAAAAAGTGACTCGGAAAGAAATTTCTGAGATCTTTGCGTCTTGGACTGCCTATTTTCGCTCCTACCCTCGAATCCTAACAAATCCACAAATGTAGCTTCTGAATCAGCCACATAAAACAGATGAGTAGGTCCCCCTTCCCCATATTCAGGCAAAAGCACCATCACCTTTTTCTCTTGAATGCACAAAAAGCTTTCAACGCTGAAATGCCCTGTGAATTCTTACCACAAAAAAATGGGCCACTTTAGCAATGCTAACTATCCAGTTTATCTTTGATATCATTTCTCTTTTTGAGCCTCCTTTTGCTAAATTAATGTTCTTTTGTTTGGTTCCCCCCACCACCTTTTAAAAAAATTTTTATTGGAGCACCGTTGATGTACAATGTTGTGTTAGTTTCAGGTGTACAGCAAAGCGAATCAGCTATACATAATTTTTCAGTTTCTTTTCTCATATAGATTATTACAGAATAGTGAGCAGAGTTCCCTGTGCTATATAGTAGGTCCTTATTAGTTATCTATTTTATGTATAATAGTGTGCATATGTTAATCCCAATCTCCTAATTTGTCAGTCTCCCCCATCCCTTTCCCTTTGGTAACCATAAATTTGTTTTCAAAATCTGTGAGTCTGTGTCTGTTTTGTAAATAAGTTCATTTGTATCACTTTTATTAGATTCCACACATAAGTGATATCATACGATATTTGTTTTCTCTGACTGACTTACTTCACTTAGTATGATAATCTCTAGGTCCATCCATGTTGCTGCAAATAGCATTATTTCATTCTTTTTTTATAGCTGAATAATAGTCCACTGTATATATGTACCACATCTTCTTTATTCATTCTCCTGTCAATGGACATTTAGGTTGCTTCCATGACCTGGCTATTGTAAATAGTGCTGCAGTGAACACTGGGTTGCATGTATCTTTTCAAATTATGGTTTTCTCCGGATATATGCCCAGGAGTGGGATTGCGGGATCATATGGTAGTTCTATGTTTAGTTTTTTAAGGAACCTCCACACTGTTCTCCATAATGGTTGTATCAATTTACATTCCCACCGACAGCGTAAGGAGGGTTCCCTTTTCTCCACACCCTCTCCAGCATTTACTGTTTGTAGACTTTCTGACGATGGCCATTCTGACCCGTGTGAGGTGTTACCACACTGCAGTTTTGATTTGCATTTCTCTAATAATTAGTGATGCTGAACATCTTTTCATGTGCTTTTTGGCCATCTTTATGTCTTCTTTGGAGAAATGTTTCCTTTTTTAGTTGTGTTTCTTTTCCGTTTTAGTTTAGTGAAGTTAGTGCCATAAAGTTACAAGGCAAAGCCACCCTATTTCTCTGTTTATAGAAGGCACAAGAGTGTAAGTCCAAGTATAGAAATACTTGAACGGAAAAGTCCTGCTTTATCCCCAGTCTTCTGGATCCTGAAGATCGTTGGAGTTTGAGGCAGACTTTGGGACTTAAGTTGGGTTTCTTGGGATTCGCAAGGAAGACCTTGGACTGGCCATAAAACAAACCTTATTCTCTCTCAATAGCCCCAGCACCAATTC
Source organism: Mesoplodon densirostris (assembly GCF_025265405.1). Classification (NCBI taxonomy): domain Eukaryota; kingdom Metazoa; phylum Chordata; class Mammalia; order Artiodactyla; family Ziphiidae; genus Mesoplodon; species Mesoplodon densirostris. Next base: position 53,579,420 of record NC_082671.1, read on the forward strand.
AGTTGCCTCAGGGACGTTTAGAGCAGAAATAACCAAAATGAAGTCTGGATTTGTGTGGCGGGGCGGGGGAACAAACATGAAAATGGATCCTTGAGCCTACTTTGAAAGAAAACTTGACCAACCACTTTGAATCAAAACATGAAAACAAAAATCTGCAGACCCATAGGCAGTGGGCTCTGATTTTTCTCTCAGACCATTTCCATGTCAGGGAAAAGAAGTAAGATTGACGTTCTCCTGGTTCTATGTGCCACTTCCAGAGTATTACTCTCCAATGTTCTTGGAGGAAAAAAGACAGTTCCATGTAGGTCCATGCAAGTAGAATATACCCTTAGAGTTTCGCAGAGCCTAGCATCTCTTATTTCCCAGCTGCTGCTCCTGGTTCATTGAAAATCCAGCCCTGGCTCACATTTCCCTCTCTGTTCCAAGTCCTCCATCAGACAAGAAGCACATCTGCATCCACAGACATGACCAGTGCACCTTGGTCCCTCAGTAAATTGACCCCTTATCTCCAACGGTCTCCCTTTCATGCATTAACTGCCATGGTCCCGTCCTGGACCTTGTTATCACTTGAAAATCTTCCATTTCAAAGTCACTTACTCAAGAATCCCTCTTTCTGAGAACACCAGCATCTTCTCATTTTACAGTGCCCTCAGAGGCCCCATGACTTTTTCTAATCAATCTGCAGATGATCTTTTTCTTCCCTCCCCTCCTTTTTTAAGGTTACACTTCCCAGTTCAGCCTTTCAGTAACACTCTCGCCAGAACTCTTTCCATCATGGCCATCGAGCAAAGCCATGCCTCTGGCTGCAGCCTGCTATGCCCTTTCTCGGTGTCTGAGTGATGCCGGAGAAAGCCACAGCAGGGCAGCTTGGTATCATTGCAAATTCAGGCTCCTCAGCCCTACACGGGCCCTCACCACTGCCCAGAAAGCCTAGCACTTTTTCTAGGTTTCTCCAGGTCAGCTTGGTCCCCGCTGACCGGGTCCCTGACCTGGTCGCTGAGAATTGAAGCTGTCAGTTGGGAACTCCCTCAGCTTCTCTCCATCAAGTCCATAAACCAAGAGCATCTGCCCTCCTCACCTGTGCCTGCCTGAGACGCTGCTCCTCCTACCTAATGAGGACTCCTCCATATCTACAAACCATTCCACGGCCTTTTGCAAGGCAGCTCTCTCCTCTAGAACAGGGGTCCCCGACCCCCGGGCCATGGACCAGTGCCAGTCCTTGGCCCATGAGGAACGGGGCCGCACAGCAGGAGGTGAGTGGCGGGCGAGCCAGGGAAGCTTCATCTGCCGCTCCCCATCGCTCCCCACTGCTCCCCATCGCTCACGTTACCACCTGAACCATCACCCCCCACCCCGTCTGTGGAAAAATGGTCTTCCAAGAAACCAGTCCCTGGGGCCGAAAAGGTTGGGGACCGCTGCTCTAGAGTCACCTGTTCCTCTCACATGGATCCTTCCTATCAACATGTACATGTGTGCAAGTCTCTCCACTTGACAGAAGGTAATCATCCCTGGCCCTCATATTCTCTTCCAGTTTTCTCTCATTCACTAGCCCTTCAATCTCCTTCCTTGATAGAGAGGTCAGTTATTTTCTACTTCCTTTTCTCCTTCTCATTCCATAATCCACCCTAATCTGGATTAAAGTAGCATCCTCAACACTCCTGAGAAGCAGCCCTCTCAGAGGACACCAGTGACCTCAATGCCTTTTCTTTATTCATCTCACTCAGTGGTTGTCAAATGGGGACAATTTTGGTGATGTCTGGAGATATTTGGTGATCACACCTGGGGAGAGGGTCCTTTGCATCTCATGGGTAGAGGCCAGGGATGCTGCTAAATATCCTACAACGCATAGGATAGCCTCCTACAGCAAAGAGAAATCCAGGCCAAAATGTCAGTGGTGCTGAGGTTGAGAAATCCTGAGATGATGATCCCTATGCAACACCTGAAACTACTCATCATTTCATCTGTTTCTCAGCTTCTATCCTCTCACTCTCCAGATTTTCCTCCTACCTCTCTGGTGTTCTCCTTCTGCAGCCATCTATTGATTCTTGAGTCATTGCCCCTTATTCCTTGGAGATTTAAGGCTTGGTTCACTGTTACTTCTCCAACACACTACTCCTGACATAATCCTCGGGGCTTTCCTTATCCACATATATAATCCTTCCCACACCCTGTCTGTGCAAATCCACCCTGCCTCAGCCCAGAATTCCAGTGTTCATAGCCCAGACCTGGTCTGTACCACTCACTACTCCTCCCTCAGTTATAAACATCTGACTCTCCACTACCACCTCCTATTTCTCCAGCTCATGCTCTTCAATACCCCAAACTCCCAAAATTACCAAACCCCACTAGGGTAGAAATCTATTGATCCTATTGCCCCACCTTCCTCATGTCTGTGGTCCTCTACTCTTGCAAACACCCTGCAACTCCCTTACCCTTGTCTTGCTTTGCTGAACTGACCTGGAGAAACCCCAAAACAAGTAAATCAAACTCTGCCTGCTCCACACCTACTCCCCCAAGCTGGACTTAAATGGGAAAAGCAACTAACCTCAAGTGGGCTCTTAGGGCTGCCAGGCAATCATGTTCCATTACCCAGTGCATTCACTCTCAGATGACTGTCTCATACCTTCTCTCTCTTCAGATCTCTTCATCTTTCTTCCTTCCTCAATCTTAGCTAATGGCTTGTTTCCCATTTCATTGACAAATGAGAAGCAGCCAAGAAAAAACTTCAACAAGCTCCTACTAGCAGATCTATTGATCTAATTCCACCTGGGTCCTAATACACTGGCTTCCCTCCTACTTCTAAGAATGAACTGTCTCTAAAGCTCTAGGTGGATGCCCACTTCTCCTCCCATAAGGAGGAGATTCCATCCCCTTCTTGCCTTCTCAAGGTCATCACTCCAGAAATTCTTCCCCCTCACACTCCTGCATTTTCAAAGTTTCTCAAGTTTCTCTCTCTACTGGATTATTTCCATCACTTTACCAACAACCATTCCTGCCATCTTAAAACTAACTAGATAAATTTTAAAACTCTTTTCAACCTAACGCCCTTGCAGATAATACCCCCTTTCTCTGTATTCTTGTTCGGCAAGAATTTTTGAAAGTGTTATCTAAATGCCAGTATCCCATTCCTCTGCTCCCATTCCATTTTGAATCCTCTCTAATGAGGTTTTGGGTCCCAGCACTCAGCTGAGACCTCTCTTGTCAAGGTCTCTGCCATATTGCTAACTCCAACCTCCCATCCTCATCAGCAGCATTTGGGTATTCCTTCCTACTTTATACTTTCTTCCTTTGGCTTCCAGTACTCTCCTTGTTTTTCGCCACCTCACTGGTTCCTCCTTCTCAGTCTCCTCTGCTGATGCTTCCTCCTCTCTCCCTGACCTGTAAACACTTGAACCCCCCAGAGCTCAGGCCAGGCTTTCTTCCTGATTCATCTCACCCTCTCCCTTGCTGCTCAGCTCCAGTCCCATAGCTTTAAATACTGTTCGTGTGCTGACAACTTCCAGATCTCTAGCTAGATCCTTCTCTTGAACTTGGACTGAATGTCTCAAGCTTGACATACCCAGAACAGAATTTTGGTTTTCCTCTGAGTAGTCTCCCTTCCAGCTGTTCCTTCCATAATCTTCCAGGTCAAAAATCTTGGGAGTCATCCTTGATTGCTCTTTCTCGTACACCTCACAGCTGATCTGTCAAAAAATCCTGTTGGTTCTACCCTCAAAACATACCGAGAATTTGAGTATATCTCACTGCTGTCATAGTTAACACTCAGGACCAAGCCACCACCATCTCTCGCATGGATTCCTGAAAAGCCCAATAGACCTTCCTGCTTCTGCTCTGTTCCACCATACTGTTCTCACAATAGCCAAAGTGATCCTGCTAAAATTAGGTGAGGTCAGGTAAAGTCACCCTTCTACTCAAAACCCCCCAGTTTATCTTCCCAAGGGTTACCCTTGAGAACTAAAATATTGCCTGCCATATCAGTAAACAAAGGTTGTTGCTTCACATTGCAGCCGCCTGGATGGTGAGCGCTGAGGGAACTCGGGATGGAGACAAACAGGCTGCCCACTGCCAAGCTCATCTAGCAGTCAGCTGCTGCAGCCACCCCCATACAATGCACCTGAGGAGACTGGCCCCCAGATAGCTAAGGTGCATCTCAAAGGAGTGATTTCAGTGAGCCCAGACTCTTGCACCTGCCCATACATAGAAAAGCACTAAATTCCTTAACTTGAGATGTCTGGTTTTCTTTTCTTAACAGTAATCCTTTGATGTTCTGACTACCTGGTCTTTTGTTGCAAAAACTTCTATATATCCTGGCCTCCCTCCTTGCTTCTTCGGAGCAGTCTCTCAGAGTTATTTGAGATGTTGTCTCCCAGGCTTGAAGTCCTAAGAAAGTCCACCAAATAAAACATAACTCTCAACTTTTAGGTTGTGCATTTTTTTCAGACAACACCCTCAAATAACTTCCCAGCTCACTCAGAGTAAAACCAAAGTGTTTACAATTGCCTATAAAGTCCCCACTAGCTACTATTCTCACCGCCCTTCATTCTACTCCAGTCACATTGGTCTCCTTTCCCCAAACCTTCCACAAACTCCCACCTCAAGACCTTTGTTCCTGTTGTTCCCTCTGCCTGGAATGCTCTTCATCTAGTTTTCCAAAGAGTTTGCTCCAGCATCCCTGCTTCAGGCCTTTCCACTGATCACCTTCTCAGTGAGATTTGCTCTGTACACCTTGTTGAAAACTGTAAGCAACTCCCTCTGCAACACACACATATAATCCTTCCTTTATTCTTCTCTGAAGGACTTACCATCCTCTGACATGTTGTGTTTTATTTATTTTGTGTTTTATGTCTCCCCTACCAAAATGTAAGCTCCACACGTGTAGGGATGTTTTCTGTTTGTCCACTATAGTGCTTAAAATAGTAGACATCAAATAAATATTTGTTGACTGAATTAAGATTTTAGCTCTTTCTTCAAGGTCACATATATTTTCATCTAGTTAAAGACAATCAAATTTGAATTTCAGGAAATCAACTGTATTCTCTATTAAGCAGTATCTTCTCTCAAAAAGGGAGCCAGTTACACAAAATTCCAAATGGCATAAGAACTCTTCCGACCTCCTTCTCTCTGCATAACCATGAGTGCTGAACGAAGGGAACATATTTGCTCCACTTTAATCCTCATCTTCCCGAGTCTCTTTTCCTTTTCTAAATCCTGAGGTTTCTCATCATCTTCCCTGGTTTACCCTGTTGTAATCCTAATATTCTTTTGCCAGCCCAAACTCTATCTTATTACTTACACCAAATTTGGTAGAAGGTAAACAAAGGGAAACATCATCAACTGGCATGAGACAAGAGGCTATAAGAATCCTCCTGTCTCTAAAAAGCCCAGGGAGTCATAAATAAACCTCAAGTTCTGGAAAGGCCAAAAGAGAGGGTATTATTATCGAGACTTAGATCATAAAATATAATTCCTTAGCCTTCTCTTTCCTTCCACGTGTTCTCATGTTGACTGCAGCCTGGTTTCTATCCAGCTTGCTGCAAGCAGATTCACCGTTGCTAGATCAGAATTCCTCCCCATACCCCATCCTTCACCCTATGTATACTCAGGCAATCAGACCCATGTGAGTTCCTGGGTCAGTGCCAACAGAGGCAGGGTTTCTAGAAAGAGCCTTGACCACTACCCAACATTTCCCCCTACTAACCCCTCAATCCCCAGGTTTTTTTCTACTCCCTGGGGCTTGGGATCAACCTGGGGTCTGCTGGGGCAGTCATGCCGGCTGGGTCCCTGCAGTGATGCCTAGATCACCTTTGCTCTTAACTACATCTGGGACTGGGAGCACTGGTGGAAGCCTGGGATGCCCTACATCTGTGCTGCCATTCTGCAGGACCATCTCTATATGCTCCATCACCATGTGGATGGCTCCCCATCCTTGGTTTTAACCAGCTTGGCTAGTGCTGCAGTCTCTACTTCTAGTCTGAACTCCTACAAGTTTACCTGGGTCTCTGGTACTCAGTTCCCAGCCTCACTTTGGTCAATCCCTTTCCTCAGAGTCTGATACCTGTCCTCACACACCCCATCTACTTTCAGGGTCCGTGTCCCAAAATGATGGTCACCAATCACATGGTCCCGAGCATCCGACCATGCCACCATTTCCTCGACAAGTTCCCTCTTGAACTAACTGCTTTGAAAATTCTAATGTAATGAATTACAGTTCATTGGCACAAGGGAACAGAAAATGTCAGAGATGATATCAATGTCAGAGGAAAAAAACCAGCATGGCGCTGTACACCTTAAACTTACACTGTGCTATATGTCAATTATATCTCAATAAAACTGGGGAAAAAACGGCATGGGAAAATGTTCAGAGTAAAGCATTAAGTTAACAAAGCAGGTTATAAAACAGATTTTCATTGTGCTTAAACAAAAAACTGAACCACGACAGAGGTGGTTTCCCACCATAGTGAGATAACCAAGGGACTCTCGGTAAGGTCAGCCCTTAGCCAGGTCCCTTTCACCTTGACCCTCACCCACACATGCACCTCACCTCGGAGTGGGTCTATGTCTAGTTTCAACATGTTCCCAGCTCCTCACAAGCTTTGGGGTGGCAACAACACATGCACCTATTTCACGTCTTCATTCACCTTTTAACATGTCAGCATGGTTTGGCTAAACTCACCCACTTCAGTCCACAGAGTGGAGCAGACAGTGGGGAGGGGCAACATGTGATCACGGGACAAACTCTGCCCTGCAAGGTGGCCGCTGTCTGCAGGCACATGAGGGATTCACAACAGCATTTCTTTACTCGTGATTTATGTAGACTACACGGCAATATTTTGTCTGACTAGTCATACTACACACCTGAACTGGGAAGGAAACCTTTAATGTACTTATCATGCCATAACGAGCACCGCTCTCAGGCCTTGTTTCAAACTAAAGAAAAACAAATTCTGAAGGAAACAAACTAATAATGATAAGGATTTTGTCCTCCCTCTTGGCCAAACTATATAGATACATTCTGTTGTACAAAAACACTGGGCTCTTCATCCTTCTAAAATCTGAACTATTTGAGGATAAGGCCTGAGTAAACATGGTCTATGCCTTGCTTTATTTCAGTTCAACTCAGCAAACTGCGGCTGGACCTTCCGAAATGCCACCCGGAGAAGAACAGAAGACTGATTATCCAGTTCCTTTTATTCTTCTCTCTCTTTTCTGTTTCCAATTTTGCTTTGCCTTTGGGCTCTTTTTTTTTTTTTTTTTTGGCATATACATACTTAATTTATTTTTTATTTTTTATTTTTGGGGGCTCCTTTTGCTCCCAGTTTTGTACTGTTGTCCCTGTTTCTAATTTAAGATTCTGGTTTGGATCAACTTAGCTGACTTTGTCCTGGCATGTGCCCAATCCGCCTCCTCCCCAACTGCAGCCACCCATTCTGACCGATGCTGTAACTTTCTGCCTACAAAAGAGGCTTCCCTTAAATATCAGGCCTGAGTTCCCTGAGTACCCTATTCTCAAGGCGGCTTCTATACCTCCTGTTTGTTTACCATGGAGACAGCTCAGGAAACACATGTTTACTATGGAACTGGGAGTACATGGGCTACAGTGGTGCTGACGAGAAAACACAAGCAGATATGTATGTGCTACACAAAGATGTGGCAGGCAATGATCATCAGATGTGTGAAAATTTATAAAGCACAAGAAAATCACAGATTCCTCCCTGAATTTGATATGAACACACAATTAGAGAAGGATAATAACCAGGATATAGAGATCTGATATCAACCACACAAATAAGGAAACTGTGATGAACAATTTCAGCATCGGGGCTTCCCTGGTGGCGCAGTGGTTAAGAATCCACCTGCGAGTGCAAGGGACACGGGTTTGAGCCCTGGTCTGGGAAGATCCCACATGCCGCAGAGCAACTAAGCCCGTGCGCCACAACCTCTAAGCCTGCACTCTAGAGCCCGCGTGCCACAACTACTGAAGCCCACGCAGCTAGAGGCCCTGCTCCACAACAAGAGAAGCCACCACAGTGAGAAGCCTGTGCACCACAACAAAGAGCAGCCCCCGCACAGCAACAAAGACCCAACGCAGCCAAAATAAATAAATAAATAAATAAATAAAGCTATTTTTTAAAAAAAAAGCAGTTAGAAAATAACAAAACAGAAAAAGGTCAGCTCCATGAGTCTGTACCAATATCATACTCAAACGTGAAATATCTGTGTCAATTCTACTTTGGGGCTGTAACGGCAGAAGTCAGAAAAAACACAAGGCTGCTCTGTTACTTTAAGATGCAGGAATATTGGTTAGCATTCACAATTTTGCTTCGCTGAAAATCTCACTGAATATAATAGGGAAGTCATTGAATACTATGTCTTTCCATTATATCCAAGTGATTTTCACAGTAGGCAATCTGCTAGTACACCACAGGAGTCCCACACTTTGAAATAAAATGGCATTGTGGATAGAATCTCATGTGCGATCCCTTTTCAGTCCAGAGACGTGCCTAGTTTCCTTACTCTTGGCTGAATTGAGGGGACAATCCATAAAGAGTGTGTGAGAAGAGGGAAAGCACATAATGAGGTGGGTTTTTGTTTTTTTTTCTTTCCGCTATCAATAATATAATTGTGCTCTGCCGATTACTGGAGTGGCGACTATACATCATATTTTGAAAATAAAAAAAAAGATTTTTCCATTGTTAAGTTGGTAGACAAGCCATTTGCAGCAGGGGGCAAAAATCAGTAAATCTAGGTGGATCCTGGCATGCTTTCCTTACACATCTGGTGCAATAACATGGTATAGGAATTAGAGACACACTTCTTCCCATCATCCTCTTCAAATAAGCCTAATATAAAATCTATTTAGTAAGGACATTCTCCACCAGGCATCGTATGTGCTTAATTTCCTTTAAACAAGGCATTAATAAAATCACAGTAGCATCTAATAAGATTTTTGATTCCTTGAGGGTAGGAATCATGGCTAATCTTTAATGAGTCTAATTTAGTGAGAGCACTTAGTTCCCTTCTTAGCAGAAACAACCAATAGAATATTCCTAGCCCTACAAGATGTATCCATATAGGTTGTGTTACTGAGGCTCCAAAATGAAAAAGGAATTGGACTGGTCAGTGTACCTGGATGTGCTCAGTAAAGACTGGTTTCCAGAGTTTTTGACAGCAGAAACTGGTAGCAAGGGTATCAATGAATAAAGGGGGAGATTCAGACACACAGTGCTATTTTACTGCAGAACAAGTTCCCATTTGCTATTACAAGCAGCGTGAAGAGCGAGCTTACAGTGCATGATGCCAAGACGCTGTAGTTCAGGAACCTGCTCCCCAGAGGACGAGACTTTGCACAGAAAGTCCTAACAGCGAGGCCTGTGCCAGATCTAGAGCCACTGAAGGCAAGAACTCATTTAAAAACAAAACAAAACAAAACAAAAAACCCCTTTCTCCACTTTGTGAGAAACCTCTAGCTAACTGATACAAATTTAAGATAGAGTGGTAGTACTCACAAACTCCGGGGTTCGGAAATCCTGCTGACTTTCCAGTGATCCAAAACCGGAGACAATTGTCTGTTCAAGGTTTTCCAAGACTGAAAAGAAACAAAACAACGAATAAATAAATGAGCATGAACTTCCGTTGGCTCACATAGTTTTTTTTGCTTTTAAGTCAGCATTGGCTTAACTATTTTTAGCATCTGTGGCACACTTACAGGTTGACATTATTTAAGGCTTTTGGCTATAAGGACACTCAAAATCTTCAGCAGCTATTTCATCTACTGGACAATGCCACACTTGTAGGATATTAGGTCCTAAAATGCTCTAAGGCTAGATCTACCATGGAAAATCACTTAGCTTCCACATGGAAGGACATGGCAACTAAATGTTATAAAATTCCAGCTCAGGAACACTTTAGCCTATTGATGTTCTTTTTTCTTCCACATGTCAGGGAACTGATGTGGAGTCATTTTAGGGTAGTAATCTTCTGTTTTAAAATCTGTTGCCTAGCACTATCTAACAGAAATATACTGGGAGCCAAACAAAATATTCTAGTAGCTACATTAAGAAAGAGAAATAGGTAAAATTATTTTTAGTAGTAAGATTTATTTAACCTGATATACCCAGATTATCATTTCAACATGTGTGTATTAAATATAAAAAATTATTAGTGAAGGGCCTCCCTGGTGGCGCAGTGGTTGAGAGTCCGCCTGCCGATGCAGGGGATACGGGTTCGTGCCCCGGTCCGGGAGGATCCCATATGCCGCGGAGCGGCTGGGCCCGTGAGCCATGGCCGCTGGGCCTGCGCATCCGGAGCCTGTGCTCCGCAACGGGAGAGGCCACAACAGTGAGAGGCCCGCATACCGCAAAAAAAAAAAAAAAATTATTAGTGAACTATTTTACATTTGGGGGGTACTCTTATACTCACAACACATCTCAGTTTGGACTAGCCACATTTCAAAAGCTCAATAACATCATGGGACTAGTGGTTACTACACTGGACAGCACAGTATTAGAGGGATAAAGGAGCCAAATGTAGAAGGTGGGGTGTTCTGCAAGACACTAGTCTCCTCTTGTAAACATGTTCCTGATGTGAATAAAAGGGACTGTTCCAGATTAAAAGACACTAAGAGAACAAAACAACAATTTGCAGTGTGTGGTTCTGGGCTGGATCCTGGTTTAAACAATCCAGATGTAAAAGACTTAAAAACAAACTGCAAAAATTTGAATACTGATTAAGTGTTGGGTTATATTAATATCGATAAGTATAACCATGTAATTTTGGCCATGTAGAAAAATGTTCTTAGTTAAATAAATTTACATAAATAGTCAAATATTATTAAGCATTTAAATAAATTTAAATAAATATTCTCATTTATCAACAGGTCCAGCCTCTTCAACAAATCAATGACATGAAAAAGGTAGACTGTTAGAGATTTAAAGAGACCTACGGAACAGAACTCCAATGTGTGTTTTTTCCTACACCACTGAACAATTAATTCAGTTCTGACACGATCTACCTGAAGGTAGCATCAGATTCCACAGTTTATGGGCTCAAGACTGCCCCCATTTCAGATGCCAACTGGAAGTCCATGCTGTCACCTGTGCTTCTGACCAACTGGCTATAAATCGGAGGTTCCCACCACCCTCTCCTCAGGCTCAATTAATTTGTTAGAGTGGCTCACAGAACTCAGAGAAACATTTATTACATTTACCGGTTTAGTATAAAGGATGTTATAAAGCAGGGGTCCCCAACCCCCGGACCACGGACTGGTACCGGTGCCTGGCCTGTTAGGAACCTGGCCGCACAGCAGGAGGTGAGTGGCTGGCAGGTGAGCGAGCCAAGCTTCATCTGTATTTACAGCCACTCCCCATCGCTCACATTACCGCCTGAGCTCCGCCTCCTGTCAGATCAGCGGCGGCATTAGATTCTCATAGGAGCTCGAGCCCTACCGTGAACTGTGCACGCGAGGGATCTAGGTTGTGCGCTCCTTATGAGAATCTAATGCCTGATGATCTGAGGTGGAGCTGAGGCAGTGATGCTAGCGCTGGGGAGCGGCTGCAAATATAGATTGTCATTAGCAGAGAGGTTTGACTGCACAGAGACCATAATCAATTGCTTGCAGACTCATATCAAAATTCTATCAGTGAGTGGCAAGTGACGATTAAGCTGCATCTTATGGAGTAGACTGGACATAAGCAACACACTTTGGGTGTCACTGTCTCCCATCACCCCCAGATGGGACCATCTAGTTGCAGGAAAACAAGCTCAGGGCTCCCACTGATTCTGCATTATGGCGAGTTGTATAATTATTTCATTATATATTACAATGTAATAAGAACAGAAATAAAGCGCACAATAAATGTAATGCCCTTGAATCATCCTGAAACCATCCCCCACCCCTCCCCCATCTGTGGAAAAACTGTCTTCCACGAAACCGGTCCCCGGTGCCAAAAAGGTTGGGGTCCTCTGTTACAGAGGATACAGATGCACAGCCAGATGAGGAGGTACAGGGGCAAGGTGTGTGGGGAGAGGTTCAGAGCTTCCATGCCCTCTCCAGGCGCCCTGCTCTCCCCACAACTCCACGCGTTCACCAACCTGAAGCTCTCCAAACCCTGTCCTTTTGGGGTTTTATGGAGGCTTCATTACAGAGGCATGACTGATTGATGATCAGTGGCCATTGGTAATTGATTCAACTTGCCCCTCTCCCCTACCCCGGGGGTCAGGGGGGTGGGACTGAAAATTTCTACCCTCTAATCACTTGGTGGGTTCCCTGGGCAGCCAGCCCCCCTCCTTTGGTTACCTAGGGGCTGTCCAAGCACCTCATTAACATAACAAAGGGCATCTTTATCCCTCTCATCATGTTGGAAATCCCAAGAGTTTTAAGAAAGGAGCTCTGTGGGAATTCCCTGGCGGTCCGGTGGTTAAGGCTCCACACTCTCACTGCTCCAATCCCTGTTTGGAGAACTAAAACCCCACAAGCTGCGAGGTACAGCCAAAAAATAATAATAATAATAAAATAAATAAATAAAAAAGGAGCTCTGTGACATGAACCAAGGAAGAACAAATATATATTTCTTATTACAAATCACAATATCACAACAACCATTAGCTATATGTGGTACTCAGCTGGATCCTAACTTGAACAAACCAGCTATAAAGGTTTGCTTTTATCAAAATTAGGGATAGAAGGTTTGTTTGTATTTATCAAAACTAGGTAGACTGAGTATGGAATAAGCATTAAGTTATGGTAAATTACTTTTAATTTTATGAAGTGTGATGTTAGCTTTGTAGTGACTTTTTAATTGCATATTAATTTTTTTAATCCATTAGAAGCTTTCATGAAAGAAGAGACTAGGTTCCTATCAATACAGAAAAATTCCCTTCAGTGGCCCAAAAGAAAGCTGGGTATGTATAGGTGAGAGTTATGAGATCTCTAAGTGATTGTTTAACAAAAACAAACGATCAGCCAACAACTCAGCTATTTAGGTTTGGCACATCACTAAGAAACATCCCAGTATCTGGACTAGACTTTAGGTTCACTCAGAATCTTGCCCACTAAACTCATATCACTGTAAGCCTATGAACTGCAAGAAAATGGCAGTTGAAAAGAACACAGACAAGTGATTCTAATGCTTCTGAAAAACTGAGTTCATCAGAGGACCCCTAAATGTGAACCAACGCAGAAACAGGAAAGAGATGAGGTGAGCCATGGCTTGCAGAGCTGCAACCAGAGTCGAAATTAAGGTGCTTGCCCCTGAGAACTCCAGGGGCCAGGGGGCGACAGCAAGTACTACACAGTCTGTTACATTCAGCAAGTACTGCACAGTCTGTTACACTCAGGGAATTGTAACAAACTGTTTATTCCAACATCAGAACAAGTTGTCCAAGATAATTACATTCTTGCAAGCCACCTTTAAAACTTGCTAAAATGTGTTTATACTAGTGGCTGTGAGGGTGGGTTTTAAATTGGTGTTTTGCAGCTTGGTTTCCAAGTAAGAAGAAAAGACCTTTTTATAGCAGTAAGATAGATATTGAAGAAGTTGTATCTGTGGTGCTTACGATTCACTTTTTTTTTCCTGGCAGAACTAGCAAGTCAGTGAAACATAATACTGCAGGTATTTTTTTCAACGAGTACTGTAAATCTGATGGAGTGACTTGACTTTTGCATCTTATCTGGATTCCTTTATAAAGAGATGCCCAGGGCTTCCCTGGTGGCGCAGTGGTTGAGAGTCCGCCTGCCGATGCAGGGGACGCGGGTTCGTGCCCCGGTCCGGGAAGATCCCACATGCCGCGGACTGGCTGGGCCCATGAGCCATGGCCGCTGAGCCTGCGCGTCGGGAGCCTGTGCTCCACAACAGGAGAGGCCACAACAGTGAGAGGCCTGCGTACCGCAAAAAAAAAAAAAAAAAAAAAAAAAAAAGAGAGATGCCAGTTTACCTATTATGTATCTGGGGTCAACAGATGGGACAGAGCTGCTGTTGTTGATTTTTTTTTTTTTTTAATGAAAGGATAAGCTTAAGAAATTTTGCCTAAACAGAGGAGAAAGAAGGTGTATTGCCCAGATGTTCTATCAAATTAAAGGCATCTATACAGCTTGACAGGATTTGTGAGAGAAAATATAGAACTATTTATAATTTTAGTTATTCTGTTGGTAATGGAAACTAATAGATTCACTGGTTAATGCCAACACAAAGTAGAAACTGTAAATTTAAGTGAATAAAACAGAAATGGCTTAATTGAAACATCATCCAGGTAGAACAAAGCTGCAGCTGTTGCTCTCATTACCTAACACAGTACTGAGAAGCAAACGATTTATGATGCTAATATGATAATTATACTTCCCTACTGAGGGGCTCCAGTTACTGTTTGATATTCTCATTTCTGGTAATCTAACACAGTTGAAAAAATTCATTTCTCAGCAAAAATAAAATAGTCAAAATCTAGGTGACACTTTGAGGGCTTTTTAATAAAATAGCTGCAGAATCAGGAAAAAGATTCTAAAAAGGCAAAAATGTCCATTTAATTTTCTTCTTTATATAAGTCATTTTAAAATGTAATATTTTGAAATGCATTTTTAGTATTGCCATAATACCTCACTTTATACTACAGAAGTACCACCTTGAATGACACCATGAGTAGCTCATTTAATTTTGGCACTTGGAATATAAAAAGCATGTGGGTACCCCTATGTTATCTTGTTCATCACAAAGCTGCTGAGAGAACTGAAAACTGTTTATTCAATGAAAAATCTTTGGTCCTGACATGTTGATATAATTTTGTATGGATGCAATGTGAAAGTTCAATTGGAAGTCAGGTTCAACAAACATTCATTGCCTAGTTTATACATATTTTGCACAGTCATTGTGTTCTTAGGCCCTGGGAATACCAAGAAGAACCAAAGTTCCCTCTTCTTGAGGAAAGGAATTTGAGACATGATAAATCCTATTTTGAGGATAATTAGTAAGTGCTAGGCTAGACAGACTAATGGAGTATTGTAGGAATACCAAAGAAAACACTGTATACACATATATCAACTGGTTTACTACAGGCAAAACTCAAATAATTGAGGCTTTGGTCAAAAGAAACTCACTATTTACTTTTCCTAAATTTAACAGTAATTAATCACATAACAATTAGTTTAAAATGAAAGAAAGAGAAAAAATATTTTTAAAACTTTATCAAGGCAGTTACTATAGTAAGATTAAAGGACTAAAGTCACTGGTGGTACTAGTTCTGACATACATGAAGGCCCCAATAGAAATGTCTAGAAGTCCAGTCACATTAATGGGTTAATAAGAGAACAGCAGAAACCTCACCAGAAAGTTGCAGTTCACATGATTACTTGTCTATCAATTAGAAATGGAAATCATCCCAACTGCAAAATGGAGAGATAAGTTCTACGGCAAAGATGATTGAGATTTACCTAAAATGGGCAATAAAAAGAGCCATTAACTACATTTCATAACTTAGATAATCTATTATCCATCAGAAAACACAAAATGACCTCTCGGGAACGTCATGGGTAAGGCCCAAAGACTGCCTGATAAGCAGTGCTCAGTAATAAAAGTAATCAGGGGCTTCCCTGGTGGCGCGGTGGTTGGGAGTCCGCCTGCCGATGCAGGGGACATAGGTTCGTGCCCCAGTCTGGGAAGATCCCACATGCCGCGGAGCGGCTGGGCCCGTGAGCCATGGCCGCTGAGCCTGCGCGTCCGGAGCCTGTGCTCCGCAATGGGAGGGGCCACAACAGTGAGAGGCCCGCGTACCACAAAAAAAAAAAAAAAAAAAAAGTAATCAGAATTAGGCATCCACACTATATCTAACTTACAGCATCAGTATGGCAGGTCATTGGGTCCAAATGACATCTTCTTTATGGTGACTGGTTGTGAATGAAATGGTCAGAGGCATAGCAAGTATATGAGAGACAGCAGGTAAAAAGAGACCATGGCCTGGTGCAAAGGGCACTGTGCATGGATTAAGGGGATTGATTGGGCTGATCTGCAACTTAGTTGCATGATCCTGAGCAATGACCTATTCTCAGTTTATCTGAAACTAGTTATAAAATTACTTTCCCTGGTTATCTTACAGGTTGCGCAAAGAATACAAATGATAATTCAAAATCATGTTGAAAAAAATAAAACACTATCTAAATACAAATTAAGTTCACGTACATAGAACATAATCATATCATATAGTGACATGGAGAAATGTAAACAGAAATTTCCTGAGGGTGTTATAACATGCCTGGCACTTCTAAAGGTCTGATCTTACTTAATCTTCTTTGTATCCTCGTTTTCACAGATGATGAAAAATTGGATATCATTAGTTGCCTGAAGTCAACCACTAGAAGTGATACAATGGCAATCTGAATCTGTCTGACTCCAAAACTGGACATCTTTTTGAATTCACTAATGTCTCCTAAGCTGCTCTAAATAATTCCAAGGGGTCCCCTGATGCTAAATATAACTTGGTAAGGAATTAAAATAGCAAAGTCAGAAAAGTATTAACAATAGACTAACACATCTTGAAAAACAAATAATGGGAAAAAAGCAGTGAAATTTATTGGTATAGTACTCACAGTTAGAAGAATTAATGGAAAAGCTCCACAAAATAAACAAACAAATACAATATTCTGACAAGTGGCTAAAGATATTCACATGTCAAGGATGGAGCTAGGTGATATGAGTACAAATACCAAGATGAAGAGGGTATAGAAACTGTCCTCGGGAATCCCATGATCTAGTGAATGTACAATTAAAGAAGTGTTAAAAGAATGGCCCATATTGCCTTAGTAATGAAGATATGTTCACATATCCAGATTGGGCAGGATGTCTAGTGATCTGCCAAGCATCCTATACCTATACCTATACCTCTCTTCTCCCACTGGACTAGAAGTCTCTGAAAACTGGATCTCAGCATATATCTAATGTTTAACCTGAATATCAGCACTCACCAGCCACTATTTTTAAAGCAACTACACATTTGGACCACCATTTACTGTCACTCCGTAATTTCCAGATATCATGTGGGCCTGCCCAGTCTCACTCCCCACACCACCTAAGGCTAAGCCTATACCCCACATGTCGCATCATCCTATGATATCATATTTGGTCTCCAGGTTCCAGTGTCTCTTTCTCTGGCTTCAGTTTTACAGGATCCACTGTAGTTTGGTGATGGGAAGGGAAAAATCGATTTTCCCTATTATCCAAAGGCTGTAAACTTAAAGATTATAGGCCCTGTAATATTAAATATGATTCTAAAATGGGTCCAAAGAGTCATTATTAATGAAAATAAAGTTAATAATGAAATATAAAACACAAAGACAGGAGAGTTCCTTTCAAGGTTAAGACAGCTGTGTTTTACTACCCAGGGCAGTGGACTTGATTCATAAGACCTCTACGCAGTATAACCCTGTGGCTTCAGGCACATCACTCAACCCTAAGTTTCCTCATCATTAAACCCTCAGTTTCCTCATCATTAAAATGTGGATTATAATACCTACATCAGAAAGTGGAGAATAAATTAACTGACACATATATAAAAGTGACTCGATGACTGTTAAGTACTGTATAACTATTGGGTACTTTTTTTTTTTCTTTTTTTTGCGGTACGCGGGCCTCTCACTGTTGTGGCCTCTCCCATTGCAGAGCACAGGCCCCGGACGCGCAGGCTCAGCGGCCATGGCTCATGGGCCTAGCCGCTCTGCAGCATGTGGGATCCTCCCGGACAGGGCCACGAACCCATGTCCCCTGCATCGGCAGGCGGACTCTCAACCACTGTGCCACCAGGGAAGCCCCAAGGGTACTTTTTTTTTAAACTTCATTCTTTAATAAATTTTGGCATCCTTTACCTTGTTAGGCACCCATTTTTCCCTCTGACTTTTTACCTTGACTATCCCTACCATTCATTCCTTTTATAAGAAAATGAATTTAAACATAGAAAAAGATAACATTAATTCAGCAAATATTTTTGAATGACCTCAGTGACCTAAGCACTGCTGGCTACTACTTTCAATGAAAAGAAATGTGAATCAGGAAATGTTTCCTCACTTTTCTGAATCTGGATGGATCAGTCTCTTACCACAGCTTGCTACTGACATATAAACTAAACTGTGGCATTCTCCTCTAATCATTCCGGGAATGCAAATTCCAAATTGAATTTGATGGTTTCTTTTAGAGTTCTCTGTTTTTCTCATCTTCAGAAATACAAAAGTATGCTCTCTCTCTCTCATATTTCTGGAAGTGAAAAAAATAGCTAAAGTGGGAAGAAGGAAAAAAGCACTCATGAATATGTCAAATTTGTTAGGGTAAGAACATTTTCTTTCTTTTTTTTTTTTTTGGACTCATGACTAGGACCCAGTACTACCCTTCAAGTAATTTAGAATATAAATATTTTCCCTACATTATGGTAAAAACTGTCTTGTTTCAAAGGTGCCCCCTGTTGTATCTGCCTTCTTGATTAATGTATTAGCATTGATTCAACCACCTAAACTACAGCTGGGGCCATTTTTGACTTTTCTCTTTTCTCCCACTCTTGATATTTGGTCAGTCACCAAGCTTTATCCTTTTTATATTCAATCTTATCCTTAGTACATTCTATCTGGAATGCACCTGCCCTCACCACCATTTTACACTTTCTTTAATTTTTTCTTTCAATGTCACCATTTATGTACCAGGTTAAGTTAGTTGCCTCAACCTCACATTCTTATAGCACTTTGCAGGTCTAGTAAAACCTGTCATATCACTACGAAAGGTGTCCAAACACTGAACTGTGAAAAGCACAATATATATCACAAACCTACCAGATTCCAACTGAATTCATTAGTTCCTTTTCATCTACAAAAGTTTTTATTATAGTAACATATATAAATCATAAAAGTTGCCATTTAAATCATTCTTAATTTGGTGGCATTAACTCTGTTCACAATGTATAACCATAACCACTGTTTCCAAAATTTTTTTTTTTAAATCGCCCCAGAGACTCTGTAACCATTAAGCAATAACTCCTCATTTCCTCCTCCTGCTAATTCATAGTAACCTCTAATCTACTTCTGGTCAGTATGAATTTGCCTATTCTAGATATTTCATATAAATGGAGTCACATACTATTTGTCCTTTTGCTTCACTTGGCATAATGATGTCAAGGTTCAGCCATGTTGTATTGTGTATCAGAACTTCATTCCTTTTTCTGGTTGAATAACACTCCATTGTATGGATATACCACATTTTGTTTATCCATTCCTCTGTTGATGAACACTTGGATTGTTTCTACCTTTCGGCTATTGTGAATAATACTGCAGTGAACAATGGTGTATACGTAACTGTTTTAGAGTCTCTGTTTTCAATGCTTCTGCGTATATACCTAGTAGTGGAATTGCTGAGTCATGCAGGATTTTGACGTTTAGCCTTTTGAGGAACCACCAAACTGTTTTCCGCAGTGGCTGCACCATTTTACACTCCCATAGGCAATGTATGAGTGTGTCAATTTCTCCATATCTTCACCAATGCTTGTAATTTTCTGCTTTTTAAAAATTCTAGCCATCCTAGTAGGTGTGAAATGATGTTGTGGTTTTGATTTGCATCTCCCTAATGACAAATGATGTTGAGCATGTGCTACTGACCATTTGCAGATCTTCTTTGGAGAAAGGTCTACTCAAGTCCTTTGCTCATTTTTTACCTGGATCCTTTGTCTTTTTGTTGAGTTGTAGGAGTTCTTTATTATTCTGGATATTAAAGCCTTATCAGATATATTATTTCCTAATGTTTCTTCCACTGTTATTCTTTTCACTTTCTTAATAATATCCTTTGCTGCACTAAAGTTTTTATTTTGATAAAGTCCAATTTATCTATTTTGTTTTTGTTGTCCATACTTTTGGTGTTATATCTAAGAATCCACTGCCAAATCCAAGGTCATAAAGGTTTACCTCTATGTTCTCCTAACAGTTTTATCGTTTGGGCTCTCATTATCTAGGGTTTTGACCCATTCTGAGTTAACTTTTATATGTGATGTGAGGTTGGGGTCCAACTGCATTCTTTTGGCATATGGAAATCCAGCCGTCAAAACAACATTTGTTAAAAAGCCTCTTCTTTCCACATTGAGTGTACTTGGCACCTTTTTCAAAAATCAATTGGCCATTTCTGGCCAGTTTCTGAACTCTCAGTTCTATTCTGTTGGTCTATATGTTTATCCATGTGCTAGTATCACACACTTTTGGTTACTGTAGTAGCTCTCTGGTAAGTTTTGAAATCAGTAAATGTAAATCCTCCAATTTTGTTCTTTTTCAAAATTGTTTTGGCTATTCAGGGCCCCCTGCAATTCCACATGAATTTGAGTCAGCTTTTTCAATTCTGCAACCTTTACCATTTTAACAAACATATTTTTTAAATTTTAGATTTAATAACATGAACAATAATCTTAAAACTGAAGTCTAATTTTTATTTAATTTTACCAATTTGGTATTGTTTTTTAAAAACTTGGCTAAGAGTTGATGTTCTATAAAGGACAAATGGTATTAGTTATAGAAGTATGTTCCAACAACATCTTGCAATGCTATCACTATCACTCAGCAGTCCAATTGGTTCAAGTCTCTTAAGACCCCCAGAGTTCCTAGTGGAACACCACCCTGAGTCTGAAGTTGGCTATGGTTCAGCTGAAACTTGGTCCTAGTCACTGATCTGTCAGTTTCCAGATTATAGTGATTATACATGTACTGGGGATGAAAGAAGACACCACACTTAAATTTCTATTGTCTTTAAACTCAAGGCCAGAGTAGGCCTGATTTCACAATCAGTTTTTAAAGCCTAGGAGGGATGGGAACATAGAAATACAAGGAAAAAACCACTATAGATCCACATTCCCTTATCCAAAACCTTTGATGCCAAAATGTTTGTGTTTCAGAATTCAGAACTTTTCAGGATTCAAAAAGAAAATAATTCTTATCTGTATATATTGTATATTACTATGCATCCTCAGTGGGGTCTGGGACAGTACCTCTTACTCAACCATGGTCATGTTTTGCAGCCAAAAATGTGAACACTCTAAGTGGGATGAATAAAAAATATAAGTAGTCTCATGATGTTTGAGGTCATGTTTTTTTCATCAGATCTGTCCCATTTTGTAACATGAATTACCAAAAAAAATTTTTTCTAGCACTTTTTGGATTTCTGAGTTGTAAGGATTCATGAAAGTTTAACTACTAAGAATGTATTTTGCACACAATAACAGGAAAACTCTATTACAGCAGCTTGTCATATATACACAGAGCAAAAAGCTTGAGACTGCCTTAGAATGCAAGACTAAGAAGGAGGGACCCCTAGACTTCTATCCCTTCTCAACATCTCACAAGCTGAGTGTTTAGCAAACCAGTAATCAACTACAAATAAACTCTAACCTAGAAAGTGAACCCTAAATTTGCATAAAAGGAAAACCAGAACTGATATATCATTTTTAATTATCAAATGGACAGAAAATAGTTATTAATACCTAATATTAGCAAAGATGCAGGGAACACGTACAGATATTGCCAGTGTCAGGTTGTGTAAGTTTCTGGGTAGCAATTTGACAAATGTAGCAAAAGTTTTAATATTAGTCATACCCTTTGAATTCATAATTCTATTTCTAGGAAACAATATTTGCTTTCTTAAATCAACTAGGATACAGCTATATGATAGCACATAATGCAATTATTTAAATTAATTTTGTAGGGAATGTTCATGACAAGGAAAATTTTAACAATGTGTTTTAATGTGAAAAAGTAGATTATAAAACTAGATTATAGTATATACCCAAAATAATTGAAAACAGGAACTCAAATATTTGTCCACCTATGTTCATAGCAGCATTATTCACAATAGCCAAGAGGTAGGAGCCATACAAGTGTTCATCTACAGATGAATGGATAAACAAAACATACAGGGGAATATCATTTAGCCTTAGAAAGCAAATTCTGACACCTGACAACATGGGTGAATCCTAAGGACATTAGGCTAAGTGAAATCAGCCAGTCATAAAAGGCCAAATACTATATGAGTCCACTTACATGAGGTCCCTGCGTAGTCAAATTCAGAGAGACGGAAAGTAGAATGGTGGCTGCTGGAGGCTGGGGGAGGGAGGAATGGGGAGTCATTGTTTAATGGGTGCAGAGTTTCAGTTTTGCAAGATGAACAAGTTCTGGAGATGGATGGGGATGATGGTTGCACAACAATGTAAGTGTATTTTATGCCACTGAACCGTACACTTAAAAATGTTTACAAAATGGTAAACTTTAGGTTATGTGTCTTTTACCACAATGAGAAAGAAAGGGTAGTTTTAAAAAGTCTGCTAACAATTGTGGATAAGGCAGTACCAGGCAGCAGGGGCTGGGGGTTCTTAGATGAGCAGAAACAAGGTCTGTGTCATGCTCTACCCTCCTTAGTAGAAACCTCTCTAAAGTCCATAACCCCCGTTGGTGCTGGTGAGTGTGGAGGGCTCTTGTGGCACTTGGGCTTTTATCACCTTGCCTGTATTTTAACTCTCCCCTTTGCCATGAGCCATTTTCCAATAAACTGAAGAGGATATAAAACAAACCAAAAAACCCTATATATACTGCATGATTTAAAATTTGTGTGGAGGTAAAAATAAACTTAAGCAAAAGATAATGGGTGGCAGAATATCAAGTGTTTTTATTTTAATGCTTGTCTATGTTTTTCAAATTTTCTACAGTGAACATATACAAAACATGAACATGTCAAGAAACATCTCAGTCTTAACATGCTCGAACCAAAGTTCTTGACTTCTCCCCTGCACTCTGCGTTCTCCCCTCCAAAAAGACTTGCTATGCCCCAGGTCTCCCCCATCTGGGTAAGTGGCCCCCAAATCCACCAAATCAATCAGACCAAAATTGTTGGGATTGTCCCTGACCCCTTTCCCTCATACCTCCACATTCAGTTCCTCAATAAATCCCATCAGTTGAATTTTCAAAATCTACCCAGAAACCAGCTACTTCTCACCATTCCCATAGGGCCTAGATAATAACAGATAATAATTACAGTACTTAATATGCTCCAGTGCCTGTTTCATAGCTAAATTCTTTTTATATATGAACCCATCACATCCTCACAACTGCCCTATAAGGTAAAGATAAGTACTGTAGTTGCCTTTATATCACTGATGAAGAGACATAGAGAAGCCAAGTATTTTGCCCAAGATCACACAGCTCACAAACAGGAGAATCCTCATTTGAACCCAGGAGCCCATAGGCTATGCGTGTACCTACTATATTACACTGGCCTTGGGTAGCTTGCTCTCCTGCAATATTCAAGTCTCTGTTCAATATCCCAGCCTCGGAGATGCTGCCCCTGAAATCCTAACTTACACAGTCCCAGAGCAGAGCCCCTGTTCTCTGTCACCTTGCCCCGCTGCACTTTCCTTTAGCATTTAACTAATAATTACTTACTCATATATTATGTGAGTTCTATGTGGGCAGAGATTTTGCCTTGTTTGTAGCTGAATCCCAAACACCTAGGATAGTTCCTGGGCCAAGGCAGGCACTCTGCAATTCTCTGCTGAATGGCCAAACGGATGCCTGACTTCTCAAAGGCTGGCTGCTGGAGTCGGACAGACCTGAATTCATCAGAGCCCAGACCCATCACTTCCTAACTGCGACCTTAGGCAGCTTATTCAACCTTTCTCTGCCTCAGAGTCTGCACTGAAAAATGGGGCTGATTGTACTTCCTCTCAGGGTTGTTTGCAAGAAGAGACGGTCTGTGGCATGTAAAGTGTTCAGCATGGTACCTAAACATAGTAAACACAAGATAAGTATTAGCCATAAGCATTACAGAGTGAGAGGGGAAAAAATGTTATTTTTGAACCTTCCTGAAGCTCTTTTCAATTTCTAAAAAGGAGTATAGCCTTTGGAGTATGTCAAGAAATAAAAATGCTGACAGCAGTCTATTAAATGTTCCGTTGTATCAAAAATTAGGAAAGTGTATGTAAATTCAGTCTAATACTGAAAATGAAGAAAACTCAAGAAATGTAAATCCCATTTTTATGCAGCCTCTACTGTATTAATATTTAGATATTTCTAACTCATGCCCATTACTTAAATTTTGAATGTGTGGATACATTTTTCAAGCCATCAGTTAAATAACGGACTGAGACTACAAAAATCCCTTCCAAATGAATCAGTTTTAAATGGTTCAGGATATTATTATCTTAGGCTACAGAGAACTGAATGCCTACACCGTGAAAGTGATTTAAATTCCCATTCCAACAGCCCATAGTGCTGCAACTGTGGGATGAGAAAATGGGAAAACCGGATGAGAAAATAAAGGGCAATCCCAGCAACACAAGCCTCCTCCTCCTCCTCCTTCACCTTTCAATAGCCCAGTAGCCTCGGGGGACTGCTCAGAAGTGGGGCACCCAGACCGTGTCCCCAGTCCCAGTCATTCCCTTCTGCTAAAAGAGTGGCAAGGGTCATGTGCTATTAATAGGTGGCTGTTTGAGGGAAGCTCAGATTTTGGATGTGAAGGGGGGAATCATAGCATGAAACATCTGGCCCTGTGCCCCAGGGTGCTGATCTCTTTCTACAGGACTGCAGCCCTCGTAACAAGTGTCCCTCTAAGATGGTCCCAGGGATGTGGATAACTCCAAACCATTATTCTTAGTCTTCTGAGCACAGAGTTTCTTAGCTGTGAATATAATGCGTTAGAAGGTTTGAACCCATGTTATTCGCTCCACAGAAAAATAACCATCTCTTCAGGTCTCATCTTTCACTACGCTCTGATTGTGTAACTTGAAATACTAGTTCAGTTGCCAGCTAGTAAGGACCTCCTACTACTCTCCCCAGCAGATGGCGGGGGGGGGGCGGGGGGGGCACGGTGACAGAGGAGGCAGGCAGATCCAAACAGGAACATCCCATCCCAATTTGGGAGCTCTTTCAATGGGTTAGAAAGCCATTTCTTTTGGAATTCCATCAGGGACTTCAGTCATGTGATTATCCTCCAGCTGGCCAGAGTCAGCTAAGGCAGTTCGGGCATTTCTCCTCTAGAAAATACCACAAAGTACTTCTTAAATGGAGATTTCCAAAATAAACAGATCATCTGAACCTAGCAAAATCACGTTAGAGATGCAAAGTATTTAAATGTTCTCAAAATATTAAAAAAATTTAATGTGCTAATTGTAGAAATCATAGTACAAGTGACTGCCTCTCCCTAAGCAGTGAATCATAATCCTGAGACTTGTTCCAGGATCAGATGTCTTAGGTTACTGGTCCTTTGTGAGTTTATCTCATGCCTGCTTTTGTCCTGGTCCTTCCTGTCCCTGTACCAAGTTTAGGTAAATATAAGTTTATATAAGTGAATTATTTCACACAAAATAACACCTATCATTGGGACTTCCCTGGTGGCACAGTGGTCAAGAATCCTCCTGCCACGGGTTCGAGCCCTGGTCCGGGAAGATCCCACATGAGTGGAGCAGCTAAGCCCGTGTGCCACAACTACTGGGCCTGTGCTCTAGAGCCCGCGAGCCACAACTACTAAGCCTGCGTGCCACAGCTACTGAAGCCCGCAGGCCTAGAGCCTGTGCTCCACAACAAAAGAAACCACCGCAATGAGAAGCCCATGCACCGCAATGAAGAGGAGCCCCCGATCGCCGCAACTAGAGAAAGCCCGCGCGCAGCAACAAAGACCCAGCCCAGCCTAAAATAAATAAATAAATAAATAAATAAAAAATTTTTAAATAATAATAATAATACCTATCATTTATTTAGCATGCAACGTGAGCTAAGCACTACAGCTGGTCTTGGAGATATAAAAATAGCCATGAAGACATTGGCATGTAAAGGCTTTAGGTAAATAAACATACACGTGACGTCCAGTGAAAACAGATGCCTGCACAGTGCTGGGGAGAAGAAGAAGAGATTCCTGAGCCAGCCTGGCTGGGTTTGGAGGAGGCTGCCTCTAATACAAGCCCTGAAGAAACAGGAGACCATCTAAGAGGCGGCTCTGACAGGAAAATCCAGACTGGAACTAACATAATGACGGTAGTAGTGGGGATGAACAGAATTAGATGAAGTCCAGTGATACTAAGGCCTTAGACTCAACAGGCTGATTGGAGAGGAAGGTAAGAGATGCCTAGACCAGGAGTCCTGTCTGACCTGGGCATCTGGGGTCACTAAGCTAGAAGGGGCTTTCAAATCTCCAGCTCCTCCTTCACCAATTTCAGTAGGAAACCTTAACACTCTATTTTGTAGAGAAAGTGGAAAACTAGATGCTTTCAGATGGAAAAATCACTAAGTTCCACTGCCAAATCAACCAAACTACATTCATTTATTCATTCAACCAACAAGTATTTTTCAGTACCTGCCATGTGCTGGCACAGGGCAAGGCTCTGGGGATGCAGAGTCGCTGAAGACCTTGCCCTCCCCCGACTCCTTTACCCTGTCCACCCTGCTCAGACTAGAGCCCCCTCCCATGCCTTGGTTTCCATTCTCAGTGGCCTTCTCATGATTGAACATTCAGCATTTTTCCCCACAACTTCAATCGACTATTTGCCCCTTATTGACATTTTTCATGCTCAAAATTCTTCCATCTTAAAAAAAAAAAAAGCCCCTCTCCCTGGACAATGTAAGCAGGATCAAAATGTCAAATGTGCACACCCTTTGTCCCCACAATTCCACTTTAGGAACTTATTCCACAGAAATTCCTGTACACATATGAAAGAAATATGCAAGTAATATGAACAAGTATGTTCAGAGTAGCATTATGGGAGAGAGCAAAAATGTCTAAATAAAACTCAAACATCCAGAGAATACTGCAGCATAATAGAATACTGGACATCTGCTGTATATAGCCAGATGTCTAAAATATACAGATAAGAATACAAGCTTTAGCAGACTATATAGCAATAAGGCCAGTTTTTTAAAAGCAAATGTGTAAAAGTGTGTGTATGTGGTAGCACATGCACAGAAAAACCTTGAAGGATGTGCCTCAACCTATTAACAGTGGTGATAAATGAGGGAATGTGATTATGGAGGTTATTCTCAGTCATATATTTTTTTTTTTTTTTTTTTTGCGGTACGCGGGCCTCTCACTGTTGTGGCCTCTCCCGTTGCGGAGCACAGGCTCCGGACGCACAGGCTCAGCGGCCATGGCTCACGGGCCCAGCCGCTCCGCGGCATGTGGGATCTTCCCGGACCAGGGCACGAACCCGTGTCCCCTGCATCGGCAGGCGGACTCAACCACTGCGCCACCAGGGAAGCCCTCTCAGTCATATTTTTTAATGTTTAAAATTTGTATAGTGAGTACATATTGCTTTGGTAATCAGAATAAAATAATATAGGCAAGAAGCTTTCATAAAAGGAAACACAAGTTTACCAGCCTTTTCCACTGCATCTACTGCATTATAACATAGTCCAAAATCCTTGCTACTACTGCCAGGGCTCTAGGTGAGCTGACACCCCTCCAACAGGGATTCAGCCTCTATTACCCAGCACCCAGCTCCAGCTAAGGTCACGCATGACTTGCACACAGATAAATCTAATGTCTGTGGGGGTTTTTTGCCTTATTTGACATCTCAACAATTATAGACACATGTGACCATGACTTCTTGTAAAGACTCTCTTCCCTTGCTTTCCTTTCTTGGAGGTTCTTCCATCTTGCTGGTCTCCTCTGTTGGCACCTCCTCCCTAACTGAACCTTTACTTCTAAAAATATTCAGGGCTCTACCTGAGGCCCACCCCTCTGTAATCTACCCCATGGCATCTGCTAACACCTTTAGGCTAAAGCTTCCAAGTGCATCATTCTATTTCAGATATCTTTTTTGAACACCAGATTTATACACCCAACTGCCTATGTGATGCTTCCACCTGGAAACCTCACAGCCATCTCAAATGCAGTGTTCATATAGGGCTTATGTTTACACATGCACACATGTGTACACACACACACACACATACACCTCTATTCTTTCTCCATTATTTCCTATTTCAGTAAATGGCACCACCATCTATTCAGCTCATCAAGCCAGAAACCTGGGTGTTCTCCTGGACTCCCGTCTCCCCCTCATCCCCACAGCTGACACTCACCATCCTACAGGGCTCTGTACTTCTTGATTCTGTCCTCCTCTCTCACCTTACACTGCCAAGCCCCCAGCAGCCCTTATCTGGACCATAGCACTCATCTCCTGACCTGCCAGCAACTTTCACCCCTCCCCGCCTCAATCTTTTCTCCCTTCAGCAGCCAAAGTGACCTCTGAAAATGCAATTCTGACCCAGTACTTTTCTGATTTAAACCCTTTAGTGGCTTTCTATTAAGAATCAACTTTCAAATTTATGACAACAAGCATGTGTTGTTTCTGTAGTGGAGCAAAATAAGAACAATAATTTTTAAAGAAGTCCAGTTAAAAAGAGACTGAAGCATGATGAGAGCAGGGGTTATGTCTATTTAGTCTGATGTGTAGACCCTCAGTGCCCAGCCAAGGTCTCTGCACACAGTTGACCCTAATAAATACTGACCGACTGGATAATGAATGAATGAACTAGATACAGCAGAACCTAGGATGGCCATAGAGTTGAGGAAGGTATATTTTTGTTTGTTGTGCTTTCTTTTGTAAGATTAAATATGTATTCACATGATGTATATATTACATATTCATACACACATGCGCATATTGATGGACAAGGGTGAAAGAAAAATACAGAGGAGGGATCACTGATGGAGAGAGGCATAGGTAGAGGGGTTAACCTCAATCAGAAAAGCGAAGATGGGGACTTCCTTGGTGGTGCAGTGGTTAGGAATCCACCTGCCAATGCAGGGGACATGGGTTTGATCCCTGGTCCAGGAAGATCCCACATGCCGTGGAACAACTAAGCCCGTGTGCCACACCTACTGGGCCTGCGCTCTAGAGCCCGCGAGCCACAACTGCTGAAGCCCTCGCGCCTAGAGCCCGTGCTCCACAACAAGAGAAGCCACCGCAATGAGAAGCCCACCCAAATAAATAAATAAATAAATTTACAGAAAAGCAAAGATGAGTGTAAACAAAAATTTACATGTGCATTACACACACACACATATGTGTCTATAAACACACACACACACACACACATATTTTTTTTTACAGTACACGGGCCTCTCACTGTTGTGGCCTCTCCCATTGCGGAGCACAGGCTCCGGACGCGCAGGCTCAGCGGCCATGGCTCACAGGCCCAGCCGTTCCGCGGCATGTGGGATCTTCCCGGACCGGGGCACGAACCTGCGTCCCCTGCACCGGCAGGCGGACTCTCAACCACTGCACACCAGGGAAGTCCCTATTTTTTTAGAAAAGGAGAGAAAAGAAGTTGAGGCAGTAACACCCGAAGGTTTCCATTTCCTCTCTGGTTTAAGAAGATGACCTACTAAGATGAGGGAAAAGGGTGTGAAATAAGAACATGAGGAAAGCAGTGAGAGTTGAAAATCATTTCTGTGATTGATAAGAGCTGGCTAGCTGTGTGGGGTTCAGTTTCTGTTCTGATGATTTTTTCCTGAGCTCTGCAAATGCTCGAGACTCTGCTTTTCTTTCTGGCCTCCTGCTTCTAAGACAATAGTTCCCCAGAGCCAGTAGTAGAATCAAGTGTTTCACAATAACCTAGAGAACTTTGACAAAATGACTCCTACGCCCTACCCCAGGACATTCTGTCCTAGTAACTGGGGGAGGGGTGGCTCTCATTGCTCTAAGAAACCTCACCTTTGTCTCTGAGCCACAAGTCACTGGCCTCACAGATCACATTTTCTCCTTAGTCACTGTACTGACCACTGCTGAGCACACTGGGTGAGTGATCACACCCGCCAGTCAAAACCACAGTGGCATGCAACATCCACTCCGTCTATCCATCTAACTGAGGAACAGCAACATGGAGGAGAGAGGAAACATAGATGGGCTATTATCTACTCACACATGGCTTGGATGGGAAGGACTCATTTCCCGGTGGGGTACAACCTAGATAGCCATCCCTGCCAGAGGGTAGAAGGGAAAAAATAGACCTCTTTCTATATTATCTTTCCTGTCTTTCTGGCTCAAAATGAACACTTTGTGTAGTTATGAGAACATGAATCCAAGCATGCTTTGGAGCTGAACTGCTAACAGATGAAAATAGCCCAGAGTGGGGGAAAAATCAGAATTTTTAACTGTTTAACAGTTTCTTGTTCATGGAATATGGGCTGCAATTTTACTTGAGACTTTAAAGGTGTCAGTTACAGAAACTGACTGACAAATACAAGAAGATGCTTACATTTTGCATTTCTTCAGATGGCTGCTGAAATTTTGTTTCCAAATTTGGTGTTCAGTTACACATGATTATTTATTTAGAAATAAAACCAATTTATGGATACAAAGAGACCTTAAAATTGTCTATTTCACTTCCCTGGCCCTCTAGATGAGGAAATCATGATGAGAATACTCAGGATTAAGTGGTTTGCAGCAAATGTGGGAATAGACCCCAAGTCTCCTAACTCCGGGTCCAGAGAACTTTCTACCACACTCCACCCCACCCTGACTGTAGATAAGGAAAGAAATGAATTTGGTGAAAATGGAGATTCAGAGCTTATGTAGAAATCTGTTTCACAAGTGTGATCAAATGCATCATAAACAACAATTATTTAAAGAAGTACTAGACACATGCATTTAGTTCTGCTCCCTCCTCAAATCCAAGAACATAAAGAGATAAAGACAAAGAGAATAGAATTAGAGATAGTAACACAATTTTAGAAGATGGAGAGCAAATAGACTAATGGCAAATGGCTGAACAGACTGGAGAAAGCTCAATCCCAAACTAGGACCACCTAGAAGCAACTCCATTTAAATTATAAACCCCCAAGAGGCTGAGGGTGGTGGCAACAGGTTCCTCTGGAAATGGTGGGGAAGGTGGGGTGGAGAAATGGCTGAAAGTCTGTTTAAGAAGTTTAAGACCCCCCATGGGACTTCCCTGGCGGTCCGGTGGTTAAGATTTCGCCTTCCAATGCAGGGGGTGCACGCTGAATCCCTGGTCGGGGAGCTAAGATGCCACATGCCTCGTGGCCAAAAAACCAAAACATAAAACAGAAGCAATATTGTAAGAAATTTCATAAAGACTTTAAAAATGGTCCACATTAAAAAAAAAAACTTTAAAAAAAAAAAAGAAGTTTAAGAACCCACAGTACTCTCCCTCACTCCTTGAAGACAAGTGATTGCCTCCAAACCCCCAGGTCCCACCTACAAGAAGACTGGAAATGTATTCACTGAAAAGAGCCAATAAAGGATCTTTGGACTGAAGGAGTCTAGGCATAGTTGGGGAAGGGGATTCCATACTGAAGAGATTACACAGAAAATTACTGCTGAATGGAGAGGCCCCCAGTCTTCTACTTAGCTTTCAGACTAGTCGTATTTTCTCTGGGGAATCAGAGAAAAAAAAAAAAAGACCTAAAGATACTAACAACAGGATTTCCTAAACAAAACAAAAACAGCCCAGCCAGGTCCCCCTAGAGTAAAGCCCAGAATTGCCAAACCCCATCTACTATCAAAGCTAATCTAAAACAGGAGGGAACAGCAAGACTTTCCAGATATTAAGGTAAGCACCTAACAGAGAAACAGCAAAACAACTCAGAGAAGAGAAAAATATCACAGGAAGAAATTTATAAAAACAAAAATAAAAAATCTAGCATCTTCAGAGATCCGAGAAAAGCACATCCATGAAATAAGGACAAGATGTTATTAAAGAGAGAGAGAAATAGAGAATAAAAGAGCTCATAGAAATTAAAATGAAGGCAGATTAAAAATTCAATAAGTGGCTTGAAAGATACAATTCAGGAATGTCCAAGAAAGTTGAATAGATGACAAAGATGGAAAACAGGAAAGACAGAGAGATTGAGGGCCAATTCAGGACAGCAAATATCAAATAACAGAGTGTTCATGGTCAAAGAAAATGGAAGGGAAGACGTAATTTCCAGAATCAAAGGACATCTTTCCCCCAGAACTAAAGGACATTGTTTTCCCTTTAAAGAAAGGACAGGAGTGGGGATGCGGGAGAATGGGGTTTCCATAGTAAAAAGGCCAACTGAGTTTCCAGCATATAAAATGCAGATAGACCTACACAAAGGTACATCAATATGGAACTTCCAGAGAAAGGTTTCTCACATGAAGAATTTTAAGTCAGAATGACAGGAACTTCTCAAGAGCAACTATGGATGGCAGAAGCTTCAAAATTCTGAGAATAGGTGACTTCTACCTTAGAATTATAAACTTAGTTAAGCCATCAATTAAAAGCCAGTGGAGAACAAAGGCAATGTCAGACCTGCAAGTCTCAAAAAATTACCTCTCACACCCATTTTTCATAAGAAACTGGAGAATGTGCTCCACCAAAATGAAGAAGTAAACCAACAAAGAATAAGTCATAGTTCTAGAGACAGATGGCTCCAAAACAGGGTAGGCAAAAGGAGACCTCAGAAGGGCAGCGAAGGGGAAGCCCTAGCTGTTTTGGGGCTGAGAAAGCAACTGAGACAGAGAGATCAGAAGGCTCTGGAGAAATTTGCCCCAAAATATGAATCTGGTAGATGCTCTATGTGGTTGAGTAATTTAGAGAGAAGATTTACAGCTGGGGTAGAGTCTGAGGTTGACTATTCATAAGTACATCAAGAATTAAGAGATTAAAAAAAATCAATATCTGCTGGGTAGTCTTGAGAGGAAAAGCAATCAAACGATATTACAGGGCTCTTCTGTAGATAGTATTATACAGTTATAATAAAGAAAACACTGCATATTGATCTCACCAAAATTACAATACAATTACAGTTGAGAGCGGAGTGGGTGGAAGAGTTTGTGTGAGGAGGGGAGAGGGGTAGCGGTAGATGAAAGGGAGCTAAATACTCACTTTTTCAGCAACAGGTAACTCCTCAAACTAAAAAAAAAAATTGATAAGTAACAACACAGTATCTTAATTAAAGATATAGATGTAATTACTAAAATAATCAGCTAAAGTTGAAAACACATGCCTCTGGAGAACGGAAAATGAAAGGGGAGATGCTGCTGTTTTTCATAACGAATCTCGAAGTAATAATTTTCTAATTAGATAAAATGCTAAAATTATACACAACTCTGACAAAAATAAAAGCTTAATTTTTTCCCTTTTTAAAAAAAAATGTGGGCGTGAACTCATGTTAAACATCTCATGGGCTTCCCTGGTGGCGCAGTTGTTGAGAGTCCACCTGCCAATGCAGGGGACATGTGTTCGTGTCCCGGTCCGGGAGGATCCCACATGCCGCGGAGCAGCTAGGCCCGTGAGCCATGGCCTTTGGGCCTGCGCGTCCGGAGCCTGTGCTCTGCAACAGGAGAGGCCAAAACAGTGAGAGGCCCGCGCACCACAAAAAAAAAAAAAAAAAACCTCATGATATGACATGACACTTATCAACATTAAGAATCCCTGTTCCACACACTGTGACATAAATCACAGCAAGATCCTTTTTGACCCACCTCCTAGAGAAATGGAAATATAAACAAAAATAAACAAATGGGACCTAATGAAACTTAAAAGCTTTTGCACAGCAAAGGAAACCATAAACAAGACGAAAAGACGACCCTCAGAATGGGAGAAAATATTTGCAAATGAAGCATCTGACAAAGGATTAATCTCCAAAATTTACAAGCAGCTCATGCAGCTCAATATCAAAAAAACAAACAACCCAATCCAAAAATGGGCAGAAGATCTAAATAGACATTTCTCCAAAGAAGAGATACAGATTGCCAACAAACACATGAAAGGATGCTCAACATCACTAATCATTAGAGAAATGCAAATCTAAACTACAATGAAAAAAAAAAAAACTACAATGAGGTATCACCTCACACGGGTCAGAGTGGCCATCATCAAAAAATCTAGAAACAATAAATGCTGGAGAGGGTGTGGAGAAAAGGGAACCCTCTTGCACTGTTGGTGGGAATGTAAATTGATACAGCCACTATGGAGAACAGTATGGAGGTTCCTTAAAAAACTACAAATAGAACTACCATACAACCCAGCAATCCCACTACTGGGCATATACCCTGAGAAAACCATAATTCAAAAAGAGACATGTGAAACATGACGCAAAAAAAGAGTCATATGAAACAATGTTCATTGCATCTCTATTTACAATAGCCAGGACATGGAAGCAACTGAAGTGTCCATCAACAGATGAATGGATAAAGAAGATGTGGCACATATATACAATGGGATATTATTCAGCCATAAAAAGAAACGAGGGCCTCCCTGGTGGCGCAGTGGTTGAGAGTCCGCCTGCCGATGCAGGGGATACGGGTTCGTGCCCCGGTCTGGGAGGATCCCATATGCCGCGGAGCGGCTGGGCCCGTGAGCCATGGACGCTGAGCCTGCGCATCCGGAGCCTGTGCTCCGCAACGGGAGAGGCCACAACAGTGAGAGGCCCGCATACCGCAAAAAGAAAAAAAAAAAAAAAAAGAAACGAAATTGAGTTATTTTTAGTGAGGTGGATGGACCTAGAGTCTGTCGTACAGAGTGAAGTAAGTCAGAAAGAGAAAAACAAATACCGTATGCTAACACATATATTTGGAATATAAGAAAAAAAATGGTCACGAAGAACCTAGGAGCAAGATAGGAATAAAGACACAGACCTACTAGAGAATGGACTTGAGGATACGGGGAGGGGGAAGGGTAAGCTGGGACAAAGTGAGAGAGTGGCATGGACATATATACACTACCAAATGTAAAATAGATAGCTAGTGGGAAGCAGCCACATAGGACAGGGAGATCAGCTCAGTGCTTTGTGACCACTTAGAGGGGTGGGATAGGGAGGGTGGGAGGCACGGAGATGCAAGAGGGAAGAGATATGGGGACACATGTGTATGTATAGCTGATTCACTTTGTTATAAAGCAGAAACTCACACCATTGTAAAGCAATTATACTCCAATAAGGATGTTAAAAAAATTAAATTAAATTAAATTAAAATAAAATTTAAAAAAAGAATCCCTGTTTCAGCACCTACTATGTGTCAGCGTCGTGCTAGATGCAGAAGACACACAGCTAATAAAGCAGAAAAAGTCTCTTTTCAGGGAACTTATATTCTATAATAACAACTAAGCATAAATCCTTTTAAAATAATTGATTCTGCTTAGTGATAACGAAATAAGGTGGTTATGATACAGAATAAGAGAAGGAAGTATTTTGGGCAGTGTGGTCAGAGGAGGCTCCCTGGCGGGTGATATTTAAGTTGAGACCTTAAGGATGAGACAGACTTGGCCGTGCAGGACTAAAGAAGAACATTGCGAGGGGGAAGGGGTGGCAGGGAGAGCAGGCCAAGGGTTCTGAACCCTTGGTGTGTTGAAGGACACGGTTAAAGGAGGTCAGTGTAACTGAAGAGTTGAAGAAGTTAGAGGCTGGGGAATAAAATGAAGCTGAAGAGGAGGCAGGGGGATATGACGCACGCACTGCCAGATAGGCAGTATGTGGCATCACAGCATTTTAGAGCACTCTGCTGTGGCAAGAGCAGAAACAACAAACCAGTTACTAGACACTGTTGAGATCCCTCATTGAAAACCTACTAACAATGAGTCATGCTGTCATCGGCAGCAGCCCCCCACCCCGTTTCCTGAAGATGGCACTTGCTCCCTGGATTGGCAGTGAGCAGAGGTCCCAAGAAGGGCTTGTGCCCCAAACAGCTCCCACAGGGCTGCCTGAGACCCCACCTTGGGGCCCGTGTGGCTTCCTTTCAAGTGGCATCTCATGGAGGGCAAGAGGCTTTTCACTTGGCAAACCCAGTGTTGGTGCAAAGACCTGAGAGGTGATGCTTGTGAGGGCTCAGAGTGTGGCAGAGCAGGTACAAGTCCTGCCTTCCCCTCACGCTGTGTGACCTTGGGCACATGTGCAAACTCTCTGAACCTCCATTTCCTCATCATATTGTGACGATCAAACAAGAGGACAAGTCTTCTCAGGAGGCTTCTCAGACCACTGAATCCTCCCCCCACTTCCCCTCCCCCCAAATCTATATAATTTAGCTATGCAAAAAAAAAAAAAAAAAGAGTTGGCCTACGACAGTAGTAGTAGAGATAGAGAAGACAAATTCAAAATATATTTTAAAGATAGAACTAAAAGTACTGGGGCAAAGGGGGACAATGAAGGAGAAACACAGGATGACACCCAAGTTTCTGACTTTGGAAACTGGCAAGATGGTGGTGCCATTTACTAAGATGGCCAAGATGGGATGTGGAAAGGCAGATTCAGGGAGATGGGATACAGAAGCGAAACAAGACTTCCTCCTTGAACATGAGACATCCAAAGAGACGTCAAGGAGGCAGTCAGATGTGGAGTCTGGAGGTCAGAACAGGTCACTGTTGGACACATACATACACTGGGGAGTCATCAGCTCATTGACAGCATGTAAAGCCCTGGGAACAGATGACCATGTAGAGGAAGAAGAGGGCCTAAGCCACATCCTGAAGAACTCTCCACATTCAGAGGTCCCCAAAAGAAGAAGACGCCCGCAAAGGAATAAGGAACGGCCAGTAGGGACGGCGGAAGCCAAGTTAGGAGGGAATTTCAAGAGCAGAATGGAAAACTGTGCTAAAGCTACTCAGAGACCTAGTAAGACAGGATAGGAATGCATCCATTGGAGACGGCAACACATAGGACTTGAATGACCCTGAGAAACTGCACAAGAGTGATGGGAAAAGATATCAGACTGTCAGAGTGAAGAGAAAATGAGTAATGAAAAGCTACAGTACATCTAGACGATTTAGAAATTCTGCCTTAAAGCAGGGCAGAGAAATGGGGTGAGAGACAGACAGGGATATTAGGGTGTAGGAAGATATTTGGCTCTTTAATTTTTAATATAGGGGCACCAGAACATTAATTCCCTTATTCCTTCAGTCGTTCAGAAAATACGTATTAAACACCAGCACAACACCCTTAGGGAGCTTACAGTCTACCAGGGGACAGAGGCAATAAACAAATACTCATATACTAATTTCAGGTGGGGAGAAATGCATTGAAAACAAATAAAGCACATGAAGGGGATACAGAGTAACAGTGATATTTTAGATGAGTCGGGAGGCCGGCTCAGAGGGGGTGGCATTTGAGGGAGAACTAAATGAAGTGCAGGAGCAGGAATCCTAGACAGGAAGGGGTGGGGAGGTGAGAAGAGATGGACAGGAAGATATGGACAATATTCTTGGCAGTGGGGGGTAGCATGTCAGGGCACAGAGAGAGGACAGTATGTCTGGGGCACCTCAAGAGACAGGCAGGGTGGGAAGAGATGGGGACAGAGAGTTAGCAAGGGCCTTAAGTACAACAGGGCTGAGAGTTCAAACTGTATACTGTTTGTAGGGAATCCAATGCAGGTCGTATAAAAGTCTAACACAGGGCTTCCCTGGTGGCGCAGTGGTTGGGAGTCCACCTGCTGATGCAGGGGACGCGGGTTCATGCCCCGGTCCGGGAAGATCCCACATGCCGCGGAGCGGCTGGGCCCGTGAGCCATGGCCGCTGAGCCTGTGCGTCCGGAGCCTGTGCTCCGCAGCAGGAGGGGCCGCAGCAGTGAGAGGCCCATGTACCGCAAAAAAAAAAAGTCTAACATAGAGGATCACTGTGACTGTTGCGTGAACTTGGAGCAAGAGGTACATAACAGAGGCTCACTTAGGAAGTAGCTGCAGAAGTCCCAGAAGACTTTGGTGGTGACCTGGGCTTGGATTTAGGCATGGGGGTGGGAGATGAGGAGCACTTGGATTTAGGATGGATGCTAACGGCTCGAATATGAGGTGGGAGAGAAAGACAGGGATCAAGGATGACTCCAGGTTCGTGGCTGAGCAACTGGGTAGAGTCGTTGCTGAGATGAGAAACAGTGGAAGAAGTGCAGGGTTCGAAAAGAAATCAAGACTTGGGTTTTGGGCCTGTTAAGTTTGAGATGTCTATTAGACAACCAAGTAACGAGATAAAACAGGCAGCTAGCTGGAAAGCAAGGGAGAGACGGGCACTAGAGGTAAGCATATGAGATCATCAACATGTAGATTTAAGGTATTTAAGGCCCTGGAAATGAAGGAGAGCACCTATGGAGTACATTAAGATGGGGAAGAGGTCAGAGAACAAAGGCCTTGGCGCTGCAAAGTTTAGGGGCCAGGAATGGGGAGACGGATCTAGCAGAGGAGACAGAAAAAACAAGCGAGTTGTGAACAGAATCAAGATGCAGGATCACAGAAGCCAAGGAAAGAAAGAATTTCAGGAAGGAGGGAGTGGTCGACCATGTCCTGGGCTGCTGAGATAAGCGCCGGCTCCAAAAGAAAGTGCAGGGGCTTCAGTGACTCATGATGAATGAAAAATGCTCTGAGATAACATTCCTTCCCCATAAGTGTACTCAGACTACGTAGTTATCTGGAATAGGAACCTTCAGTTCATCTAGAACACCAAGGCTCTGTCTCCATGAATGCCTCATCACATGGCAAGCCCTCCTTCAGGATTCTCCCAGCCAGCAACCCAGGAGATCCCTGTGTCTGTGAAATGGCAACAGCTCAAAAATGGGGAAGCAGACAGTGCTCAGAACCAAGAGAATCAGATATGCTAGAGCAGGACAGAACTCTTCTACAGGTTTCTACATTTTTCTAACTCACAGCCTGTAAGAGGAAAATTCACAAAATTATTCCTCCCATCTCACATGCTAACTGAAACTAGAATAGCTGCATTTTCGGCAATTCTGATTTATTGTTTCTAACCCCTTTTTTTCCCCACTATGCTTTGCTCATGTTGTAGTCCCTGACTTTGAAAATCAGATTTATTGAAGTGTAACTTATATACAGTAAAAATGGACCCTTTCTAAGCTGGATGCATTTTGACGAACATAAACAATCACGTAACCTCTGCCACAATAAACACATAGACCATTTCCATCACCTCAGAAAGTTTCCTTTTGCCCTTCTGCAGTCAATCTCCTCTGCTCTTCAATGATCTGTCCTCAGCAAGCAAGGATCTAATTTCTGTAATTTACAGTTTTGCCTTTATAGAACGTCACATAATTGGAATCAAAAAGGATGCAGGCTTTTATGTCTGGATTTTTCACCTGGCACAATGCTTTTGAAACTTAGCCATGTTGTTGCCCCTATCAGAAATTTGTTCTTTTTTGCTTCTGAATAGTATTCCACAGAGTGGATGTACCACAGTTTATCCATTCACCAGTTGATGGACATTTGTTTCCAGATTTTAGCTATTATGAATAAAACTTTCTACGAACTTTTGTTAAAATGTCTTATGTGGACACGGGTTTTCATTTTCTCTTGGGTCAGTACCCAGAAGTGGGATTGCTGGGCCAGGTAGCACCTAGCTTTTACTAAGAATAGCTAAATACTTCCTGAGCACTTACTTTGCAACACGCAAAGTTCTAAGCTCTTAACAGGCCTGATAGTTATACAGTTCTTAAAACAGCAATCAAGTTATTACTGTTCTTGTTTTACTTAGGAGGAAACTAAGGCACAAAGAGGTTAGGTCACTTGCCCACCATCACACAGCTAGTGTGTAGCAGAGCCAGGATTCTCAAATTCAGGAATTGCAGGGCAAAGCACAAACTATCAACTATTTTGCTTTGCTGCCTCCCTCAAGTCAAAGGCATGATGTCTGAGAGAGATCACAAAATTCTGACACTATATGGCTTGCGGCCAAACATAGCCACTGCTGACAATTCCTTTCCTCCCTTTAAAGTCATGACAATGAATACACTGGAACTCTGAGGGTCACTGTAATAACAACATGTCATTTTAAAGTCAGAACTTTATAGGATAATGTTGGGAAATGCTTTTAACTGTGTCACAGAAGTTTGTATATATTAACTTACTGGTGTTTAATAACAACTCTAGGGGGCTTCCCGGGTGGCGCAGTGGTTAAGAATCCACCTGCCAATGCAGGGGACACGGATTCGAGCCCTGGTCCGCGAAGATACCACATGCCAGGGAGCAACTAAACCCCTGTGCCACGACTACTGAGCCTGCGCTCTAGAGCCCGCAAGCCACAACTACTGAAGCCCACATGTCACAACAACTGAAGCCCGTGCGCCTAGAATCTGTGCGGCGCAACAAGAAGCCACCGCAATGAGAAGCCTGCACACCACAACGAAGAGTAGCCCTCACTTGCCGCAACTAGAGAAAGCCTGCGCATAGCAACGAAGACCCAACGCAGCCAAAAATTAATTAATTAATTAATTAATTAAATCTATTTTTAAAAAACTCTAGGAGAAGCTAAAGTCAGCCCTCCTCTTTCACCAGCATGGCAAATACTCAGAGTTAGTAACAAGGCTCTTTTGGAGACGTCTCCACCCTCATGACATGAAAGGCCATGTCAGGGGAAAAATACAAGGACTCTGGAATCAGATAGATCTGTTTTCAAATTTCAGCTCTGCTTCCTAGTGGACAGGTGTGTACAGACCTCCTCACAAGCAAAAATTGCTGTGAATAATTCCTAATTTGCAGCACAGCCATAAAGATTCGACAGCACAACATGGGTGAAGACACTGAACATGGTGTCTTACATATTTAATAAACCCTTCCTTTCCCTCCTTCCTCGTCTCTTCCAGAATGTACTGTTGAGCCTCCGAAATTAGTGAGATAGAAGTTGGTTACTTAGCAAAAACCTTTATTGGTTTAACTTTTCATCCAAGTAGCAGCAAAGGAGAGACTGGAAAGTGGTTCTTTAAAATTTCTCATCTTAAAAAAAAAGTTATGCAAACTTTGCATTTTATTTCACGATATAATGAAATTATTTTAATATAAAAATGTTGTATATTTACCTCCAGCTAAGTCACTTAGCTTTCTCTGGAAAATTTTAAGGATATTTGTTTTGGGAAGATTTCCCCTGATAAATGGCGGCTTTATTTACACGCTGCCACACTGCCACTTACCTGGGATGTGAAGACTCCCAATTATAAAGCATGAACCCACGAAGTCTTACTAAGACTTCAAAAAGATTTCACACACTTGGGTCATTATTGGCTACTGTCTGCAATCTCTTTACGTCATTTTAACATCTATCCTACAATACAGCCCAGTTTGCAGTCTTGGCTCCAAAAACTTATAACTCTGAATTCTCCAAATGAGAAAAACAGCTACTTTCTGTTACCCCTTTGTGCAGCCTCCTGGCTACCTGTAAGGTAAACCGATCCTGGTTGTAATCTGCTTTCTGAGACAAATCTCTGTAACAGCTACAACAGTAAACATAAATACTGCAAATCTGGAAACATTTTTCAAATAACAAGAAGACACGGGACAAGCATGACCTTAAGTAAACTGAGATGACAGAGGAGTGATAGTTTTTTGTTGTTGTTGTTTTTTATTTTTCAGTTACATATTTTTTTTCAGATTATTTTCCATTATGGGTTATTATAAGATATTGAATATAGTTCCCTGTGTTATACAGGAAATCCTTCTTGCTTATCTATTTTATGTATAGTAGTATGTATCTGTTAATCCCATACTCTTAATTTATCCCTCCCCACTCCCTTTCCCTGTTGGTAACCGTAAGTTTGTTTTCTATGTCTGTGAGTCTTTTTCTATTTTGTATATAGATTCATTTGTATTATTTTTTAGATTGACATATAAGTAATATATAATATTTGCTTTCTCTGCCTACTTACTTTGCTTAGTATGATATTCTCTAGGTCTATCCATGTTGCTGCAAATAGCAATATTTTATTCTTTTTATGGTTGAGTAATATTACAGTGTGTGTGTATACATATGTGTGTGTGTGTGTGTGTGTGTGTGTGTGTATACCACATCTTCTTAAGCCAATCATCTGTTGAGGGCACTTGGATTGTTTCCATGTCTTGGCTACTGTAAATAGTGCTGCGATGAACATTGGGGTGCAAGTATCTTTTCAAATTAGAGTTTTCACCTTTTCTGGATATATGCCCAGGAGTGGGATTTCTGGATCATATGGTAGCTCTATTTTTAGTTTTTTAAGGAAATTCCATACTGTTCTCCATAGTGGCTGTACCAATCTACATTCCCACTAACAGTGTAAGAGGGTTCTCTTTTCTCCACCCTCTCTCCAGCATTTATCATTTGTAGACTTTTTGATGATAGCCATTCTGACTGGTGTGAGGTGATACCTCACTGTGGTTCTGATTTGCACTTCTCTCATAAATAGTGATGCTGAGCATCTTTTCATATGCCTGTTGGCCATCTGTGTATCTTCTTTGGAGAAATGTCTATGTAGGTCTTCTGCCAATTTTTTGATTGGGTTAGCGTTTGTTTGTTTGTTTTGTATTTAGTTATATGAGCTGTTTGTATATTTTAAATATTAATCCCTTGTTGGTCATATCCTTTGCAAATATTTTCTCCCATTTCAGAGGTTGTCTTTTTGTTTTGTTGATGGTTTCCTTTGCTATGCAAAAGCTTTTTAAGTTTGATTAGGTCACATCTGTTGATTTTTGCTCTTCTTTTGTCTTGGGAGACTGATCTAAGAAAATATTGCTATGATTTATATCCAAGAATGTTTCACCTATGTTCTCTTCTAGGAGTTTTGTGGTGTCATGTCTTATATTTAGGTCTTTAAGCCATTTTGAGTTTATTTTTGTAATATGGAGTGAGGGAGTGCTCTAATTTTACTAATTTGCATGTAGCTGTCCAGCTTTCCCAACACCACTTGCTGAAGAGATTGTCTTTTCTCCAACGTATATCCTTGCCACCTTTGGTGTAGATTAATTGACTGTGGGCGTGCGGGTTTATTTATGGGCTCTCTATTCTGTTCCATTGGTTCTCATGTGTGTTTCTGTGCCAATACCACCCTGTTTTGATTACTGTAGCTTTGTAGTACTGTCTAAAGTCTGGGGGTGGGGGGAGCATGTTATGCCTCTAGCTTTGTTCTTTTTCTTCAGTATTGCTTTGGCAATTCTGGGTCACTTGTGGTTCCATATAAATTTTAGAATTATTTGTTCTAGGTCTGTGAAAAATGTCATGGGATTTTAATAGGAATCACATTAAATCTGTAGATTGCTGAGGGTAGTATGGCCATTTTAACAATGTTAAATCTTCCAATCCAAGAGCATGGGATACCTTTCTATTTCTTTAAATCACCTTCAACTTCCTTTATCAACGTTTCATAGTTTTCAGCATATAGGTCTTTCACCTCCTTGGTTAAGTTTATTCATAGTTTTTTGTTGTTTTTGTTTTTTTCCCCAGTGTGATTTTAAATGGGATCATTTTTTCACTTTCTCTTTCTGATATTTTGTAAGTGTAAAGAAATGCAACAGACTTCTGTATATTAATCTTGAATCCTGCTACCTTGCTGAATTCATTTATCAGTTCTAATAGGTTTTGTGTGGCATCTTTAGGCTTCTCTATATAGAGTATCACGTCATCTGCAAATAACGATTTTACCTCTTCTCTTCCAATCTGGATACCTTTTATTTCTTTTGCTTGTCTGATTGCTGTGGCTAGAACTTCCAATACTATGTTAAATAGAAAGGGTGAGAGTGGGCATCCTTGTCTTGTTCCTGAATTTGGGAGAAAGGCTTTCAGCTTTCACTATTATGTATTATGTTGGCTGTGGGTTTGTCATAAATGACTTTTACTATGTTGAGATATGTTCCCTCTGTACCCACTTTGGTAAGAGTTTTTATCATGAAGCGATGTTGAATTTTATCAAATGCTTTTCTTGCATCTATTGAGATGATCATATGATTTTTGTCTTTTCTTTTGTTAATGTGGTATACCACATTGATTGATTCGTGTATGTTGAACCATCCAGGCTACCCTGGAATGAATCCAATTTGATCATGATGTATGATCCTTTTTATGCATTACTGCATTCAGTTTGGTAATATTTTGTCGGGGATTTTTACATCTATATTCATCAAAGATATTGTCCTGCAATTT
This sequence comes from Mesoplodon densirostris, assembly GCF_025265405.1. Classification (NCBI taxonomy): domain Eukaryota; kingdom Metazoa; phylum Chordata; class Mammalia; order Artiodactyla; family Ziphiidae; genus Mesoplodon; species Mesoplodon densirostris. Next base: position 53,623,252 of record NC_082671.1, read on the forward strand.
TCTTTTTTTGTAATGTCTTTGTCTGGCTTTGGTATCAGGGTGATAGTGGTTTCATAGATGAATTTGGGAGTGTTCTCTCCTCTTTAATCTTTTGGAATAGTTTGAGAAGGACTGGGATAAGTTCTTCTTTGTATGTTTGGCAGAATTCCTCAGTGAAGGCTTTCAGTCCTATACTTTTGTTTGCAGGGAGTTTGGGGGTTTTTTTATTTTTTTTTTTTATTATTTTTTTTTTTTTTTTTGCTGTACGCGGGCCTCTCACTGCTGTGGCCTCTCCCGTTGCGGAGCACAGGCTCCGGACACACAGGCCCCGCGGCCATGGCTCGCGGGCCCAGCCGCTCCGCGGCATGTGGGATCCTCCGGGATCGGGGCACGAACCCGTGTCCCCTGCATCGGCAGGCGGACTCCCAACCACTGCGCCACCAGGGAGGCCCTGGGGTTTTTTTTAAATTACAGATTCTATTTCACTTCTAGTAATTGGTCTGTTCAAATTATGTGTTTCTTCTTGACTCAATTTTGACAGGCTATATATTTCTAGAAACTTGTCCCTTTCTTCTAGGTTGTCCAACTGTTCATAGTATTTTCTTATTATTTTTTGTATTTCTGTGGTATTGGTTTTTACTTCTCCTCTTTCATTTCTTATTTTGTTTATTTGGGTCCTCTCTCTTTTCTTCTTGGTGATCCTGGCTAGAGGTTTGTTGATTTTGTTTATTTTTCAAAAAAACAGCTCTTGGTTTTATTGATTTTTCTATTGTTTCCTTGATCTCTGTTTTATTTATTTCCTCTCTGATCTTTATTATTTCCTTCCTTCTGCTAACCTTGGGTTTTGTTTGTTCTTCTTTTTCTAGTTCTTTTAGGTGGTAGGTTAGGCTGTTTGAGATTTTTCTTGTTTCTTAAGGAAGGCCTGTATTGCTAATGAATGTCACTCTTAGAACTGCTTTTGCTGCATCGTATAGATTTTGTAAGGCTGCGTTTTCATTGCCATTTCTCTTGAAGTATTTTCTGATTCCCTCTTTTTTTTTTTTTTTTATAAATTTATTTATTTATTTTTGGCTGCATTGGGTCTTTGATGCTGTGCGCGGGCTTTGTTAAGTCGCAGTCTTCAATGCGGTGTGTGGGCTTCTCATTGCGGTGGCTTCTCTAGTTGCGGAGCATGGCCTCTAGGCGCGCTGGCTTCAGTAGTTGTGGCTCACAGGCTCTAGAGCGCAGGCTCAGTCGTTGTGGCGCACGGGCTTAGTTGCTCCGCGGCATGTGGGATCTTCCCGGACCAGGGCTCGAGCCCACGTCCCCTGTGTTGGCAGGCGGATTCTTAAGCACCGCGCCACCAAGGAAGCCCTGATTCCCTCTTTAATTGCCTTGTTGACCCACTGCTTTTTTGGAGCATGTTATTTAGTCTCCATGTGATCATTTTCTTCATGGTTTTTTTTAAAATTAATTATCAAATTAATTATTTATTTATTTGGCTGTGTTAGGTCTTCGTTTCTGTGCGAGGGCTTTCTCCAGTTGCAGTGAGCGGGGGCCACTCTTCATCGCGGTGTGCGGGCCTCTCACTGTCGCGGCCTCTCTTGTTGGGGAGCACAGGCTCCAGACGCGCAGGCTCAGTAGTTGTGGCTCACGGGCCCAGCCACTCCGCGGCATGTGGGATCCTCCCAGACCAGGGCTCAAACCCATGTCCCCTGCATTGGCAGGCAGACTCTCAACCACTGCGCCACCAGGGAAGCCCCTTGTGTTTTTATTTCTGTGGTTGATTTCTAGTTTCATTCTGTTCTGAATTCTGACCATTCTGTGGTCAGAAAAGATGCTTGAAATAATTTCTATCCTCTTAAATTTGTTGAGGCTTATTTTGTGTCCTAGTGTGTGGTCCATCCTAGACAATGTTTCATGTGCATTTGAAAAGAATGTGTATTCTGGGTTTTTGGGATGTAGTGCCCTGTAAATATCAAGTAACTCCAATTGTTCCATTGTATCATTTAATGTCTCTGTTGCTGTATTGATTTGGTCTTAGAGGTCTGTCCATTGATGTCAGAGGGGTATTAAAAGTCTCCAACTATAATTGTATTCCTGTCAATTTCTCCCTCTATGTCTGTTAGTATTTATTTTATATATTTAGGTGCTCCCATATTGGGTGCATGTGTTAACGAGTGTAATATCCTCTTCTTGTATTGACCCCTTTATCATTATACAGTGTCCTTCTTTGTCTTTATGAACTTTGTTCTAAAGTCTACTTTGTCTGATATGAGTATTGCCACCCCTGCTTTCTTGTAGTTTCCATTTGCATGAAAAATCTTTTTCCAACCCCTCACTTCCAATCTATGTGTGTCTTTCAGCCTAAACTGAGTCTCTTGCAGGGCAGTATATTATTGGTTCCTTTTTGTTTTTTTCCTTAAATCCAATCGGCCACTCCAGTTTTTTTGTTTGGAGCATTTAGTTCATTTAAAGTAATTCTTGATAAGTATGTATTTATTGCCATTTTAAACCTCGTTTCCAGTTGGTTTTATAGTTCTTCTTATTAATTTCTTCTCCTTTTTGTCTTTCCTTTTGTGGTTTGATGGTTTTCTCTTGTATTATGCTTGAGTTCCTTTGGTTTTGGTTTTTGTGAAACTGTTGTATAATTTTGATTTGTGGTTACCCTGGTTTTTAAGTATGTTGACCCATAGCTATATCTACTGGCTTTAGACTAATAGTCATACAAGTTCAAACACATTCTAAAAGATCTACATTTTTTTATTTCCCTCCCCCATATTTTGTGATTTTGATGCCCTATTTTACATCTTCATGTTTATCCTTTTGCTATTAACTGTAGTTATAATTGCTTTCACAAAAATTATTTTATTCTTTTTTAATCTATGTACTGGCTTATTTAAGTAATCTTCAATCAGTTTATATATTTGCCTTTCTTATTGTGAGTCTCCCTTTCCTATAGATTCTTGACTCTTTTCTACCTAGAGAAGACCTTCCAATATTTCCTTTAGATTAGGTTTAGTATTGCTGCATTCTTTTAGTTTTTGCTTGTCTGAGAAATTATTTCTCTCTCCTTCTATTCTAAATGATAATCTTCCTAGGCAGGGTATCCCAGGTTGTAAGTTTTTCCATTTCAGGACTTTGAATATATCATTCCACTCCCTTCTGGCCTGCTAAGTTTCTGTAGAGAAATCATCTGATAGCCTTATAGGGGTTCCCTCATGACTGACTCTTTCTTTTCTCTTAGTGCTTTTAGAATCTTTAACTTTTGCCTTTTTAATTATATGTCTTGGTGTGGGTCTGTTTGGGTTCATCTTGTTTGGGACCTTCTGTGCTTCCTATACCTGGATATCTGTTTCATTCTTTAGGTTTGGGAAGTTTTCAGCCACCATTTCTTCAAATACTTTTTTTTTTTTTTTTTTTTTTTTGTGGTACGCAGGCCTCTCTCACTGTTGTGGCCTCTCCCATTGTGGACCACAAGCTCCGGACACGCAGGCTCAGCAGCCATGGCTCACAGGCCCAGCCACTCCGCAGCATGTGGGATCTTCCCGGACCGGGGCATGAACCCATGTCCCTGGCATCAGCAGGTGGACTCCCAACCACTGCGCCATCAGGGAAGCCCTTCAAATACATTTTCAATCCCCTTCTCTCTTTCTTTTTCTCTGGAACCTCTATTACGCATAGGTTGGCGTGCTTTATATTATCCTATAAATCTCGTATGTTGCTTTTTTTTTTTTCCCTTTTGCAGTACGCACGCCTCTCACTGTTGTGGCCTCTCCCGTTGCAGAGCACAGGCTCCGGACACGCAGGCCCAGAGGCCATGGCTCATGGGCCCAGCCGCTCCGCGGCACATGGGATCCTCCCGGACCGGGGCACGAACCCGTGTCCCCTGCATCGGCAGGCGGACTCTCAACCACTGCGCCACCAGGGAAGCCCCTGTTGCTTTTTTTTTTTTTTCATTTTTCTTTCTGTCTGCTGTTCTGTTGGGTGATTTCCATTATTCTATCTACCAGATCACTTATTCATTCTTCTGTGTTATTTAGTCTGCTATTCATTGCTTTTAGATCAGTTTTTATCTTGGCAATTGAATTGTCTAATTTTGATTGCTTCCTAATTCTAGTTTCTAGTTTCTTGTTACAGTGACCTGCATTTCTTTCTTAATTCCTTTAGCATTTTTATTACCTCCTTTTTGAACTCAGGGTCAAGTACACTGAGTTTGTTCTTTCAGGGGATTTCTCTTGTTCTTTTAATTGTGAGTAATTCCTTTGCTTTTTCATTTACTTACACTTCTTATATTTACATTACATACATTTCTCTGTCTCTATGAATTTAGGAGAAATAGTTATCTACTTTGTTCTTGAAGGGCTGTTTTTATGTGGGAGCATTCCTGTGCAGGCTGTGAGTCCAATATTTTTGGTGCTAGGGCTGTTTTTGGTATGAATGCCTGCCACATCTTTCCTCAGAGTGTGCTGGACATTATCCCCTTGATAGGGGGTTGACTGCTGTTCTGGTGTCCAGATCCTGCACTGGGTGTTGGGTGACGCCTCCTATTTGCTCCATGGCTGTCACAGCCCTGTCAGTGGTGAGGCCTGCTCCCCACTTGTTGCAGTAGAAGTCCTGAGGGTCAGGTTCAATAAAGCTCCATTGTACTTAAGTATATGCTCTGGGCTTCCCTGGTGGCGCAGTGGTTGAGAGTCCGCCTGCCGATACAGGGGACACGGGTTCGTGCCCCAGTCTGGGAGGATCCCACATGCCGCGGAGCGGCTGGGCCTGTGAGCCGTGGCTGCTGAGCCTGCATGTCCGGAGCCTGTGCTCCGCAACGGGAGAGGCCACAACAGTGAGAGGCCCACGTACTGCAAAAAAAAAAAAAAAAAAAAGTATATGCTCTGCCCCCAAGGAGGCGAGCCCTGAAGCAAGTGAGACCCATTGTGGTCATGGCAAACCTATGTGCTACCCATGCAGGTGTCCAAGGTTTTGCCCAGAAGCAGCCCAAGGCCACATTCCTTTCTCTGTTGTATTCATCCCAGACCTAGTACTAAGCTGGTGGAGGAGGCCGGAGCATCGTAGCTGCAGGAATTGTGGTTGTGCTGTGGCCTGGGACCTGTGCTGCCTCTGTGGCAGCCTCTTCCTGGACCTGTCCACCCCAGATCCAGCTCCAAGCTGTGGTGTGAGGTGGGCTTAACTACAGCACTCCTGCTGAGAAAGGAACTGCTGCATACTCCTATCCAGGGGCTGTCCACTGAGGACATGGGACTCTGTGATGCCACCAACCACCACGTGTGCACGCCAACAAAGTCCACTGCTGCCCAGATCTGGCCCCACTGTTGGAGGGCTGATAATGAGCTCAGATGTCAGCCCCACCCCAACTCTGTAAATGCTCACAAAGCCTGCACCACCGGAGCCGCGCCCTGCTGTTAGCAAGCTGACAGTGGGGTTCCGTTGGTGGACCCACGTCCCACCCTACATGCACTAACAATGGACCACACTTCAGGCCCTCCAGCCTGTCTCCAAGCAGCTAGACCAAGTCCTCTCCCAAGGTCCCTTCGCTGCAGTTTCAGTACTTTAGCACATACTAGCAGCCCTGCCCGGCGTGCATTTCAGGCTTGGAAGTGCAGCAAGGTGGTGGTAGTCAGCATCAGGGCTGGTCTCTCTCTACTCTGATTGCTAGCAAGCCAGCATGTACACATGCCTCATGAGCAGAGTCCAGGCCCCTCCAGCTCCCTATCTGTCCCAGTGGGCCTCCCAGCAGACAGGGGAATTTCATACAGCAAGGGCCTGCCTGTGTGGACACACCCTCCTTTACAGATCCCCCCAGGGGTGCTGGTCCCATTCTGATGCCTTTTTTTTTTTTTTTTTTTTTTTGGTCCTACTCAGTTACATGGGATCTTTCTTTCAGCTTTGGTCATTTAAGAGATCTTCTGCCACTGTCTGGTTGGTTTTTTGTGAGTTGTCCTATGTGTAGATGTAATTTTTGATGTGCTTACAGGGGCAGGTGAGTTCTACATCCTCCTACTCCGCCATCTTGATCTCCCCAATAGTTTTTTACTCAGTTGAAAAGACGTTAACATATTAATCCTGAGAAGCCAAAGGATTTAATTCAGCTATGCTAGTGGATGTGGTTGCTCAGTTATATATGCATTATGATAAAGGAAATAATTTAGTCCTTAAAACATTTTTATGAAAGAGCATTTTCATTTTGTCTTAAGATAATGCCACATGCCCCCTTTCATTGACACCACATACACTTGTAAGTATGTTATTCGGAAGTCCCTGGATATTATAAATACCCTGAGCAACGTGTAAAGTCACAGAAATCTTGCTTTCATTATTTTGTCATCAAAATCCCCTTGACAAACGTTTTTTTCCCCCCTCAACTCTCTCTCCTGGAAGGCAAGTGTGGGAATTCCTTGTGTATGAGATCTTGACCCACAGCACAGTGGGCGGTCAACAGGTAACAATAACATTTGCTCTCAGAAGCTACTTTCAAAAGGAGTGGATTATTTTTAGCAATCCATGTGGGCTAATTGGTGAATAAAAAGTTAGGGAATTTCAATTCAACAAACATTATCTAGGTCCCCATTACATGCCAGCAAGTTACTGAAAGAATATGGACCTTGTCCTTCTAGAGCTGACAGTCCAAGGGGAAGGGGAAGGAAGGTGGTTCAAATATAAAGGAAGGACATCTTACCCAGGCCGGATGGGAGAGTGGCAGGAGCCATTAAAGGCCTCTTGGAGGCAGGAACATCACCTGAAGGATGAGGAGGCATCAATAAATATAACAAATATAAGGGGGCCAGGTAGGCAGCAGAAAGACCAGTCAGAGACATCAGACCTGAGTCCCAGACCTGCTTTTGCAACAACCAGGATCTGACCTTGAGCAAGCCATTTGACCTTTCTAGTTCTCCTTTTCCTTATCTATGATATGCAATGATTAGATTATGTCAGTTGACCTTAACCCTTGCTGTGCATCAGAAATCATCTGGGATCTTTCTAAAAGTCCTGGATCCTGCCCCCCAGAATGTGGTTTTAATTGGTGGGGCAGCAGTGTTTTGGGCAAGAGCTTCCTAGGTGATGCTAGCCTGCAGCCCAGGCTGAGAACCACAGGCTGAGATGAGCTCTCAAGCCTATGGTTCTCAACCCTCAGTCACAATACCATCCTCCCAGTGCAGGCTGCATTCCCAACAATTAGGCGAGACTCTCTGGGGAGGTGGGACCCAGGCATCGGTATTTTTGAAAGTTCCCAGGCTGATTCTGTGGTGCAGCCCAGATTGAGAACCACTGTTCTAGGCCCTCTCACGACTTCAGTTTCCTATATGGCCAATGAAAGATGGGAAAAGGAAGGAAAGAGAAGCCAGTTTCTCCCATAAGAATGAGAATTCTTATGTCAAATTAAAAAGAGAACTGAGTGCCAAAAGCCCCCGATGGATTTTATATAGAGTTGTAACACACAGTAGGGTTGATTTTGGACATGTGCATAATTCATGTTGATGCATGACAGGTAGAAAATGTCCACTCCAAAATGCTCTCAGTTCTAAATTCAAAATTCCAAGGACTACATCTATAAAGTGACTCCATGGTGTGTTCTCTGCAATACTTAGAATATGATTTGCATGGTTGACTGTAATATGAACATTATATTCCCTAACCCCAAGGTTACTTAAATCCCCTTATTAGGCAATGGTGAACTAAACAAACAGTAATTAGAAACACTCCAGACTACCTTTTAAATCTGTTGCTAAATTATATTTTGCCTGCACCAAACTCATGTCTCACACAGCATGTCTACAAGCATCATGAAACCAAAGCCTCAGAAATATTTACGTTAATAAGAGCATAAGCCACCTCTGGGCCCTCACATGGGATTCTTCAGGGAAGTAAGGGCTCCTTAAGATGAGGGCTGTTCATTACTGTTATTTCTCACATCTGGGTAAATAAAGCACTGCCCACATGTGGTTAGAAATCCCAGGAGAAAATGAACTCTCCGGAGGTCTGGAAACGAAGAACACCTCTGATCGACTGCCTCATTTCCTGAAATGAGTCAGAAATGAAAGTAATTCTTCAGAAAAGAACATCTGCATGGTGACGCAGCTTATAAAACAACGCCAGATGATACCTGTGACTAAGAGGCTGGGCCTGGGGAAGGAGAAACAGCCTGGACAACAGGGCCGGGGCCCCTGCACTGCACTTAATCTTGGAGCTGCTGCTGTTAGCTTAGAGGGTCTGCAAATCCAATGAGCGGCTGGGCGTCCTGGTCTCAGCTGTAAATCTTGATTAGCGGTAAGAATGCTCGCATGCCATTAGAAAGCTTGCCCCTCTCCGAAGGGTCGAAGCAGCCAGAAATGATGCATATGTCGGTGTGGACAAAGAAACAGCAATGCTTACAAGAAAAACGATTTTGCTTAACTAAAAATAGTCTATGCCTGCTGATTTGGAGAGCCTTTCTTCCTGAGGAGGAAGGACCGCTGTACAGAGATGACTGACCTAAGGCCGCCCAGGGAGGCCCTTCCTTCACAGTATGCAGGAAGGAGAGGTACTGGCATACGGTCAGGGACTGGAGGGCAAGAAAGACAAACACCTTTCACAACAACTCCAGCACAAACCAAGAGACAGGAAGGTGAAAAACAACGGCTGTCGTCACCAAAATCGGACGCCAGTTATTTTTATTAGGTGGCCCATTACTATTCTTTCCATAATGGGTATTAAAAAGAAATGCATCTCCATAGCTTATAATGCTGGTGGGGGGCTGAGGAGGCTGGAAACAATCTAAATGTCCATTAATACGTGACTAGTTAAATTAAAATCTCATACATACACAATGGAATACTATGTAGCCATTTAAAAGAAGGCCAATCCAGAGCATGTGCAGACCCAGAGATATGTATTTCGTAGAATACATGAAGACAGGAGGAAAAAAGGTTCCTGGACTCTGTTTAGAGCTAAACAGAGTATGTAAACATGCATGTAAATGTATTTAAAGAAGCTGCCTTAGTGTAGGAGAAGGGGACTAGGAGAGTGTCATTCTTCCTTTTATACCCTCAATACAGTCTGAATTATCTTTTCAAGTACGTACCACCCCACTGCTGTTAAATAATAGGCATTAACTAGGAAGGCTATTTTTGGTTTCTTCTTTGTACTAGTCTCTCTACATATAATTTAAAACAAATGAATGTTATTTTAAATAGATATTATGGGCTGAACTATGTCTCCTCAAAATTCATATGGAGAAGCCCTAACTCCTGGTACCTCAGAATGTGACTATATTTGGAGACGGGCCTCTGAAGAGCTGATGAGTTAAAATGAGGCTGTTAGAGTGGGCCCTAATCCAATCTGATTGGAGCCCTTAGAAGAGGAGGAAGTATGGACACACAGAGAGACCTCAGGATGTTCACACACAGAGGAAAGACCACGTGAGGACGCAGCAGGAAGGTGGTGTCCACAAGCCAAGGAGAGAGGCCTCAGAAGAAACCAAATCTGTTGACACCCTGACCTTGGACTTCCAGGCTGCAGAACGGTGAGAAAATAAATTCTGTCGTTTAACCCTCCCAGTCTGGTATTTTATATGGAAGCCCTAGTACACTAACACAGTACAGGCATTCCTCATTTTATTGCACTTCTACTGCACTTTGTGGATACCGTGTTTTTTACAAATTGGCAACTCTGCATCGAGCAAGTCTATTGGCACCATTTTTCCAACAGCATTTGGTCACTTCATGTCTCTGTGTCACATTTTGGTAATTCTCACAATATTTTAAACTATTTCATTATTGTTATATTTGCTACAGTGACCTATGATCAGTCATCTTTAGTGTTACCATTGTAACTGCTTTGGGGTGCCACGAACTACACCCACATAAGACAGCGAACTTTACTGATAAATATCGTGTGTGCTCTGACTGCTCCATCAACCAGCTGTTCCTTCTCCCCGGGCCTCCCTGTTCCCTGAGACACCACAATATTGAAACTAGGCCAGTTAGTAAGTAAAAGGAAGAGTCAAGCAATGTGGCAAATGTCATTGCTGTTATGGTAAGAAAATGCCACAGCAGCCGCCACCCTGATCAGTCAGCAGCCGTCAACATCAAGACCTTCCATCAGCAAAAAGATGAAGACTTGCTGAAGGCTCAGATAATGGTTATAGCATTTTTTAGCAATAAAATATTTTCAAATGAAGGTATGTACCTTGTTTTTTTAGACATAATGCTATTATACACTTAATAGACTACAGTATAGTGTAAACTTAACTTTTATATGCACTGGGAAACCAAAAAATTTGTGACTCGCTTTACTGCAATGTTTGCTTTGTTGCGATATTTGCTTCATCATGGTGGTCTGGAGTCAAACCCACAGTATCTCCCAGGGATGCCTGTATACACATAAATAGATGGGTGAAATTCAAACTAACATAACATGGAGACAGGTGCCCAAAAGTCTTCAGTGGATCAAAACCCCGCTATGTCTGCTGTGATGAAGATGGCCTCATCTGGCATGTGAATAAGTTGGGGCACATGATGCTTCTGACTAGATCAGGGTAACCCAATTTAGTGACTTGGGCCAGCACTAGAACAGGTTTCCTATCTCAGTCAGGACTCAGTCTGCTTATGCCACTTACCTTTTACTTAACAAATCCCATAACTCAAAGGAATAGAGCTCAAGATATGTTATTAGTGCCCTTTAAAGGCTTGGCTTATATTCAAAAGGCTTTCTTCTTGTGCTGATAGCTAATGAAAAAGAAGGTGTAACTGTAATATTATTAATCAATTTAAAAAATAAAAGATTTGGTACCAGGGTTTGTAAAAAATTCAAAAAACAAAACAAAATGCCATATTTCTGCACCCACCTAATTTTTTTATAGCTTAATACATGTGGTCTCAGGTCACAGTGCAATATATTAAAAGTATGATATTCCTAGGCTAAAATATCTTTATGAAATTATACAGATTTTAATAAATTAATCAATCCTCCCTTTAAAAATTAGAGTTGGGCTTCCCCGGTGGAGCAGTGGTTGAGAGTCCGCCTGCCGATCCAGGGGACACGGGTTCGTGCCCCCGTCTGGGAAGATCCCACATGCCGCGGAGCGGCTGGGCCCGTGAGCCATGGCCGCTGAGCCTGCGCGTCTGGAGCCTGTGCTCCGCAACGAGGGAGGCCACAACAGTAAGAGGCCCGCGTACCGCAAAAAAAAAATTAGAGTTTAGTGATAAAAGAGATATTAAAGCCACAGACTTTACCTACAGATTCTATAACGCAGAAGTGGGCTAAGATCCAGGCACATGAAAAGAAGATCAAAACTTGAAGCTAAGCATTTGCTACAGTCAGTTCAGGCCACGTTCTGAGGAGGGCAGACTCACTTTTGCCTTGAATGGTTAGGGAAAGTTTCAACAAGGGCAAGAGCTCTAAACCAACCTGGTATTAGACACATAAAGGCTAAGGAGAGGTAATATATCCAGGTCTGCCTTGCCACTGAGTATAAAGTTTTAAAGGCAAGAACTATGTACCTAAGATCCTAACAGAGTGCCTGGCACATAGTAGGCATCTGCCAGAGCTGGGTCGGGGGAACAGTGGGGGAAAGTACACAGTATGCTCACCTTGGGGTCTGTGGTGCAGGTTCTTGTAAGGAGGTTGTGGGATATAAAGTTAAAGCAATTGGGGCCAACCTGTAGACTGACTGAAGTCTGGGGAGTCTTTAAAGGTGTTTCTGCAAGGGAATATTATAGAACACAGATGGGACCAGCAGTGACGTGCAGAATGGACCAGAGAAATGACAGGGAAATAACAGGGAATCAATCAATCAAACGGTTAATCAAAGGAGGTTAATCATGTAATCTACTGGGAAGAGTCTCAGCTTCCTAATCTATAAAATGGGCATCATACTACCTATCTTCATAGGGCTATTATGAATACTAAAGTTGGACGTAACACATGGCCTGACAGTAAGCACTTAAGAAAATATAATTGCTATTACTATCATAATGACTATTCCACACTGAAAAATAGAGAAGGAAATGAGTGAGAGAACAAGTGTGAGGTGCAGAAGCAGGGTATGTCTCCTTGGGCTCTCAAGTCCTTTAAATTAAGAGAGGATGATAATGGCTTTTTTTGGAGTGGAATGTACTGCATTTATTCCTCAGTTCTCCAGAACTTAATACATCAATACAGGAGAACCAACACAGGCAAATCAGATGTCTGAAATGATCTTTAAAATCAAGATACTCCAAAATCAATTTTTAAGTTGCCTTTGTATAAAAGTAACTATATGGGTTAAGGCTAATCAGTTTTGAAACACTGAATTAATAGACTCAGATATAAATCCAGAAGAACAATTTTCATAATGCAAATGCCAATGCCTTTTTAATTAAGGATGGAATTGCCAACGTAAAAGACTTCAGATAAATGAGGAATTGTTCCTTTCTCTCATAAATGAAAGGACCTGATAACTCTGTGAATTATTTTGAGATATTGATTACCAGAAATTGTTTAGAATCTAAGCTACAGGATTTTCCAACTGCATAATAATCACCTCATATTGGGGCTGAGAGCCTCAGACCACATTTGGCGCTCTGGCTTTTTAAGTTCCTTTTTCTGGTTATTATCAGAGGGCCCACAGCACTATATTTAGAGTCATTAGATACATCTGAAGCTCTACTGAAGATAATGGCATTTTGTCTAACAGGAAGCAATGCTAACTTTATTTCTTTTTGTCAACTTGACCTTAGAAGGAAGAGTTACTACACATAAAAAAAAATACATGCACATTTACATAAATACATACACGTGTACCCATGGTAGAAGGTTTACCAACTAACCTTTATGTATCAAACATCATGAAATTAATACCTCAGAGATCCGTGTTAATATTCCTATTCTCAACATACATGATCTATTTAAAAACTGCTTACTCTTTGGCCCTGAACCAGATTTCCACATTTACTATCTCATTGAAGGGTATATTACTTCTTAAAGTTAATTCAAAAACAAAACAAAACAAAACAAAAACAGAACCCACAGAATTACCCAAAGGGAATAACACAAAGGGAGAAAAATAAGGCATAACTGATTAGTTTTGCCAGAGCCAAGAGAAACTTTCCAATAAACAACAAGGCCCAGATGAAGAGAGAGTTAGCAGTCAAACAAATCAGTCAACTAAAGGAACTCAAACACACCAGCATAATATGACAACTGTAGATAGATATTAGCCAGCACATATACATATTCAATACTGAAAATGAGTAACATCTTAGAAGAAAACAGCAGAGAACAAAATAAGGAATTTAGAAGTGGGAAGAAGAAAAGGATTCCTGTAAAGAGAAGAACAAAGGCTAAGACAACATGGGACAGGTAATGGGGTGACCGCCAGATAAATCAAGAGAAATGAGTTTGAATCTCTCTTCTTTGAGTTTGAATCTCTCTTCTTTGTCCACCCAACTGGTTTTCTTCAGAATGTTTCTTAACTTTTCTAAGCCTCAGAATCTTCATCTGTTGTCTGAACAGGGAAGTATTGTACGATATCCAAAAGTCTCTTGCAGCTTGGATAAAAGACCAGAAGTTTCTGTTTAGATGATAAAGTTACTTTTTTTTTTTAATAGGCTACTTTTATTGCACAGTGGGCTTCAAGTGCACAAGTCTGGAATTTCACAGAAAGGAGCCCCGTGGAGCACAGCCCTGAAGCCTGAGCCAAACCAAGGCCTCTGAAATGAGTACAAACAGCTGGACAGTTTGAACATTCCCTGTGCTACAATGTTGACCTCGGCCACAATCCCTCTGCCTCTGCCCTTCCTAGCTCTTCCTCGTCAGATACACTCTTTACCCAATCCCAATGCTTCACACAATCCTACCAAAATGCAAGTAAGACACACATTTATGAAAAAGTTGGTAGAGCTCATCAGGTGTAACAGGAAATGAAAACGTTTGGTGGCTGCCCCTGACCTTGAGAAATGACAATAACCAGTTCCACTTATTGCCCTGTTACAATGAGTAGTCCAGTAAGTCCCCTTTTCAAAATCTTCATAAAGTAATCTGAAATGTGAAAAAATATTTATACCTACAACAATCTCACAGTATTATTTATAACAGCAAAATAATCTGCTACACGTTAGATCTGCAACAATCAAGGGATGATTATGTAAATGGTACCTCGACTTAAACTCTCCTCCACAGCCCCTGTGCTCACCCTCCATGGGAATCAAATTGCCTGCTGATGAACAACCTCTTCACCAGACTTAAGATCCTGGAGGCAAAAACCATGTTTTGTTCATGGACTCAGCCACAAAGTCTACCTCACAGTGAAGACAAAATAAATATCTGTGAAATGTTTGCTAGCAAAGGCTTCCACGTCATTTCTGTCTGGTGGAATATTATGCAGCTATTAAATGTGGTTTGTGAAGCATTTTTAAATATAAGCAATGCTGATGATGAAAAGGTCCTGGAGACGAAAAGTGGTGAATGTATATAATGCCACTGAATTGTACATTTGAAATTGGGTAAAATGGTCAATTTTATGTTCTGTATATTTTACCACAATGAAAAATAAATATTACGGAATGCTTATGAGGCAAGTTAGGTGGAAAGACAGGATACTGTATTTCTAAACTATATAAAATTCTGCATTTTTAGAAGGCTGGAAAGAAGCACACTAAGGTATTCATGTTTGGTTTATCTTTGAGCAGTAGCATTAGGGGTGATTTCTGTTTTATTTGCAATTTTGTTTTTTCCAAAATATCTACAGTGGACCACTTACAGTCATACCTTGGTATCTGTGGGTGATTGGTTCCAGCACCCCTGCAGTTACCCAAACCCTGGATGCTCAAGTCCCTTATATAAACTGGTATAGTATTTGCATATAACCTAAGCATATCCTCCTGTATACTTTAAGTCATCTCTAGATTACTTATAATACCTAATGCAATGTAGATGCTATGTAAATAGTTGCTGGCTTGTGGCAAATTCAAGTTTTGCTTTTTGGAACTTTCTGGAAATTTGGGGGGAGAATATTTTTGATCCACGGTTGGTTGAATTTGTGGATGCAGAACCTGCGGATACAGAGAGCTGACTGTGTAACACTAGAATCAGAAAAATATGTGGCACAGCAGACGTCAGGGATAGGAAGGTTTGGTTACCAACAGGTTTAATTTGGATGAGAATCATTCACCTTGCTATGAGCCTTGATACTGCATACCATCTGTGCTTGCCCACAAGGTGGAGACAACCCAAAGGCATGCCATTAGGGTTAAAATTTTAACTTTATTATACTGAAATGTCTTTCTCTTCTTTTTCTTTTTGCAATGCTGGAAAGCATGCATTACAAATTTGCTGCTCTGTAAGTATGCTTTGTCCAGGCTGAGAAATAGGAATAGATGATTGTTTTGGACATGTAAGTGCCTAACTGCATCAAATGCACAGTTGTTCTCAGAGGTGAAGGCTTTCCGGACCTGGGATGGGCCAGTTTGGAATGCCTCATAGAGAATGAGGCATCCAGACAGACTCAGTAAACATGAGAATCACCACATTTAAGGATAAATTAGAAGCAAGGCCTTTGGAGTTGCACAGACTCAGGATTGAAGTAACATATAAAAAAGACCTAGGACTGCCACCTATAATTGTCATCTTGAGCGCTCCTGGCCTCAGTTTCCCCACAAATAAATGGGGATAATAATATCTGCCCCTTGGGTATTAAATGGGATGATGTTTGCAAATCTGAGACGCAAGAAAACCCAGAGCAGAGCCTGCAGTCAGTAGGTGCTCAATCAGCATCACTGGTTTCCTTTCCTTCTTTCGATCGAGTGTCTAACCCAGGAAAGCAACAGTGTAAATGACTTGAATGCTAGGAATGACCAACTGTCTATAAGTAATAAAGTTAATATGATAGGAGTAAAGGAAGATATTTTCAATAATATTTTAATTTATCCCATCAATTCAGTTCTCATATAGTTCAAATCAATATTCCTATTCTTTGCTCCTTAGTAATAGGAAAGAAAATATTAATCACTATTCTCTGTGTACTTCACACACCGGAGACCATGAAGCCACCCTTCACTTCCTTCTTCAGTGTTCCCATCTTAAAATCTTTCATTCCTTTAAACAAGCTCTGAGCCCTCTGCAAGTTCCCCCCAACACTAAGGGATCCTCCAAATCCCTGTGAGCAGGGCTGAGCTTCGCATAAGGCAAGCAAGTGCCTGATCCATGCATCCCAATGTTGAGCTTTGGAAAATACAACTAATCATTATGCTTCTGAAGGTTACTTGACTTGGGGCGACTGATGGGGGTGTGTGGGCGTGCCCAAGACAGATCCAAGTGTGACCAGTAGTGCCCTCCGTCTGCTTCCGTAACCTTTGTCCCTTGCTTTGCTTTGTCATCATCAACACTGTTTAGCAAGCCGATAGCTTCTGAAATTGCATCGGATTCAACATTGCACCAAATGTCTCCCTTCAAAAGAGCAGCCTGTATCTTTGCAGAAGATCTTCTCCCTTCCTTGATTAGCTCTTTTACTTGAGTGCCTCACTGGGCAAAGGAGGAAAAGAACCAAGCAAAGGATGATGCAAGTCTTCAGCTGTTTGGGGTTTCCTCTGTGCAGACTGAACTATGAACTCCACTACTTTGAAGCTAGGAAGCTCGAGTGTGTTCTTTCAATAAACATGTCCCGAGCCGAGCGGCAAATGCTGGGTATTCCAAAATAAGCCAGTCTTGCCTTATGGAAGAAAAGAGTACTAACAAGGACACCATAGTGCAATATGTTCTAAACAAACGTATATAGCTGCACAGAGGGGCAGGGGAGGACATTAGGTTTGCCCAGACAGGATTCTAGGAGTCAGGTAATTCACACATCTCTTTACCAGCCACTGAGGAATGAATGAGGTGACCCCACAGTGTCCCTGGGGGGTTAATGCTGTTGCAGTCTTTTAATGCAGTCTCTTTAACACCATTGCCACTGAATTGCTTTGGTTACTGCGTTTGCTTTCTTGTTCCCCTCACATGTTCACCTCCTTACTTTATTTTCGGAATAAAACATATGGTGCTTCCATTCTCTCCCCAGTCTTTCAACCCCATAATGTTTCCTGCCCTGGAGAGTTGCTTTGACTATCAGGGAAAGAACACTGTAATGGCTTAGATGGAGCAAACAGAAAGCAGGAATGAGCCTGCTTGCTGAAAGGAGCCAGAAAAGTGTGCGTGGAACCATTGCCTGAAGTGCCCACTGTGACCAGGCCCTCAGCGGCCCTAGCAGGTGAGTGACTGCCCCGTGAATGCCCAGGTGCATCCCTGTCAGCTGCAGCTGGGGACAGTTTATCTTCGAATCATTGTCTGTCCTCCGCCCCTCACCTCACCCATTTCTAGTGGCAGAATATTTGTCAAGAGTGGTTTTTAACCTTTCATAGGCCATGCAACTCTTTGGGAAAATAGTGAAGTTCAAGGATCCTCTTCCCAGAAAATTTCTCAGAGGCACATAAACATAAAATATTATATACAACTTCTAAGGATTCGCAAACTCCTGAAGCCCATACCTGGAATACTAGGAGGGGCATACTGTTCGGTTTGAATGTTTTTGAGCTTCTATCACGTGCCAAGCACTTTGGAGACCCCACCTCAAACTCAATTTGTCACCATTCTCTGTGTCGAACTGTTTTCCCACGCCCAGCCTGGAACACGGGCCCCATGTTATCTGCCCAGGAAACTCCTATTCAGCAGCTTAATCATCATTCTTTTTTTTAAAAAAATAAATTTATTTATTTATTTTCATCTGCGTTGGGCCTTCGTTGCTGCCTGCAGGCCTTCTCTAGTTGCAGTGAGCGGGCTTCTCACTGCAGTGGCTTCTCGTTTCGGAGCACGGGCTCTAGGTCGCAGGCTCAGTAGTTGTGGCGCACGGGCTTAGTTGCTCCGCGGCATGTGGGATCTTCCCAGACCAGGGCTCTAACCCGTGTCCCCTGCATTGGCAGGCGGATTCTTAACCACTGCACTACCAGGGAAGCCCTTAAGCATCACTCTTGAATGAAAACATTCTGAGCCCTTCACCCTAATTCCCCCACTGCCCCTAGGAGGGTCTTATCGCACCTTATTGCTGCGTGACTATACTCAGCAGGTCCTGTGTCAGAGATCCTGCAACATTTACTACCTTCGTGTATTTACATGCCTTTCTTCTCCTGCCAGATGATAAGCAACCTAAGGGCATGGACTGTAACTTAATCATCTTTTATTTCCAGCTTCTAATAAAGTCCTTATTCTGGAGAAAAACAGTCCATTGAGGGGAAACAAATTCAGATAATTTTAACACTGGGATCCTAATGGTCAACCTGATGGGATGAGTGATTTTAAGCTAAATCTTCAAGGAGCAACAGCAGTAAATGAGAAAAGTTAGGAGTGGACATTACAGCAGAGGGGCATGCGGGCAGGAAACAGTGTGTACGGGGAACAAAGTAATTCAGGATTCAGGGTGACTGAAAATGTAGGCAGGAGGAAGCTATCAGAGATGAGGAGAGAGCAGTACAGAGGGGATGAGATTATGGAGGGCACTGAATGAGGTGGAAGGAAGCTTAAATTTATTTCGTAAAGGTAGGAAGTCACTGAAAGACATTTTTTTCTTTCCTACCTGAAAAGTGACAGATGATAGTTGTAGAAAATGGAGAAAAGTCATAAACATTTACAACCCCACCATATCGAGACAAACACTATTACCATCTTTATGTATTACATAAACACGTACGTATGCATATGTGACTATGGTTTTCATGTACTTTTGATCCTGCTAACGTTTATGAAGCATTTGCTAGCTACCAGACATTGTGCTAAATATACTACATGTATTCTGTCATTATGTCATTTAATGCTAACAAAAATTCTTAGAGGTAGTTCCCACCGTAATCCCATTTTAAAGAGGAAGACACAGTGAAGGGCTGAGTGGTGAGGGGGAGAGGGAGAGGTACAAGGCCACCCAGCTAATGTGTAGCAGAGCTAAGATTCAACACCAGATTTTCTTCCTGTAAAGACCACTCTCTTACACTTCAATTTTTAAAATTTATTCTCACTCATTTAATTTATAAGATGAGTGAATCACCATATCCAGTCTTCTCAAAAAACTCCATTTGGAATCCTGATTAGCACTGTAGTAAACTAAAAAAAAACAGACCTGAAAAGCATGAGGACTTTACTACCGTCTCCCCAGACAGGGAGCACCAAAACCCCCTGTCATTTACTTAAATATGTTGCAATCTTGGTAAGGCTTACAGTTTTCTTCACTGAAGCCTTGTAAGTTTAGGAGGGTGACATGTTGAGACATGTACTGTAGACAGATTGATCTGGCAATGGTACAAAAATGTGGATTTGAGAAGACAAGATTGGAAAGCTGCAATACAAACTGAGAGATAAGGCCACAGTCCCGGTGAGAGACACAGAAGCCTAGGACCAAGGCGGTGATATTTCGCATGGAGGCGAGAGAATGGACTCAGAAAACACAGGAGACAGAATTTAAAGGACTGGGTATGGAGAAAAAGCAGCAGCAGGGTGGTGTGAGGAGAGAGAGGAGGTGGGGAAAGTGGATAGGGGATGCCATTCACTGGGAGAGGGAACACAGGAAGAGATGCATTTTTCAGTGTGTGCATTTTTAGGTGGGGGTTGGGGAATAATGAGTTCGACTGTGAACACTAAATCACTGAACACATTCTGAGTGCCTACGACACGCCAGGTGCCTTGCCGAATGCTGGTGTCAGTAGTGAACCAGACTGAGGAGGTCACAGGACAGGTGGAGTGGGGGCAATAGAGTACGAAAACAAGGAAGCACAGAGGTGGGTACATCCCAGTGGAGATGGCCTGGAGGGAGGTCTGAAGTCCAAAGGCAGGCCAGACCCTATAAACTGCAAGCGTGAATGGAACGCCCTCAGAAAACACGTATAATAGAGCGAGCAATAACAGGGATCTCCCTGGTGGCCTAGTGATTAGGATTCTGGGCTTGCACTGCCATGGCCCAGGTTCAATCCCTTGCTGGGGAACTGAGATCCCGTGAGCTGTGTGGTGGAAGGGAGGGAGGGAGGGAGAGAAGGGAAGGAGGGAAGAGAGGGAGGGAGAGAGGGAGGGAGGGAAGGAGGAAGAAAGGACAACAGAGCGAGAACAGAAGTGAATCCAGGTTGGTGCTCTGAGTAACACCAAGATTTTAAGTCAAGCAGAGGAAGCAGGAGACCAAGAAGGAAGAAACAGTCAGACACAGGAGGGGCCAAGAGAGCCCAGATCCCACAAGCCAAGAGGGGAGCAGAAGGAATAATAACCCATCTTGAGACCATCCTGCCCTTGGACTTCTCAGGAAGGATGACTTTTTTTTTTTAATTCAAAGGTCATTCAGTCTATTTTAAACATTAAACAAAATCAGATAAAAAATCCATGACGAGGGTAAGAATTTACATCTCCTGGTCATCTCTCAGAGGTTTATCCACCAGCCATATGGAGTTGATGATTAATATTCAGCAGGAAGTGAATTTATAACCATGTGCCTGCCATTCAAATGTGAAATGTTTTCTGCTCAGTACACCCAATAATAAATACATTAATATATCTTCTGTTTAAAATACATTTATGAATAATTTTATACATTTTGTAAATTTCCTGGCAAGAATGATAATAGAACAATCTATTTTCACCGCTACGTGAAAAAAGAGGAATGAAAGGTTCAGTTAATCATGGAATTTAATATGCTTTATAATAAATATCAAACAGTCATTACTTGGGCTATACAAAGGGTGGCTGAGGTCAAAAGATGATTATAACAGGAAGAGTTTGTGCCCATATTTATTCTCTGTCAGTCGCTTACATTTGCATAAGAATTTTCCTCTACTCATCAATTTTTTACCACATTAGAATGCTAGAAATCAAATATGTTTTTTCTGATTTATATATGGGCAGTAATAATATGATTTTGTAATGATTAACAGTAGGAACATTCAAATAAATGGAAAACACTAGCCCTTCCAAGGTACCAATCCAACGACAAACAGACAGATATGAAAATAAATTACATTCACTGCCTTAGGTAAAGGCTGGAAAGGCTTAGAAAGCCAGGAAGGCACCAGAATCTGAAATGATTACTGGGGCAGTATTCAATAAAGCCAGGAAAGGCCAAATACTGTGAATTCTTCATCTTTTGTCATCTTTGTCAACAGTATGTGTGCGTATGTATGTGTACACAGCATATGCACACTTGACTTGATGGCAGCCTAATCATAAAAAGAGAGGCAATAACTTCAAGATTATAGTGGAGAGATGTGGGGCCGGAAGGAGATGCAGGATCTATCCATCCAGGAACTGATGGAGTCATAATTTCCCCTCTTGATAACCACCCGGAACTGGGAGTCACAACTAGTAGAGACCAAAACAATAAAATGAAAATGACTTGTACAAATGAACTGATTTACAAAACAGAAATAGAGTCACAGATGTAGAAAACAAACGTATGGTTACCAAGGGGGTAAGGGGAGGAGGGATAAACTGGGAGATTGGGATTGACATATACACACGACTGTATATAAAATAGATAGCTAGTAAGAACCTCCTGTACAGCACAGGGAACCCTACTCAATACTCTGTAATGACCTATATGGGAACAGAATCTAAAAAAGAGTGGATATATGTATATGTATAACTGACTCACTGTGCTGTACAGCAGAAACTAACACAACATCATAAATCAACTACACTCCAATAAAAATTAATTTAAAAATAAATAAATAATTTTAAAAATAATTTAGGATGATCTTCCTAAATTGAGCAGAATCCTATGATTCCATGATGGTTCCCTGAGGAACAATGCCCATTACAACTTCTTGCGGCAACACTTCTTCTTTTACTGGAGGAAAGAATTCCAGGAAGAGGGAAAATACAGTAATGATGGCTAATCGTCTCTAAGTGTTCAAAGGTGACCAAGATTAAGGGCTTCCAATACATAAAACACTCAATAAATACCAGAGTAATAATATCAGGGAAGGAAGGTGAGAGGAAAGAAATAAACTAATAAATGATAGAAAAAAGATGCTATACCATTAAGAATACTCTAGTAAACAGGAATAAAGTTTCATTAAGTTTGATGATCTGGACAGGAAAAAACTATAGTAAGTTAATTTTTAGTGTCTACAATGTAAGAAATATTTACTTATGGCAAGTTTTAATTAAAAAGTAGCTTGTTCTAAACTATAAAATATGTAAGGGAGTTAAAAATTTGATGACTCAAATCTTGACAGGGTTATTTTAAAATATGACTATTTCATGGCATGACAATAAGATAAAAATATACACTAAAATCACAGAACTAGGAAACTTTATTTTTTATGCATTCAAATATACTGAGTTTATCTGTTTACAGAAGAACTTGGCCATAATGCAGTTTCTACTTCATTTTCAACTGATAACTGGGTCTCGTCTTTTATATTTATAATTTTGGGAAATATCCACAATGCATTTAATCATAAGTATAGCTAGTGAAAAAAAGTTAAATGTCACCATTTTATGTTCACTCAAAAGTGGGATAAACACTTGATTAGTCAAATTAAGAAACAAAACAAATTATTGAAACTAAACTGCACTTACATTATTTTCCCCAAAAAACTTAAAATGTGACAATAAAGTGTTGGTTCTTTAAGTAAAAGCAGTTATTAGCATTCTGGTGCCTTCAATAAACTTGTTCAGTCCTGGGTAGCCCTGTCTTCTGGGAAAGAGGCTGCACCGTGGTCAAGGATGTGGACTCTGGAGCCAGGTGGCCTGGGTTCAATTCCCAGCTCAGCCACTTGCTAATTTTACGACCTTGATCAGTTACCTAGTCTTTCTGTGCCTCAGTTTCTTCACCTGTAGTAATGGAATCATAAGAGCACCTAACCAACCAAGGCTGCTGTGAGGAGTAAATGCATTAATGTAAAGAACTTAGAAGAGCACTTGGCACACAGTACATACTCAATAAAGACTGGCTTATTATTATATTTTATTATAATTATTGTCACCATCATTATAACTATTATCTATTTTGTGGGCTTTCCATGAAACAAAAATCAATTCAGGTCTAACTGCTCAGGCCTAACTAATAATCAGTTCTCATAGAATACCGTATTTTCAGCAAAGCGTAGTTAAAATCTAGGATCTGTGCATGCTTTTGGTGAACTCTAAGACCATTATTAGTCAAAGGCTAGTGAGGGGCAGATACAGGACTGGACCAGGTATTGACTCTTGGTGATGTTCCTCCTTCTCATGGTGACTTCTAATCTTGGTAGGCTTTCAGTAAACTACAGCAACAGGCACAAAAATAAAGCCATAAATAAATAAATAGCCCACCAAGTTATATATTTCCCCACAGATCACAGTAAAAGCAAAGAAGATATACTGAAAACATCCAATTGCACAGTTTAGTTCTGTGGCCTCAATTCTTTGGCCACAGGCGTTCCCCACATGAAAACATGACAGGAAAAGTACTCTTCACTGGGCCTCCCAGGCAATTACCAGCAACACCCCATCCTCTCTCTCCCCCTACTTCTTGGCCCACCTCCAGGAGGTTTGGACAACTGTGTTACAAATTTGGGTTTCCAGAATCTTGGAGGAAGCTTTCCCGGCTCTTCAAACTGTAACTCATAAGTCTTTCTCTACTGACTCCTTTCTGTACCAACCAGTATCCATCAACCCCCTCATGTATAAGATTGTTGAGTTTTACTGGAATAGTTACATGGAGAATTCTGAAGAGCTTTCGCAAATCTAAATTGTAAACCAAACATGACTAGCCTCATTATAGGAGTTATTAATATACAATTATGGAGTCAGCAAGCTGGGAGGAATTGGATATAATCTAGTCTAAATCCCTTATCTAACAGATAAGGAAACCATGACACTGCTCACCTATAACCAAAATAACAACTCACTCAAAGTAACCTAACGTGTTCATATAACTTTTAAGGCCCTCATTAAGGAACAACTTAATTACACATTTTCACATTTTAATGTTGTGAGAGATTAATCATCTGAATCCAGGTGGTTAATGATACTGTATACCTTCTAACTTCTAATCACATGCAAATTTAGAGTAATATTTAAACTTTCTAAATCCTGTGCTTCTTCCATGGACCCCATTTCACATTTTGCCATTACTAATGGCATCAACATGCTTCTCAAAAATTATTTTCAAAGAATGAATAACTTTATATGTTTAAGATTTCTGAATTCTATCTTCTCCTCTCTGCAGCTGGATCAGGGCAGGGGCTTGGAGGTAAATGAGATGCATGGTCTGGACCTCCGATTTCCACTGAGAAAACCCAGTGGGACAGAGCAGGGTGAGGACATCCTATAAGGCTACACTTCTTTTCCTAAGATATGCTCTGCCTTTAACAAGATGTACATGTCACCTTACATTTACTAAATGGAAATCGTTTATTATTACATGTTTGACAAGCTAAGTCAAAAGTAAATTCATAGACAAATAAACAAGACAGAAGTTTATTTTTCAATTCTGTATTTCTTATACATAGATTGAAGTTGGTACAATCAGACTATGAAACCATCCGGACACTTCTGAGGGGCCAAGGTAAGAAAGCTAACTGTTTAAAATATATAGCATGTCTACATATGCACGGGGAAATATCCAGAGGGATATAACCCCAAACCAATTTTAACCAGACAGTATATATTGTGTAAAGCCAGTCCATTCTGATTAGCTGGTGCCTGCGCCATGTCGGCTGTTAAATATTTTTAATTTAATTTATATTTTATTAAACATAAATACTTAACTCCTGATATAAACAAAATGTTAACGGACATTTATAGGTGCTATCATTTTGTTTCTTCCTCTGTATATTCTTACTTTCTTCCAGCGACAATGTAATATTTACACGATTAAACAAATGTGACATTAAATAACCCAAACTAAAGAATGTTCTCTACTCGCTGTAAGGGTCTTAACTTACGTTATGCTGGTCTATAGAACATCTCACTATCAATAAAGCAAAGAAATTTTTTTGACGGAACAAGGAAAGGGGGCCAGTTTTAAAAACAGACACAAAAAGCCTTTAATAAAAGGCTAATTAATAAAAGACACAATAAGTCTTTAATGAAAGGCTAATCAATAAAAGGCTAATAGTTTCCTTTGCTGTGCAAAAGCTTTTAAGTTTCATTAGGTCCCATTTGTTTATTTTTGTTTTTATTTCCATTTCTCTAGGAGGTGGGTCAAAAAGGATCTTGCTGTGATTTATGTCATAGAGCGTTCTGCCTATGTTTTCCTCTAAGAGTTTGATAGTTTCTGGCCTTACATTTAGGTCTTTAACACATTTTGAGCTTATTTTTGTGTATGGTGTTAGGGAGTGATCTAATCTCATACTTTTACATGTACCTGTCCAGTTTTCCCAGCACCACTTACTGAAGAGGCTGTCCTTTCTCCACTGTACATTCCTGCCTCCTTTATCAAAGATAAGGTGACCATATATGTGCGTGGGTCTACCTCTGGGCTTTCTATCCTGTTCCATTTATCTATCTTTCTGTTTTTGTGCCAGTACCATACTGTCTTGATTACTGTAGCTTTGTAGTATAGTCTGAAGTCAGGGAGACTGATTCCTCCAGCTCCGTTTTTCGTTCTCAAGATTGCTTTGGCTATTCAGGATCTTTTATGTTTCCATACAAATTGTGCTATTTTTTGTTCTAGTTCTGTGAAAAATGCCAGTGGTGGTTTGATAGGGATTGCATTGCATCTGTAGATTGCTTTGGGTAGTAAAGGAAACCATAAACAAGACCAAAAGACAACCCTCAGAATGGGAAAAAATATTTGCAAATGAAGCAACTGACAAAGGATTAATCTCCAAAATTTACAAGCAGCTCATGCAGCTCAATAACAAAAAAACAAACAACCCAATCCAAAAATGGGCAGAAGACTTAAATAGACATTTCTCCTAAGAAGATATACAGACTGCCAACAAACACATGAAAGAATGCTCAACATCATTAATCATTAGAGAAATGCAAATCAAAACTAAAATGAGATATCATCTCACACCGGTCAGAATGGCCATCATCAAAAAATCTAGAAACAATAAATGCTGGAGAGGGTGTGGAGAAAAGGGAACACTCTTGCACTGCTGGTGGGAATGTGAATTGGTACAGCCACTATGGAGAACAGTATGGAGGTTCCTTAAAAAACTACAAATAGAAATACCATATGACCCAGCAATCCCACTACTGGGCATATACCCTGAGAAAACCATAATTCAAAAAGAGACATGTACCAAAATGTTCATTGCAGCTCTATTCACAATAGCCCGGAGCTGGAAACAACCTAAGTGTCCATCATCGGATGAATGGATAAAGAAGACGTGGCACATATATACAATGGAATATTACTCAGCCATAAAAAGAAACGAAACTGAGCTATTTGTAATGAGGTGGATAGACATAGAGTCTGTCATACAGAATGAAGTAAGTCAGAAAGAGAAAGACAAATACCATATGCTAACACGTATATATGGAATTTAAGAAAAAAAAATGTCATGAAGAACCTAGGGGTAAAACAGGAATAAAGACACGGTCCTACTTGAGTATGGACTTGAGGATATGGGGAGGGGGAAGGGTAAGCTGTGACAAAGCGAGAGAGAGGCATGGACATATATACACTACCAAACGTGAGGTAGATAGCTAGTGGGAGGCAGCCGCATGGCACAAGAAGATCAGATCAGTGCTTTGTGACCACCTGGAGGGGTGGGATGGGGAGGGTGGGAGGGAGGGAGGGAGACGCAGGAGGGAGGGGATGTGGGAACAGATATATATGTATGGCTGATTCACTTTGTTATAGAGCAGAAGCTAACACACCATTGTGAAGCAATTATACTCCAATAAAGTTGTAAAAAAAATAAAAAATAAAAGGCTAATAAAAGTGTTGATTTAACAGCATCTGCAGAGAGTAAGCAAGAACAATACAGTGGTAGTCTTTTTCCTGAGCTAGTCTCAAGAGAAAGATAAACACCTGAGTGAGTCAAGAATCACGACAATTCCCTGTTGTGTGAAGGTTTCCACAAATCCCCAAAGCTGACTTAGAGAAAGAGATTTATAAAGATCATGTCTTTACTATAATTTGTCCCCTCAGAGTACAAATTTATATTTACATTTAGGTGTGTCAATGACCAAACCATCACCTATAAGATGCAATGAAATAACACAACGTAACTTTTATTAATAAAATAAAATAAGGCTGATCCCCACCACCACCACTTCCTTACAGTTCACTTTGAGCCTCGGTAAAAGGTGGGAGTTGTATGGGCCTGGGCAACAAAACACCCTCACAGCAGTGAAATGAGTATTTAATAAGAACACCGACTGTCAGCCCAATTTCAGCATGTGTCCCTATCTAAGAAGCAATGGAGAGATGTCATTCCTTATACACTATAGCTAATAAAAACAGTAGTTTAAGACATGACCAAAACTTAAAAATTAAAATTTAAAAATCACCTAGACTTTTTTAAAAAATGATTAAGCATCTTTGGAGACATAGATATGTTTGTGTTTAGAGATTTTTGACCACTTCCCTGTAATATCTGCTTAATAATTTCTTTAAACTTTACAACACCACCTGTTATATTCAGGATGAATACACGTCTCCAGGAGAGATGAGTTCAAAGTGTTACGCTTAACTTCAAGATTACGGAAACATGATGCATCAGATCAGGTGGTTTGATTGTTTAACGATAAAATACAGTTTTGCGGGCTTCCCTGGTGGCACAGTGGTTGAGAGTCCACCTGCCAATGCAGGGGACACGGGTTCATGCCCGGTCTGGGAGGATCCCACATGCTGCGGAGCGGCTGGGCCCGTGAGCCATGGCCGCTGAGCCTGTGGATCCGGAGCCTGTGCTCCACAATGGGAGAGGCCACAACAGTGAGAGGCCCGTGTACCACAAAAAAAAATAAAAATAATAAAATAAAATAAAATAAAATACGGTTTTGCAACTGCTGAAACGATCTCTTTGTGACTGTCTGTGTGCTCAGCCAGGTGAAGCCGGCACTCCCACCAGCTTCTCTGCTTCAAGCAACCGCACATTAGAAATAAGAAGGTTGTATCATTAACTATCAGAGAAATGCAAATCAAATCTACAGTGAGGTATCACCTCAGACAAGTCAGATGGCCATCATTAAAAAGTCTACAAATAATAAATGCTGGAGAGGGTGTGGAGAAAAAGGAACCCTCTTACACTGTTGGTGGGAATGTAAATTAGTGTAGCCACTATGGAAAACAGTACGGAGGTTCCTCAAAAAACTAAAAATAGAGTTACCATATAATCTGGAAATCCCATTCCTGGGCATACATCCGGACAAAACTATAATTCCAAAAGATACATACAACCTTATGTTCACAGCAGCACTATTTACAATAGCCAAGACATGGAAACAACCTAAATGTTCATCAACAGACGAATGGATAAAGAAGATATGGTACATATATACAATAGAATATTACTCAGCCATAAAAAAGAATGAAATAATGCCATTTTCAGCTACATGGATGAATCTAGAGATTGTCATGCTAAGCGTACTAAGTTAGAAAGAGAAAGACAAATAGCATACGATATCACTTACATATGGAATCTAATGTAACACAAATGACCTTACCTACAAAATAGAAACAGACTCACAGACATAGAGAACAGGCCTGTAGTTGCCAAAGGGGAGGGGGTGGGGGAGGGATGGATTGAGAGTTTGGGATTAGATAGATTGTTGGATAAACAACAAAGTCCTACCGTATAGCACAGTGAACTATATTCAATATCCTGTAATAAACCATAATGGAAAAGAATATGAAAAAGAATGTATATATGTATAACTGAATCACTTTGCTGTACAGCAGAAATTAACACAATATTGTAAATCAACTATACTTCAACAAAATAATTTTTTAAAAAAAAGAAAAGAAATGAGAAGGTTGGGAAACACCCCATGCTCTTCACCCCATGTCAAGCCCTTGGAATATGCTCTCAAGCTCCACTTTCCAAGATCTTAGTATTCTTTATATTGTATAACAATAATAATAATAACAATAAAACTTAAGCAGTGGTTGAGGGACTTTGAGATGTAGGCTGAACAAATAAAGGTTTTTAAAAAATTAAATGAATAAGCAAACACTACGAGAGAATGGGCAAGAAAAAAGGAGTGGAGAACAGGGTGTTAATTTTGGTCATCTGCATTCTCTCCTAGGGCATAAGGATGAATTTTCTATCTTGCCAAGATTTCGAGAAGGCTAAATTTAAAACAGCAAGTTTTACCACAGTTGAACAAACTTTACCATCCACAGTGAATGGGACTATAGCAACTTTAAAATATGGCCATTAATTCTTTGAACCTCTTCTCATTAGATGGTGGAAGCTATGTCCCCTCCCCTTGAATCTGGGCAGGCTTGTGACTGCTTCCTCCAACAGAGTCTGATAGAAATGGTGTTTGTGACTTCAAAGGCCAGGCCGTGAGAGGCCATGCAGCTCCTGTCTTGTCCACAGGAACACTGGTCTCTGAGTCCTGAGTTGCCCTGTCATAAGTCCCACTACCCTGAAGCTGCCATGCTGATGGACAGCTCCAGCTGAGCCCAGCCTTCCAGACCCCCTGCCAAGGTCAGAGAAACATGAGTGAAGCTGTCTTGGACACGACCGTCTGCCAGCTGAGCACTACTCACTGATCCGTGGCTGAATCTCTGTGTAAAATCACAAGATGTAGTAAACTGTCTGTTGCTCTAAGTCACTAAGCTTTAGAATAGTTTGTTATGTAGCAACTATGTAGAGCATCACAGAATTTGCAAGGGGCTTTGAAGATCTCCAGGTGAAACATTCTGTTGGCTTTTGAGGAAACAGATCCAGACTAGTTAAGTGTCCAAGGTCACTAGTTAGCGATCGGGTTAAAACTAGAAAGCAGGCCTTTGGACTCCCAGGTCTGTCCTTTCAAAGAACCCACCTTGGTTTCATCACATCCCATCTCCACTTTTTTATTCTGTTATTGTGGGAACTCAAAAAGTAGTACTTGGGCATATTCTCAGAATTTGTATCTTCTATTAAAAGTTAAGGACAATCTGACCTATTTTCTTTCTCATGCCTTTATCTTAAACATTCTCCTTGGGTGAAACTGGGAAGAATTACTACTTGGAGAGTATGGAATAAAACTTCTGACCAAAATTTGCTTCAGTAATATGGACAGTAGCATTAGCTTCGAAAAGTATGCCTGGGCTTCCCTGGTGGCGCAGTGGTTGAGAGTCCGCCTGCCGATGCAGGGGACACAGGTTCATGCCCCGGTCCGGGAAGATGCCACATGCCGCGGAGCGGCTGGGCCCGTGAGCCATGGCTGCTGAGCCTGCGCGTCCGGAGCCTGTGCTCCGCAACAGGAGAGGCCACAACAGTGAGAGGCCCGCATACCGCAAAAAAAAAAAAAAAGAAAAGTATGCCTAAGTTTTCACCTCTTTATTCCCGTTTCACATGAAATATCTTCAAGGTAGACCTTGGTGTTACTTTTGATAAAAGAAATTTTCACATACTGAGGTACAGGGAAGGCATTCTGGCTTATTCATGAGCGAACTTGAATTTTATGCTAACTAGAACAGCCTGCTTGTAGCCTATCAAACACATTGTACATCTGCTCTAATTATTAAAGGAAAGGGTGAACTGACCAGAAGTAAAGAATGTCCACATTAAAAATAAAGATTAAATGCCCCTCTTCCTGGGACGCCAAAGCTGGTACCCCTTCAATGGTAGGACTTCCTTCCCAGGTGCCAAGGCCATAATGATGCACTGTGTACGTGCTGATCTGGTTTTTCTTTGAAACCTTGAAGGAAGGTATCCCTGACTTGTTTGACGTTCTTTGTTCTGACAAGATATAAAACGGTGCTGAAAACCATGCTACTTCAGAGCAGTTCCTCAGAGTTATCTGTGAAGCTGTCTTCCAGCCTGTAGTCCTCAGTTTGGCTCCAATAAAAATCTTTTCTAGGGCTTCCCTGGTGGCGCAGTGGTTGAGAGTCCGCCTGCCGATTCAGGGGACACGGGTTCG
This sequence comes from Mesoplodon densirostris, assembly GCF_025265405.1. Lineage (NCBI taxonomy): Eukaryota > Metazoa > Chordata > Mammalia > Artiodactyla > Ziphiidae > Mesoplodon > Mesoplodon densirostris. The sequence continues at coordinate 53,654,194 of NC_082671.1, forward strand.
TCCCCGGTCCGGGAAGATCCCGCATGCCGCGGAGCGGCTGGGCCCGTGAGCCATGGCCGCTGAGCCTGCGCGTCCGGAGCCTGTGCTCCGCAACGGGAGAGACCACAACAGTGAGAGGCCCGCGTACCGGAAAAAAAAAAAAAAAAAAAAAAAAATCTTTTCTATCCTATTACAGACTGATCATTTTTGTCGAAACTTTCTTCTAGTATTCAATATTTATACAGTCAATGTTTTGCTCCAACTCAATGACCTTTGATTAGATCTAGTAACAGTTCTTGAGCTTTACTTCTTATTTCTTTTCAGTTAGCTGAACTATATGTTAAAAGGCAACACTGAGCTTCCCAAGGTTGGCCTTTTGTGTGAACACTTCACAGGAAGCATTTTCATGAGTTCTTCAGGCTCCATATGAACCTGAAAGTACAGATTAACGATCTGCTCAGTCAGAAGCTTTCTCATTAAGTACTTTAGTCTTTCGGATGCTGTGTTCATTAAACTGTTAATTAGTAAAGAAAAGAAGCCAATTCCAAAAATAAAGAAAAGTTCTGGCAACCATTTAAAAGGAAAAGTAGATAAGATACTGGCGTGTAGGTAACTGGCACATTGTAAGTATCTAAGAGTCAGATGGTCATAAATGGCTGAATGATTTGGAGAATCCTCAGTGTCTAACATTTTCCTTCAGAAGAAATTTACATGAAATATTATCCAGATTTTTGAAAATCAAGTTTATTATCTGATGGATAGCCAATTCTTCCCTTAACAAATCTATATCCTCCACATCCTATCCTCAACACAAAAAAAGAGATCACTAAAATGCCTTAAAATGGGAATGGCTCGACCTGACAATGAATTTGTCCTGAGGGAAAAAAAAACACAAATCTTCTGATTTTGCAAACCTTTATAAACTTGCAGAATATTTAATAAACCAAATTCAAAATGGCAGACTGTAATCCAAAGGAATAAACATCTTGGAAGAATTACTCAAGAGGAAATGCTGATCACAACTTAAAAAATAACTGTGAACATTTCATGAACATGATACAAATTAGATAAATTTCCTGTGTAATATACTCTTTCCTATTATCAGATAATAGTTTCTTAATCACGCATTTTGTGATTCTGCTTCTTGGATGTGGAAATCGCAGCTTCAGTTATTTACAAGGTGCTCTAGGTCCAGGATATTACAGCAATTGGGATAATGCTCTCTATTAGCTTGAAATTCAAAATTGTTCAAAGCAGTTAACGTCTACTCTATCATTTCATTCCTACAAAAAGTCCTATGTGGTACCACCAATAAGTATTATTATAGTTTTAAGACAACCTGAAGACCAGTGAGGTTGAGCTACATCACTGGACTCACAATCTTGACCTCAGAGTACATCTTCCATTTCCACAGCTGACTCATCCTCAAAAAAGGAAGTATTTAAATAGCAGGTGTTACTTTTGGCTAAGGCTGGCCCAATGAGCCCAGATCAGATATCCTTGAATTGGAGTAGTAGTTGTCAATGAAAGAATGTTGCCTGCCATATCAGTAAACAAAGGATGTTGCAGCCATTAAGCCATCACATTACAGCCGCCCCAACGATGCACCCTGAGGAGACTCAGGATGAGCAAACACAGGGTACAGGCCCCAGATAGCTGAGGTGCATACCAAAGGAATGATTTCAGTGAGCCCAGACTCTTCCATGTTCCCACATAGAAAAGCGCTAAGTTCCTTAACTTGAGATACCTGGTTTTCTTTAATTAACAGTAATATTTTGACGTTCCAACTACCTGGTTTTTCTTGCAAAAACTCCTCTATACCCTGGCTTCCCCCTTACCTCTTTGGAGCAGTCCCTCAGAGCTATCTGAGAGGCTGCGTCCCAGGCTTAAGTAAAGTTTTGTCTGCCAAATAAAACATAATTCTCAACATTTAGGCTGTGCATTTTTTTTCAGTCAACACATTCTAAGACTGACTCAGCGGGCACCCACACATACTAACTAGTTAGTGCCACAACCCTTTATTTAAATGCCTTTTGCCAGTGTCTTCCTCTATATTCCTTCAGGTCAATTGATTCCAAATTCTTTGGTTTGTTTTTTCTAAAAAGTTTACTTATCACGAAACACATTTTCTTTACTACCTCGCGTATGTGTATAAACACAAAAGAAAATGCAGCCATCCCATTTGGCAAAAGGTTTCTAAACTGAATGACAGAACAGTGTAGTGGCAAAAGTTCAGGGTGACATAGCAGGTCAGTTTCCTCATCTATAAAATGGATGTCCTGCCAACTCTACATGATTGTTGTAAGAATCAAGTGAGACTCAAGTGCTTTGTTAACTGTAAGTGCCACAGCTACACAAAATGAAGTTATTACCATTATATATGCTTGCCAGGAGAGGGAAAAAAAGTAACTTTACAGCAGTATTTATCAAACTCTTTCCTTCATTAACTCCAAGGATTCACTCTCATATCCAGATCAACCTTCCACCTAGGGAGAAATAAGCAGGGTTTTCGTGTAGATGAAACAAAATTAATGGCAATGAGATTCTTATGAAATAAGATCCATAATCCTGTAGTACATTAGCTAATCATATATTTATCTGTTCTTATTTTATTTTGCATTCTTGTATCCATAACTAGACTGTCCAGGAATCGGTATAATCATTGAGCCTAAATTCTAATCCTGCTTTTACTATTTACTTGCTGTGTGACCTTAGTGAATTACTTGACTTTCTTGACCCTCAATTTTATCATCCATAAAAAGAGTATTATAATAATAGCACCTACCTAATAGAGGAACCAAGCAGAACTCTGTGGGTTCCCCACCCCCAAGTACAAAGGCCCCTTCATGTCTCCTGCCTCGTTTGCAGAGAAGCTGAAGTCTCCCAGGCTTCCCTGAGTCACAAAGGAGCAGGCTCAAGCAGCTAATGATTAAGACAATAGAATAACACATTCAGTGTCTAATGCACATTGCTGAGCTGTTTTACAAATACTGTAACTGTCACCAGAGGAAGAAGGCTGACTGCATGATGACCAGACTGCAGCCATGACAGAAGCTGCTCCACCTTGAGCAATATTGAGTCTATGACTAGCACAATTCCAAGAACTGGCCTTAAGAGAATGGGATTAACACTATTGCTCAAAATAATCTATATCTTTGTGGGCATCAAAATCATTGTAGCTTGTTCTACCTGTATATTTAAATGGGCAGGTACAACTGTCAGCAAAGAGATGCTACAGACCCATGTTGACATCTCCCACTCTAAGAATATGGCACCCTATGTCAGCAGGAAGAAGTTACAGAAGACACACCTTCACCCATTATCCCACAGAAATGGAATGATGTTCTGACAAGTGGGGATTTGTAAGCAACTTCTGGCTGGAAAGAGCTCTCTGCAGGAGGCCCCTCTGTCTTGTCACTAACCTCAAACCAGGCACCCCCATGCTCTATTCATCTCTGGCCCTAGCACACCTTTCAAATCTTTTGATAACACAATACTTTACCTAACTTGTTGGTTCTTTCCATAGATCAAAGAAGTAGAAATGAAGAATAAGTAATTAAGAGATGACCAAATCTCTTCCCTAGCTTCCCCTTCAGTAATCTCGAGAACAAACTGTATGAACAAGACAGCATCTAAAGAAAAATCACAAGGAGTCAACAAATTTGCACACAAGCCTGCACACAGTGGGGAATGGCGATGACTCTGCCCCCCATCTCAATGATTAACTGAGATTACTTCCCTTTTTCCCTTTAAATGCTTTCATGGCCAAGCTTCAGAGGTAGTTTTGGGGTGACACTGAGTCCACTGTCTCCCTGGATTGCCAGCATTCTGATTAAAAGTGACTTTCCTTTCTACCAACATTTGCCTCTCTTTCTCTTTCTCTCTCTCTCTCATATTGATTTTCAAGCAGCGAGCAGCCGGACCTGATTTGGTAACAATAGCATTATTATAACCATTAAATGTACTACATACAGAGTATTTACAATTATACATGGCACTTTGAACATATATACACTATCAAATGTAAAACAGATAGCTAGTGGGAAGCAGCCACATAGCACAGGGAGATCAGCTCAGTGCTTTATGTCCACCTAGAGGGATGGGATAGGGAGGGTGGGAGGGAGACACAAGAGGGAGGAGATATGGGGATATATGCTTAGGTACAGCTGATTCACTTTGTTATAAAGCAGAAACTAACACACCATTGTAAAGCAATTATACTCTCAATAAAGATGTTTAAAACAAAAAGCACAATAAAAAACAAAACAAAAATTATACATGGCACTTCATATATGTTACTCTTTTTATGTACCTTCTTAGTTTTTAACACTGATAGGCATAGAGCAGACACTTAACAAACCTTGGGTTGATAGATTTCATTAGAAAATGGGATGGAACTAACCCATGTGAAGTCATCTGGTCTACCCTCATAGGCAGCAAGGCTATATCAAAACAATCAGACCAGTCCCTGCTTTGTCTACTTTTAAACAGTCTTAGGGAAAAGTCTATATTTGGACCATGTAAATGTTTAACAATCTATACCATTAGGTTAATTACAGGAATGAATTCCCTAAATCTGTTAGGATTCCCTCTATATCCATTTCTGCAGCTGGCCTCTCTACATTATTATAGGCTACTGGGCAGCTTACTTTTTCAAAGCCCAGCAACCTCAGCCCCATTACTCTTGCCTCAGGGTTAGCAATGTTTATTTTTATTTGAATTTCCAAGTGTAGAAATACTTCAGGCACTATACTGACCCAGGTTAAAAAAATCCTGAAGAACTCAAAGAGGATTACACTGGAAAGTGCAAGAAACCCAAAAGCCACAAAGTAAACTTTCAACAGGTTTCAGTCTTGTACTCATTGGCTGCAAAGAATGTCGCTGATTCAACAATTCTGATCGAAACTATTTATCATAGAAGGTAAATGAATATATTCATTTTTATTCATCCCTTTTATAATATTATGAAAAGTGATCCCCAGTATAAACTGAATAAAGTCACCTGAGGAATAAAATCAATTACAGATGTACTGTGTACTCACACTCAGACAGACTTGGAAATTCGGTGCTTTAAGCTAATTTCCCTCTTGATATTTTCAGACTTAATTCAGTAACACAAATAATGCTTATTAGTAATATTAATGTACCATATGCTATCTCTGTCAACTTAATAATCTTCTTGGGTGTTTTTGACTAAAATGTCAATCTAACTTCTGGAATCCTACCCAAGAGAATCTATGCAAATTACAATGAACATATTCTTTCTATAGACATACTAATTAGCCATGGGCCCATTCATGAATACCTATAATTAAGTTCTTGTACACACTATAATAATTTTACTTGGAATCATGAAATTGGCATAATTTGGCTAATATAAACAGCTACTAGTCCCAGGCACTGTACATAAACGCTACTAGTCCTAGGCACTGTACAAAGTCCTTTCAGTACATTTTCTCATTTTATCTTTACAAAGAGAGAAAACGGCTCAGGGATTCAACAACTTACTTAAGTTTGCACAACCAATAAGTATTATTAAAGATTTTAATTCAGTCATCCTAACATCAGAAAACCCTTCCCAACAAGCCTTTTCTACTGCTTTACACTGAAGAGATATTCGAAAAACATTTGTAGTAACACAGTGAAAAAGCAGATTAAGCCACGGAAATATCTTTTCAATAAAGAGCTGCTAACACCACCATCCCAAGGAGAGAGAGGAGGGCTCTAATGAGGGCCCCCCCAAAAAAAATCAGTTTTAATTTTTTGTTTGTTTTTAAGACAGATCAATAGAAAATATGACTCCAATTTTTATATTAAGAAAAGCAGGGGGCTTCCCTGGTGGTGCAGTGGTTGAGAGTCTGCCTGCCAATTCAGGGGACACGGGTTCGTGCCCCGGTCGGGGAGGATCCCACATGCCGCGGAGCAGCTGGGCCCGTGAGCCATGGCCGCTGAGCCTGCGCGTCCAGAGCCTGTGCTCCGCAACAGGAGAGGCCACAACAGTGAGAGGCCCGCGTACCACAAAAAAAAAAAAAAACAACACAGGACAAAAGACCCTTAGTCTAATCTTTCTTTATATACCACTCCTACAAGAAAATGAGTTTCCATTTAAGTTATTTAAGTATTTCTCTACACTGCACATTTCCAGGAGATTAAATGAGAGACAATCTGTACTACGTCTGAATCTCTCCCATTTAATCTGCAGTAATGAATTACACTAAAATATGTATCTATAAACATCTCTAATAAGACCAAAAAGCGGGTAAATTCATTCACTGCTTTATATTTGAGGAGAGATACATAGAAAAATAAAATGCTTTATTCCAGATTGTCATGACTGGATTAAAACTAAGAAAGTGGTGCTTTTAAAAGTTCAGAATGCATGGTCAAGGTGACTCCTATGTACAATAAATTCATTTACACTTCAGAAAGCTACAAAGCAATTTGTCACCATAATTATTTTATTATCCAAATAATCTACTACTTGTGGACATATAAAGTAACATAAATTAACACAGTATACAGAAGTCACAGATGATGGATTTTCTACATATGTTTGCAAAATATTGATTAATATATACATTTCTATTCTAGTTGCAGATTAAATGTCAGTAGTCACAATCAGCTTTTTCCAAAGGTTTGTGAAATACTGTAACCTTACTTATTGTATAAAATTTAAAATTCTGAAGAGAACCTTTCTCAATCTCCTTTCAGCTTCACATGTGAAAGCTCATACAGCTTAATAAAACAAATGGCAGGGACACACACTAGCTCTATTAGAAGTCTGGGGCTTCCCTGGTGGCGCAGTGGTTGAGAGTCCGCCTGCCGATGCAGGGGACGTGGGTTCGTGCCCTGGTCCGGGAAGATCCCACGTGCCGCGGAGCGGCTGGGTCCGTGAGCCATGGCCGCTGTGCCTGCGCGTCCGGAGCCTGTGCTCCGCAATGGGAGAGGCCACAACAGTGAGAGGCCCGCGTACCGAAAAGAACAAAAAAAAAAAAAGAAAGAAGTCTGACGATGAACCTTATGTAGTCTGCCTATTCACGCCATTTATCGCTTTTTTTTTTTTTTTTTTTTTGGCAGTACGTGGGCCTCTCACTGTTGTGGCCTCTCCCGTTGCGGAGCACAGGCTCCAGACGCGCAGGCTCAGCGGCCATGGCTCACGGGCCCAGCCGCTCCGCGGCACGTGGGATCTTCCCGGACCGGGGCACGAACCCACGTCCCCTGCATCGGCAGGCGGACTCTCAACCACTGCGCCACCAGGGAAGCCCCATTTATCGCTTTTTTGAAATAATTAAAACGTGAACCTGATGTCTTCTAGGTTCTGTCACAGCTGGGTTAGGCGTGTCTTGCCTGTGCGTTCACCTTAGCTAATTTCCCTCTCCTAAGGCAGGTGAGATCCCTCTCCCCATCATATACAGTCTCTGCCATTTCCAAAGACAGTCAGCCTGACCCAGGGGAGATCCAGGATGGGGCTGTAGAGGCGGCCTGGGAGGAAGGAGGCCTGGAAGCAAATACCTGGACTAAGCCCAGTGCAGGAACCAAGAAGCAGGCCACCTGCCAGAGGATGTGGTAATCAAGGCATATGTGGAAGCAGACCAGCATGCTCGTTCAGAAACGCCACTGGCATCAGGAAGGGAAGGAAAAAGCTCAGAGTGGTTCTCTACTTTTTGGATTCTCAGCACATTTTCAAATACTGGAAATTTTGACCAGGGTACTTTTCTTAAAGCTGTATGTGCACAAGATTGGGAAAATATCTTTTTTCCGTATTGAAGAACGGGGAAGGAAGGTTTCCAGCCACAGCCATCAGCACTCCCAGCTGAGTACCAGCTTGGTTCAGTTACCCTGATGCTCAACTAGGTCCCTCCCCAGCACTGGGGAACTGTTTTTGAATAGAACTGTTTACTGCCAGGCACAGATTTCCTCCTTTGCCAGGAGGTGGTTTGCCCACATTCCAGTAAACACTTGATCTTTCTTAGGTGCCGGGCTGAAGTTAAGTCTCCTATCTCTTACTGCAGGAAACTGTATCCCACTCTTACTCACAGTCCCACTTATAGCAGCCAGCACGGCATGACTAATGAAATGGAGTGAAAAGAAATACAGCTTGATGGCAATTTAGGGTCCAAGATTTAAGGTACCACTGGTAAGCACAGCTAAAGAAAGGAACAGAGGTACAGCTCATGTTAGTAAATCTGGGGACACAGGCAGGCCATGATTAGGGTCTGCTCCTGGCAAGGGACAGGGGGAAACACATAGGGGGACGAAGGACTTCACTTCCCAGGCATGAGAGCTATTAGGAGACACTGATGAGACTAAGACAGGACCTGAAGAACTAGGGATACTGATGTTCTAGGCATGTTTCTGAGAAAAGAGTTCAGGCAACTGGGAATGAAAGGACAAGCCAACTTACCTGAACTGAAACACAAACACAAGGTTGATGTTGCACTGATACTAAATGCTGAATTATAAAATCCTGTTTGCCTGGAGTCAGAATTGGTTCCAGAGACTGCTGAGTGGCTGAGCCAGGAGGTGGGAATCAAGGGGGTGGGGGCCCGGTGGGGGGACTGTGAAGGCTGGAATCCAGGCAGAGTCTAACAGCCTGCTTTAACCCAAGCAGTGGGGATGATTAATGGTGGAAACCAGACTCAAGAAATCATGAGTCACTCTTAACGGAAACCAACGTCAGTGTCAATAACTTCTCTGGGAGCTTGCAACACATGTGCTAGAACAAATATTTTGGAATCGAGTATCTTGCACCAACATTGAATCGCTCCTTCATTTTGGATAGGTCACTGTTACTGTTTTTGTTCTCAGAGCTCTTCAATGACCAAATGAGGCTCATAATATCTGTTTAGGATATTTTTACCAGTAAAAAAAAACAAAAATCAGTAAGAACTGACCTTTTGGAAAAATGAATTATTATTACACTTGAACTCCTTACACTGGAGGAAAGAGCCCACAAACGGTCCACTCTGGACGAGTATACTCATCAATAAAATCATCAGCAGACCAGTGCCCAGAATGAAAGCGCTGTTTGGTTTCACATCACAGCAGGGCAATTAAAATCTGGATTTCTATAAAATGAGATACGAGTTAATTTTCCTCATACATTCCCTTCCAACTTAAAGAAAACATTTGCCAATTTCCTATTACAGGCAAGGCACTGTATGAGCTTCTAAAAAGATTACAAAGCACGAAAATAACTAAGACCAAAAAGTACTTGACTTTAGAGTAAAAATAGAATTAAAAGGTTAAGTATTGTTAGTTTGCTCCTTATCCAAGATGTAATGTTAAGACATAATTCAAAGTATTTTTCCAGATATTCTTATAGTTAAAATATACTAGACTGCTATTGATACCCACAACATGGATGAATCTCCAAATATTATGCCAAGTGAAAGAAGCCAGCTACACAAAAGACTATACGCTCTACGATTCCATTTATATGAAGTTTAAGAACAGGTGAAACCAATTTATGGTAGTAGATGTCATTAAGTGTTTGCCTGGATTGGGGGGTGGTGACAGACTGAAATGAAAGGACTATGAAAATGTCCTCTGTCTTATTTTGGGTGGGCGGTTATAGAATTGTCAAAATTTACTAAACTGAACATTGAACTGTGCATTTTATAGTATGTAAAATATGCCTTTTACATGTTAAAAAAATACCACTGGACTAAATAAACATTACTAGAATGGAGGGTTCAGATAAAAGCATGGCAAAGGGTTAATGATAGGCTCTCTTATACTTGATCTCAATGGCATTTATAAGGAAAACAGGCTCCATTTGAAAGGAATTGGTGTAATGGATATAACAATAAGTTTAACAATACAGTCATATTGCCTGATAGATTTCAGTCGTGTATGAAAAGATCCTAACACAGAAAAATTAACAGGATTTTTTAAGAGTAAATGGAAACAATTTGCATCTGCTTCTTTCTGCCCTATCAACTGAAAACAAAAGAAGTTTTAATTTGCATCTTCCATATTACTCTAATACCAGGGTACTGGCTATTCACAGTGAAGGAATTCTAGAGAGTGTTTCTCTATTTTTAAATTTATTTTCTTTTCAATATTTTTTATTGAAATGTAGTCGATTTATCCTGTTGTATTAATTTCTGCTGTACAGCAAAGTGATTCAGTTACACATGTATATAGTCTTTTTTTATATTCCTTTCCATGGTTTATCATAGGATACTGAATACAGTTCTCTGTGCTATACAGTAGGACCTTATTGTTCAGAGAGTGTTTCTCTAGTATTAGGATTTCCCAAGGGGAGAAATTCCTGAGGGAGCGCCTCAGAGTCTCTGTGGGGCTTTTCCACCATCACACAAATTCTGATTCATGCTTCAGGGGCTTGGTTATGACTCTCAGCCAAAGTCAGTCACTTCCAAACAGGAATGAGTCACACCCCACAGCGACCTGGGCAGGAAGACCAGAGAACCAGTTCCTGGCTGAGAAACTAGAAGAGGCATTCTTGTGAGTTCCCCGCTCCTTTCAAGTCAGGAGAGGAAAGGGTGGAGCACAGGAACAAGAGGTACCTACCCCATCTCCCCGTCCTCCTCCTCCGACAGCTCAGGGAAAACGCACAGAATCGCTTGCACCCAACCTCACCTTCTCCTTCAACTTCAGTTAGAAGATTATGCTACACTGAGCTACAAAGAAAGACAGAAAGGAACTGGGAGTGACCCACTAAGTTTTGCTGCTTTCCAATGCAGTGCTGACATTTTAGCCCATCTACCAAGGAATACAGAGGGACAGAACCGACAGTAAAGCAATAATGCTACTTGCTCACCTTTGCAAGGTGCGTTAACAGCTACTGAAATCAATACAAACAAAGTTCCTGTGGGGAGGATTCCCCCAGTACAGCTGAAGTTGTGAGCCTGAAAACACGTGTGGTGTTTTACAGGTTAATCTAATGTACGTCTTGAGCCTTCTTGTAGACCTGCTTTTTAAAGATTACAGTCTAAGTCCATGCTATTTTTAGAATTATGAGAAAAACAGCTGTACTTGTCAGCCATCCCCCAGGGAGGGCCCAGCCCCTGTACCGGCTTTGGATACACCCCACTCCTGTCCTCGGCTGTGTTATCCTGGTTCTGTCTCTTTTTTCGCAATCTTTAAATATAATTTGCTGGTGATCGGTTGGCATGTTTGTCTTCCCTGCCAGCATGGCTACTCATCGAGGGCAGAGGCCGTTTCTTCTGTCTTGTGTATTGAATTCCTAGTGCCCAGCACAATGCCTGGCACAGAGAAGGTGCTAAACAGACATCAGGTAAATGAATGGATTTCCACATGCATTTTTGGGTTTTATTTGATCACTTATTAGAATACAAGCTCCACCGAAGATGCGATCTTCTCTCCCTTGGTTCTGTATCCTCAGACCTTAAATAGCACGTGACCTATAGGAGGTCTTCAGAAAATATTTACTGAATTAATAAAGATTGTGAGATGAGACCAAGCCAGTGTTCTGAGCTAAATGAAATCTCTATGTACATGACTTTTTAAAAAAGCAATAGACCTGATTTATGAAGGCCACTGCTAGCAATTCCATGATCAGCTTGCAAAGGGATTTTTGTGTGTGTGCCAAATAAGTCAGTCAGTATGGTGACTGAACTCTTCTAAGTAAGTATTTTGGAGTATAAAACAAGCCACTAGCCACAGTTTCGGCAACTGTAACCCTCAGGAAAACCATGATTACCCCATTGCTCAAAAGCCATTTGCTGTGTTGCTTACCCTTAGAGTGGATGGCAAGGCCTGTTAGAAATGTTCACGTCTCCTCTGTGATTTGTAAGCTGCAATATGCCTGTTATAGAAGCATGTACCCAGTGAGTATTAAATACTACCTAAATTTAAATGGAGGCAGGAGATATGAGGCAATCTGGCACCTTGTGGATGGAGGATAGGCTGAAACCCAGTGGACAACAAGAACTGCAGCTCTAAGTGCAGTTAACTGAAGGATGTAACTCTGCCTTCTATTGAAAAGTCACTTCTAGGAAAGCCTTACTTATAAAGCAAATAACCTTAAACTCTACTGTATTTGGGGATTAAAAAGAGCCTTCTTCCTTTTCTTTTGCTCTCACCTACCCAAATGGAATGGAATGTCTAACTTTTCTTAGGTCTGAGGGGGCCTGGCAGTGTTTAATTTCTAACAAACTGATGTAGGCTGAATCATTCCCAAACTTCCAGCTTACAAAATGAGAAACATTATTTCATATACCTATTTTGCAAATTAGGTATGGATTATTTTTTTTATATCACTAAATTCAAAATAATTCAAACCATAAGGGTAGCAATTTCTCTGTGTTCATGTCTTCTGTTTTATCATTTTGATCCGTATCACATCCGTCTCTTTTAACAGGTTTTACTTGACTTCAAACTTTTCAATAAAACTCAATGAACAGACATTTTAGTCTTGTAGGCAAATTAAATATTTTAGAATTTTCCCATTTAAAAGAACTGACCATTCACATGATAAGCAAAATTTCATATTTATATAAAACTACATATTTTATTAAAAGTGTATTTCATTAAAAGTTCACATGATCAATATCAACCTTACCCTTTAGACTTTGATAAAAGATACTTTCAAAATCTTAAATTTGCTAGATTAAGAAATGCTCCTATTTCTCACACATTTTCTTTAGTGTAAAGGCTATCAAAGTATCATTTAAATTTCATTATGAATCTTTATCCTATATTCTCTTACCTTTCTTACTAAAATTATATATATTCAAAGGGATGATACAATTCTATTGTGAAATCCATCTACTGGAAAATCCAACTTAGGTTTTGCCAGTCACTTACATTTCTCCATTTTTAGTTGCTTTATCATGACTGTCACTATTATTTATTGGCCTATTATGTGCCTGGAACTGTCCCTCATCCTTTTATATGTTAATTTTAAACTTTATAACAATTCCGTAAAGTATCATTACCCTTTCTGTATTATTATCTCTACTACACTTTTCTAATATGGAAACCAAGGCTCCAAAGTTTTATGAACCTGTCCAAGGGTTGATCTGTATCCAAAGGCCTACCTTTCCAATCATACCACATAGCTCTTCAATAGTCAATATCTTTCATTCATCTACTCATTCATTCAACAAAACTGTATTGATCACCTATGCTGTGCCAGGCATTAAGCTGCTCACTGAGATGATAGCCTCAAGATGCTCACTGTTTAATGAAAAGGACAAAAAATGACAGCTATATAAGTGGAAGAACGGTAAAATCGCTAATAAAAAGCAAAAGAGATACGTCTGAGTTAAAATATAGGTAAAAGCAGCTATCTATAATACTAACATTAGCTCATAATTATGGAGGGCTTTTAGTGTATCAGGCACCACAATCCTGCAAAGTAAGCTTTTTAAAATCATCATTTTTAACACAATCACCCTTGAAGTAGGTTCTAATATTAGCTCCATTTTACAGAGGAGGAGCAAGTTATGTTAATCACTCAAGGTCACACAATTAGTGAATGTCTGGACTAGAATCTGAACTTATACCTGTCTAAAACGTAAGTTTAAGTAGTGGTGCCCTCCACCTCTGCAGACCCAGGCTAAGTGTCTGACAAAAGTACTGAGACAGAGGCAAGATAAGAGACTCAACTGAGGAGAAGGAGCTGATGTGGATAAATAAAAAGGACCACAGGCCAGCAGAGTGGCCCCTTTCTCCCTCACCACAGATATTCGTAGTCCAACAGGACGCAGGTCCACATCCTTGGCCAAGGTGAGGCTGTCTGTAACAGACGGTGGAAATGATCTTCCAACATAGGGAAGAGTCATCCTTTTCTTTTGCCTCAAGTATAAGTACCTCTAATGAAATTCAGGTTTTCATCCGCAAATCCAAACCTCAAGAAAAGATCATTTTCACCTGATCCCTAATACCTACACTTATCCAGGGCTTTGTTGTGGGGGTGGGGATCCCCGGGGCCTCGCCTCTCCTTCTTCCCTCCAGATCCAAGCGGATGTCGATTCCCAAGGCATCCATCCCCCAGCCCTCTGAGAGCAGGGTTTGAGTATGCCGAGGCAACAAGGGGCTGAGAAGGTGCCCTCTGAGAGAGGCAGGATAATCTCCAATTCTAGAAGACATTAAGAGGATGAGCGGCCAAGACTGACAGTGCCTGCATATATACAATGATCAGAAATGGGGAAAGGGGTGGTGGGAAGGATGTCAAAGTCAAGTCAAAGGTTTTTAACATCAGGTCAACAATCTCCCTTCACTGCCTTGTGACTTCCCTCTCTCCACTGAATGGCGAACACAATGAATGATCCTCCATGTTTCCACAATTCAGTAGTGACAATGAAGAATCTCATCATCAGCCGTTCTCTCTCCCCAGTTCTCCTGTGATATTCTAAAGGCTCAATTTGTAATAAAAGCTATTCACTTCTTACTTAAAAAAAGTTTTCTTCCTCACTTCTTATGCATTCAATTACATGGTGACACATGGGGGCATACATACTTGGTAAGAACTGCCTGACAGCAATTGGGAGGATGGGATAAGCCACATGTGCTACCAATGGAAATACAATCCCTACATTTATGAGCCATTTATTGGGAGCCAAGTGTCAGCTGTTGGAACCTTTTGCTAAGGTTCCCTGAAAGAGATTCCCCCTGAAATAGGTTTCCTGGAATCTGAATAACACTGTCATTCTGTCAGAAGATCAGTAAGAGTATAGGAAAGCACACTCAGTAATTATCTCTTTGCAGAAACCACATGCTATTCTTCAACTCTTTTATCTTTAAGTACATGTGTCTGCAGCACAGCCACAGTCATGATCACCCTTAACCTGACACTTAGTGGACAGTTCCTGCATTCATAATATGACACAGAGCAACACAAAACCAGGCAAGGACTTAGAGCTCTCCGAGGTTAAGAGTAACAGTTCCATATGTATAGCTGATTCACTTTGTTATACAGCAGAAGCTAACACACTATTGTAAAGCAATTATACTCCAATAAAGATGTTAAAAAAAAAAGAGTAGCAGTTCCCATGACTGCTTTTAAATAAAAAAATTCATTATGATGGTGATATTGTAACTGCCACTCAGGTAGTGTGAGTGAAAAGGCCCCACAGCCCCCATTGTACATGCCTCCTTGCATCCTCCTAGCAACCCCACAGGGCTGAAAAGACAGGCTGAGAAGTCAAGAAACTTGCCCCAGGTGATAGATTCTAGGTGCCAAAGCCAACCACTAATTGAGGTCTTCTGATTGCAGGCCTGTCTCCTTCCCTCCTCACAGTTCTCCATCGGCACAGCTCTTTCTTCCTTTTTTTTTTTTTTTTTTTTAATGTCCTCTTTAGGAATTAACTTTCCCCAAAGAAACCAAGAAGCTCAGTCTTTAAAATCTACTTTCCCTAAGTAGCATCTAAGATCAGTGAGCTTACACTGTTTCTTCACTATTTGTATTACTTAGAAACAAAGGTGGGTTTTATTTGTTGGTTTTTCTTTTGTTTGTTTAGAAAAAAGTATCTTATGTTTTACAGATTGAGCATTCAGGAATTGTTTAATAAGTAACAGTAGAAGGAAATAAAATGATACAACAAATGAATGCTTGTTTAAAATCATAATATAAATTATAATAAAACACTGAAAATAATGTTAAGAGTCTGAGTTTTATAGGTGGGGAGGGTGTATTATTTTTGTTTAAAATTTAGTGGGGAATAATTTCTCTTAAAAACTTGGCAGAAATCAGAAAAAAAATTTTTAAATGCTTAAGTCTGTGTCTATGGGATGCCACAAGAAAAATCTAACCATCATCCTGTCTGTGCAAAGCCAAAGACTATTTTTCAAACGTCTAGATAGAATGTCTGAAGAATCATAAAAAAAATCAATTATGTAAACAAACACAATCTTAGTTTATATAAAACAAGCTTTATAAACAAGCCTGTAATTTGCATAATTGTACTTTGTGAAAGAACATCTATTTACATGACTTTGACCTTTGGCTAAAGTTCTGCCAAAGTTAAAATAAAAATTATAGAAAAGAGAATTTTAATGACTAATATCCTTTCTTCCCCCAATTTCAAGTATTTGTATTTTTAAATAATGTAGGAAATAGTAGAGTTTCAATGTCTTAGATTGAAAGCATTAAATATAAAAGCAACATCTGGACTTCACAAAAGAATATATTTTCTTTCATTTGTATTTTTGGCTGCTGAATAACTTACTGCAGCAAGTTCTTTCAATTAGTATTCAGACATGTAGCCAGGGCAGTAATAATACCATGGCAGAGAAAGTTGCCTACTAACCCTTCAACTTGTCTTCTGTGCAAACGTTCTATCTGATTTGGGGCTGAATAGTATTTGGATTGCTCTTTGGTACATGTCCAAAATATTCTATTGTTGACATTTTCATCTAGTATTCTTTAAACTGGCTGCTCCTTGGGATGGCTGCTAAATAATTTTAGCTGCCTTTAAAAAAGCAAGACAAAACTAAAGGAAAAGCAATAATGGCATAAGACAATCACTTGACTGTATTAAATTCTCACCTCTACATTTACATATGAGTTACCAATCAGTCAAGAAGTATGTTTCCTTGGTTGAAGGTGATTGGAAATGATGTTTTTCTGTTCTAAAAATCGTGATTTTTGCACAGACCCAGCCCTGAATGATTTGTATCAAAAGCAGATCAAGCAGCTTAAATCTTATAGCAAACAAAGCTTCCTGTTACAATCTAAAAAACCATCCCTTAACAAATGTTTGGGACTATGTGAAAAGCGTTACTATACGTAGGCTGTAGCATACAAAGGGAAATAAGATAGCACTTCTCCCTCTAAGACTACATGTTTTGTTAAGATTTACTGAATTGACTGGAATATAAAACACAAACTGATATGTATGATAACATAAGAAAACCTAAAGTATTAGCTAGAGTGGAAACTTCTATAAAATACAATGATTTTAATGTAACTTGCTACAAATAACGCTTTGAGAGTTCAAGACCATCCTTTAACTTAAAGCCTGACTGTGGAATTCTTAACAGTATAATGTAATCTTCCCCCAAGAATGTCAGAATTTAAATAATATCTCTGGGGGAAATCTTCACAGGAGCTTTCAATCTAAATTTCTTGGTTTCTAAGAGGAAAAAAACCAAATATACAGCAATCAACATACGTGACTGTTACAACCCCTTGAGGAAAAAAAAGGGGTGGGGGGGCGTGTGTGTAGAACTCTTTTCCTCTTTTAGAGCTCTGTTTGTGTCAGATCCAAAGAACAATGAGACTTGTAAGACGAGACTGGGGAACCTTTTGGAAAGCAATTATTTGACTTGAGAGTTAGAACATGGCAGATAAATTGTGACTGTGGACTTGAAACTGAAAATAACAACAGGTTTATGCAACAGGGTAAGACTGACTATGTTCAAAGAGAATGACTTTAAGAATACTTTGCTTTGTTTTGCTTTTTAGCTGTCATACCCTGGTAAAGAATACATACATATACATATACACACACACACACACACACACACACACACACACCATATACTTATGAGCCACTTGTCATAGCAAATAAGGCAAGGGCAGCATCAAGGGTGATTTGTTGAGAAATCAGGGAACATTTAGGAATGCTCAGGACACTCTACTGTTCTAGCTCCTTCCCTCACCTATCTGGTTATTCCTCCAGGGCTGGCATAGGCACCGCCTCTGTAGAGCCATCCTGGATTCCCCTAAGCAAGGTTACGTTTTATCCTTGGTACCACCACTGACCCTGGTACACATCTTGAGTACAGCACAGCATTAATCACAGATGACTGCAATTATCTATTCACATATCTGCCTCCTTCCTAGATAGTGAGGTACCAGAGGTCAGGGACCACAGAACCTAGAAGAGTTCCTGGAAGAGTATGTACAATCAATGTTTTTAAAGCAGATGACTGTGGGCATCTCCAGGTGCCAAAGAAGAGAACTCCATGAGGGCCATAAAAACCACTAAGCATTATGTTTATTATTCATTTATTTATTTAATTAATTAAATTTACTTAATTAATTGATTAATTAATTTGTTTAATTATTCAAAGTAATTCATTTATTCTTTCTTTCAACAATGATTTGCTTGGCTTCCACGGAATATCAAGCACCATTCCAAACACTAGGGACATAACTTAGAACAGAAAGTACACAAAACAGCTGCCTTTGAGAAGCTTTCATTTTAGAGGGTGAGGAAGTGAGAATTTCTTAAATTATACTAATGGAATGTCTACAACATTTGGGATATTTCGCATGACCTAGTCTCAGTCCCCAAGAAATTTACATTGTAGTTGGGGGGATTAATTAATGCAAAGATAATGAATAGCAAAAATACAAGGTGAATGCTAACTGCATGGAACAGAAAAATAAGGGGTGTGAGCATTCATTGGTGGGTGCTTTGGGCTAGAGGGAACAACAATAGCTTCCTGGGATTGTGACGGGTTTAGAAGGAGAGAGAGCTGCTGAGAAAGAGATGGAGAGTCTAGTATTACTGGGAAGGGGAATGGTCTGAGCTAAAGCGGAGAAGAATGTAAGGCTTGTTAGAACAATACAAAATTCTCCCTTCCTGCACATCTGTTCTCCTCCACCTGCTACTTCTCTCAAGTCCAGGCGTCATCCCAGGCTCCTCTCTGCTTGCTGGACACATTCGGTCTCCAAGACCTTAGAGATGCTGCGTCTTCCAAAAGCTCTCAGACCCACTCCTCTCTATTCTCATGGCCACTGCAGGCCATTTCTGAACCTGACTACCAGAAAGGCTTACCTCAAGCATCTCCCCTCTCCAACCCATTTCCCAATGCACTGCCAGGGAGACCTTTCCAAAAGCAAATTTGATTCTATCACTCCTTTCCTTATAACCTTTCTGGAGCTCCAAATCACCTACAGGGTAAAATCCCAAACCTTTAAAACGTTTGGAGGATTCTTCACGGTGCCAGGCCCCCCTGCCGTCCCAGCCTCGTGACCGCTCCCTTCCACCACAGGCAATACTTGAAACTCCAGACTCTCCTCCTGCCCTTTATGCCTGCCTGCTTCTTCAGCACCTGGCCCAACAATCTCTTCTGTGCAGCGGTCTCCCATCCTCCTCCACGGCTGTGTATGTACCTCAATAATAGCACTCACTGCAAATGGCTGGTTCCATGGAACCCACCTCTCCACAGCCAAAGCATGTATCTTACTCAATTTTTGCCTCCCAACACCCTAATCCTACAACTAGCACAGGCCTGCTCAATTAATGGTGACAAAGCAAAACTGACACTAGGATCAGATTTGCAAGTGATTAAACATACAGTTTGTAGTGAGGGGATAGAGATAGTGCAGGAAGATAAGTCTATATAAGAATGTGACAGTGAAAAGGGAGGCAACAAAGACACTTGGGAGGTAGAGCTGGATCATTATCCCTTAGAGATAATGGGCCTCTTCCCACCCATCCCCCACCCCAAGGACAGGACCATTAGCTGTGGGGATCATAGAGTAAACTCTACCATAAACAGACGGGAAATCCAAAGTGGTCAAAAAATGCCACCGGCCATTTCAGTAAATGAAGATGTTGCTGCCATAAATCCATCAACCACTGCAGCTACCCCATGATGCCCCCTGAAGGGAATTCGCGATGGAGAAAAACAGGATACTGGCCCTAGATAGTTAAGATGAATATTAAAGGAATGATTTCAATAAGCCCAGACTCTTGCATTTTCCCATACATAGAAAAGCACTAAAATCTTTAACTTGAGATGTCTGGTTTTTTGATTAGCAGTAATCTTCTGATGTTCAACTACGTGTTTTTTGTTTTTGTTTGTTTGTTTTCCCCCGGCAAAAAACTCCTATATATCCTGGCCTCTCCCTTACCTCTTTGAGACAGTTCCTCAAAGCTACCTGAGAGGCTGTTATCCCAGGCTATCGGCCTCAGTAGGGTCCCCAAACTAAACATAATCCTCAACTCTTAGGTTGTACTTTTTTTTTTCAGTTGACACAACCAACCATCTAAACAAAAAACCTTTTGCCTGAACTATCGGAAGTGTTCCTGATAACTCCCTTCTTTTTTGAGAACACTTTTCTTCCCTCAGTGAAGTTTGAACAACGGAAATGCAAGAAACAAAACAGCATACTAAATATCTACATTCTGGCTATAAAAATTATTTCTACGTCAAGAAGAGATATTAAATTCAATTTACTGATTAATGGGGTGGCGGGGTGTGTGTGTGGGGGAGGTGTTTCTGGAAGCAAGGCAGCTGAAGACACTCTTCTGCACACCAGGAGCACAGAACCTGCCTCAACATGTGATCTCCACCAGCACCAGTGCAATAAAGGCCATGAGCCAAATACTTCCTGCCATCACTGCCTCAAGATAACACCTGTGGTTGGCTGCTGGAGCTGATTTAGAAAATAAGTGGCCTTTTGCGCAAATGCTCTCATGCCAATAGGCTGCCTCTTTCACAAACCTTTGGGCACAATTTCTACTGGTCATGAGTAAAGAAAATATGGAAAGGACACCATAGTGAGATTTACCATCTTTGATTCTCTAGATTAGTTAATGCCAAACAAGGAAGCAATCCTCACACTTAAAGCACTAAACGTGCTTCAAAAGTAAGCAGAAACCCACAGGTTTAAAACAAAAAACAAAAAGCAGCCCAAATTCCAGCCTACTAGAGAGCACACTTCCATTTATATATGTAAAACATTTCTATGATGTAACCAGGGACCACATCTAGCTTAAATAGTTTTTCTTTTTGCCTCTTGCAAATTAATTGATCATAGATGTCTTACCCAAGAACTTATGTCAAAATAACTCTCCTGCTCTGAATTATAAAGTTAATAACTATAGAGATATTTCATAGAAATCTTCAGTACCTGAGTGGGTTTTAAATTATTATACAACTATTAGTTGTGCCAATCAAGTACTAGTTGTATTATTATACAACTATTAGTTGTAACAATCAAGAACACAGGCCTGCATTACAAAACTAGAGGCAGAGGTTAAAATTATAATCTTCATTTCACCAGAGTCTCCCCTTCCATAGTTTTATAATTCTTTGATAAAAGTCTGTATACCATCAGCCTACTTCTGGTGACAACCAAAAAGCCTTATTATTTTTCAATGACATAAACTTTCCATTGGCATGGTAAACATCTCTTGATATAAATCACTGCAACCCACATTAAATTTGTATAACAACCCCAAATTGCTGAGAACTGATGATATTTGTTGACATAAAGTATGCTGACTTGACCCCTATATACACTAAAGTATTAATTTCAGTAGACTATGGAGGGTGGGATGCAAAAAGAGTAGAGATATTTAACTTTTTCTTGAATATATCTACACTGTTTGAATTGATACAACTATCAGGTCAATACAAACTAGCCCAAGTTAGTTTTCTTTCTAAATTGAGATCTACTGATGGCAGGTTGGAACAAAGCTCGGAGTCTCTTGCTTACTTCAATTTCCATTTGGGGTTTTACCCTTATTTATTTGCAACTGTCAGTGTAAACAGTGACACCTCACCATAACAGATGAGTGTTTTCCTATGAAACAGACTGTGCTAATTTTATTATAACTTTTTAAAGTTTGTTCCTATGATTTATACTGTATGCAATCATGATTTACTACCGCAGCGTGCTAAATAGTAGCATTATATATTATCTGACTGCTGGAGTGACCCGCTGAAAAGGGCATCAGTATGCACAGGTCTTGCAAGTCAGAAAACCTGGGTTTGAATCTTAATAAGCTGTGGGAGAAGCTAGGCAGACGAACCTGTGAGCTTCAGTTTTCTCTCCTATAAAAAAGAATACTACTATTTGCTCCCTCCATAAGAATGGACACCTAATAAACTGTTCTCAAGTGAATGAAAGGTAATGCTAAACCATGGAGTATAATCCCTTCTATTAAATTTGTTTTTGGATTTAAATGAGCAGTGCCTACAATAGCCAAGATATGGAAAGACGTTAATTGTCTACAGATGAATGGACAGAGGTGATGTGTCATATATATATATAATATATGTATGTAATGGAATATTATTCAGTCATGAGAAAGAAGGAAATCCTGTCATTTGCAACAACACAAATGGAACTTGAGGGCATTATGTTAAGTGAAATAAGGCAGAGAAAGACAAACACTGTATAATATCACTTATATGTGAAATATAAAAAAGGTGAACTCACAGAAACTGTAGAACCGGCGGGGGGGGGGGGGGTGAGGAGATACTAGTCAAAGGGTACACTTCCAGTTAGAAGATGAATAAGTTCCAGGGATCTATTTACAACATAGTGATTAGAGTTCATAATACTGTAGCTTATACTTTGAGAGAAGATCTTAAATGTTCTCGCCACAAAAAAACAAATGGTGATTAAGTGACGTTGCGGAGGTGTTGGCTAACTCTATGGTGGTAATCATTTTGCAACTTATAAATGTATCAAATCAAGACGTTTACACCTTAAACTTACACATTGTTATATGTCAATTATATCTCAATAGAGCTGGAAAAACCAGAAAAATAAATAAATGAGCAGAACCTACAACGTGAACGAAAGACCGCATCTATCTCCTAAAATTACTTCTAAAGTTATTAGAGAAGAATGTATTAGAGAAGCATATATTAGAGAAAAGTATTAGCACACGAGCAGGAACTGTTAAGTTTTTTAAACTGATTTGGCGTCCAGGAAACTGAGTCGGAGTCTGCCTGGTAATTTAACTGCCCGTCTTCCGGACGGACCCAATATGCCATCATTCCCTGGCAGTGTTCTCTTTAGGGACCAGATTTTCTCCCCACTGCTCCAATTGCTTTCGCCTTCCTCACCTCCTCCCACTCCGTTTGTTTAACTCTTAAACAGCTCTCCCTCTGTCCACTCTTTCTAAGCACTTTTAACCAGAAATGGGGCACCAGGGCCCTCTGGACGGGTAGGAAATGCCTTGCGGTCCACCCAGCCTAAGGGTTTCCTCCTCCCATCCCTTCCCCCGCGGGCGCTGCGGAAGGAAAAAGGATCCCGGCCCGCGCCCGGCGGCCACAAATCAGTTCCCGGGCCGCCCCACCCAGGCCCAACCCTCCGTCCCAGAGCCATGCGTCTGCTTTCACCTTAAGGAGGATTCAGGCGGGGGTCACACCCCTGCTCTCCCAACCCCGGCCCGCTCCCCGAACCCCGCCCACGGGCTCGCCACCCACGCCTGTTCGAGCCGGAGAAAATGACCCAAAAGTTGTTGTTCTGAGTCAAGACTTCCGCGCTCGGGGGCGTCCCCGTATCTACCGTGACTATTCAGTGGCCGCGTCCCTCGCCCGTCCGGAAACTGACCTGGGGACCGGCGCGTACCCCGCGCCTCCCCGGCTTTCCCTAGGGCCGCCCGCTCGCCCGCCGGTCAGCGGCGCGAGGCAGCCGCACTGCGGCCCGCGGAGGGCGGCGCGGGCTTCCCCCCCACCCCCACGGTCCCCCGCACCCGAGCTCCTCCGAGCGGCCGAGGGTCCCCGCCAACTTCCATTCCCGAGGGCGCGGCGCCCACGCGCAGTCCCCGACTTCTCCCGCTTTGGCTCGGGCTTTCGGGAGCGGACGCGGGGCCCCGCGTCGGCCCACCCCGGAACCCGCGGCTCACCGATATCCCCATCGTCGTCGTCCTCCTCCTCCAGCTCCATTTCTAGCAGAACGTCCCTGGTCATCATTTGCATGGCTATCCCCGCGGCTCGAAACTTGGCGCGAAGTTGGGGGCTTTCGGGGTCCGGAACGACGGCGCTCGGGCGGGGCCGGCGCCCGGACGGGGACGGCGGGGCGCGTCTCGCTCCTGGCTCAGGGGCCGCTGTGCTCAGCCCGCGCTCGGGGAAGCCGAGCCCAAGCGGCTGCCGACCCGAGCCCTGCGCCCAAGGCAGCCTCTGGCCACCGGAGCCGGGCCCGGCCACTGAGCATGCCCAGTGAGCGCCGAGACTCGCTGAGGAATGATTGAACTTCCCCCAGTTTATGAGGCTCTCAGAAGGAAGTCGGGAAAAGAGAGGGAGTAGCCGGCGCCCGCGTTGTGCACGCGACTGAACGCGCCGAAGGGGGAGGCGAGAGCACGCGAGGGTGGGAGTGGACAGGGTTCCCCCGAACGTCGCCTCCAAACGAGGCAGCTTTCTGTTCCAAGGTCATATATGGGCACGCCCGGGGCCTCGCTCTCTTTGACATCTGTTACGAGAGACGGGGGAAAGGCTGCTGGAGCTCCCAGGCAGGACCCTGAAGGAGAGCGCGTTCTCATGGTGTTTAAAGACGAAGTGGGGGCCAATGGAGGATGTTAAAGTATCAATTACTCTGACTCCAAGTGGGGGAACGTGTATTCTGTAGGGGAATGGGGAGGGGACAATTACAGAGGAGGTCAAACTCGTAGATGAGAAACAACAGAAAAAAGACCAAGAGAGCGAGATCTAAAGAAACACGTTCACAAAAGGCAGGAGGATTTCCGCCTCAAGTGAGGTTAGGAGGCTGGAGAAGCGCCACCTACCCCCGCCCGCAGGAGCGCGCACAGGGAGTGGTCGGAAGATGATCACCGAGCGTGCAGCGTATGGGGACCTTGAAAACTTCATCCTCGGTGTCACAAAGGCAAAAGAAGTGAAGACCTCCACTATGGGTTAGGTGTAAACTCTTATAAAGCACTGTGATGAAAAAAACATCAGAACCAGAGGAAACAAAGTACTGAAATAAAGTTGAGGCAGAGAGTATAAGAACGCAATGCTGGAGGCCAGAGGGAACAGTAAGACAAATAAAAAGGGTTTCTGCTTTTAAGATACATGGGATAGTTTGAACTGCGGCTTCCTGGGATTGTGCATCCGCAGAACTTTTTTCAAAGAAGCTGGTGAATTCAGATGGGTCCATTTTGACTTCTCAAAAGGGCTAAAAGGTGTATTTGTAATCCTTGTTATATTCATTGTTCCCCTAACACTTACTGAAACTTTTTATATTTTTCCACTTAATCCAGAATTGTTATGATAATTAGAATATTCAGATAACACTAAATCTACTGTGCATTTTATTCTATATGCTTACTTCTGATGTTTTCATATGAAAGAAATAAAACATTGAGATCAACTGTAAGTGGGAGTGGGAAAACAACTATGAATATGCATGATAAGACGTGAGGAAATTACTTTTAAGAAAATATTCGGGAAACATTATACTTACTTCTTAAGGAAACTTTTGGGAAAAAAATTATTTCTAACATAAAGAGAAACCAATACAGTACTCTGAAGATAGGAGGGTAGGAAAAAAGGATGGGAGGATGAAGAAGAAAAAAAAATGAGAAGGAGAAAAAAGATTGTTTTCTTTCAGTGTACTCTTTCCCCAATGCTTATGGGACCTACTAAAATAGAAATTCCAGAGGTATTTTGGTTACATGATTAATATTCACAATTTTCATTTAACAAATGCATATGGTACTTTTTATGTGCTAGGCACAGTTCTAAATGTTTTACATTCAGTCCTTTAATCCTCATAATGACCCTACGAGTTGTTACCACTCTTTCAGGGGCAGAGCAATTAAATAACTTGTCCAAAATCACACAGGGAGTAAGTGACTGAGCTGGGATTCAAACCCAAGCAGCTTATTCCAGAATTTGTGTTCTTAGCCACTTTATAAACCACTTCCAGAGATATTTCTCAATCCATTTTTTAAAAAATCACTTTTTTTCTCCCCACCAATTCTAAGCTCTAAAATTCTTACCAGCTCTCTGCCACAGTTCTTTCATCAAATAGTCTGGTTCTTAGGGCCTAAGGCTTTGCTCAAGGTTAATTAGTAGTTAGAAAACTCTTGTGATTGATTTTGCAACAGGTTTCAATGCTCATTTGAAATTCTTCACAGATTTTAGAGTTTACATTTTTCTTGCTTGATAAATGTTGCAGAGAAACATTGCTGGCCTTATATGTAAAGTGACTGTTGCTAGAAGGGAAATGAATTATTTACTTTGGTTAGCTGAAGTCTATTATTAGTAAATTCCATTCTTTCATTTAATCTATTTTATTTCCTGCAGCTTCTTTCATGCATTATTTTTTTTTTCAACTGAGTAACATATGCTTCAAAAATAATTGAGGTGGGCTTCCCTGGTGGCACAGTGGTTGAGAGTCTGCCTGCCGATGCAGGGGACACGGGTTCGTGCCCCGATCCGGGAAGATCCCGTGAGCCATGGCCACTGAGCCTGCGCGTCCGGAACCTGTGCTCCACAGCGGGAGAGGCCACAACAGTGAAAGGCCGGCGAACCGAAAAAAATAATAATAATAATAATAATAATTGAGGTAATAGGCCTAGGTAAGAACCAACCCTTGCCTCTGAAAAATTATCCACTATATCATGAATAGTTTATGAAACAAAATGTGCCTAACAATCTATGGCCAGGTGATAGCTTGCAAGGCTTTACCAAGTCAGGGGTCAGAGACAAAGTATCTTCTCCTTCATTGGTCTTCTGATTAATTGCAACCCTTGTCTGGCCACAGGATGGCCCATCTTTATCTGCCCATCTCTTAAATGTTGGTGCTTCTCTGGCTTCTGTCCTCAGGCCTCTTTCCTTTTTTTCTTTCTTTTTTTTTTTTTTAGAGGAAGTCTTTTTTTTTTTAATTTATTTTTGGCTGTGTTGGGTCTTTGTTGCTGTGCGCAGGTGTTCTCTAGTTGCGGCGAGCGGGGGCTACTGTGCGTTGTGGTGCACAGGCTTCTCCTTGCAGTGGCTCTCTTGTTGCAGAGCACAGGCTGTAGGTTCCCGGGCTTCAGTAGTTGTGGCACACGGGCTTAGTTGCTCTGAAGAATGTGGGATCTTCCCGGCCCAGGGATCGAACCCGTGTTCCCCTGCACTGGCAGGCGGATTCTTAACGACTGCGCCAACAGGGAAGTCCCCATAGGCCTCTTTTCTTCTCATCTTTCCCTACTTAACTCATTCATTCTTATAACTTTATTATCTTTTCCAAGCAGGGCTAGTTTCATGGGCATACTAACAGTTCATTCACACAGGGCCCTGCACTCAGAAGGGCTTAATGCTTGAGGTCTCAATGCTCTGTGGTTGCCAGATTGAAATTCTTAATAACATTACCTTTGGGTTTTTGTTTTGTAAGTGAAGTCTAATGAGAGAGTGGAACATGTCTCCCACCACTTCTCTGCCTCCCTGGGATAAGTTCAGCTGCCAGCTCTGCCCATTTTGTGGCATCTCAGCCCCACCCACTCTCCTCCTCACCCCACCCAGGTCGAGGACCACAGGACCAGGAGGGCCTGGGCACAGGCACCAGGAAAGTCAGGGTCATGTGTGTGCACCCAGGGTGTCTTAGGGCAGGGCATGGTGGCAGCTGTCCTGGACTGTCAGTGCCACAGTCCACCTAGTGGGCGACTTGGTAGGGATGAGCCTCTTACCCATTCCCTGTGCAAGTGCATCCTAGCATGGAAATTGCAATCTCTTGGAGGTGTCCCTCGATGTGGTTTGGAGAATAGAGGCTGTGGGAAGGGGAGATACCTGGCTCAACTTCCCCACCCTCATCCACAGCATTTAGTCCTCCAAATTGTTGGGAGGAGGACAAAGCAGTTGATGGACCTCAAAGGCTATTTGAAGAAGGGACCCTGCATTGCATTTTACACTGGGACCTGCAAATTGTAGAGTTGGCCCTGATTCCAAGGTCTTTATTTGCAGCCCAAATTTCTCTTCAGTGTTGCAAATGGTATATCTGCCTGCATGCTTGAACATCTTCACTTGTATATTTAAGACATTTCAGATTCAGCAGGTTTAAAATTAAATTTATAATCTCTGCCCCAAACCTGTTTCCCTAAACCAGGAATGACACCACTAATTACCCAGGCCAATAATTTGAGCATCATTTTGACTCCTTCCTCTCTCCCTTTTCCCTCCTATCCAGTCAGTTGCTAAATCCTGTGGCATCTACCTTCTGGATATCTCAAACACAACCTGTGTTTGTTACCCATTGTTACATTGTTGCATAACTGCATAGCATGATGTTTTAGCACAGACTTGAAGGAAGTAAGAGATTAAGGCATGAAACTATCTGAGGGAATGGAGTTTTAGGCAGAAGGAAAAGCAAGTGTAAAAGTTCCAAGGAGAACCAGCAAAGAGGTCATGGCAACAGTGGCAAAAAAGATTAACCCCAGGGCTTCCCTGGTGGCGCAGTGGTTGAGAGTCCGCCTGCCGATGCAGGGGACACGGGTTCGTGCCCCGATCCCGGAAGATCCCACATGCCGCGGAGCGGCTGGGCCCGCGAGCCATGGCCGCGGAGCCTGTGTGTCCGGAGCCTGTGCTCCGCAACGGGAGAGGCCACAGCAGTGAGAGGCCCGCGTACAGCAAAAAAAAAAAAAAAAAAAAAAGATTAACCCCAAATGTAGTGGCTTTAGAGCAACAATAAACATATTATCTCACTCAGTTTCTGTGAGTCAGGAATTTGGAGCAGCAGAGTCAAGGGATTCTGGGCTGCATTCTCTCAAAGTTCTAGGCAAGATGCTGGCCAGCGCTGCAGTCACCTAAAAGCTTGACTAGATCTTCTCCTAAGATAGCTCCACTCAAGATAGTTCACTCTCAAGTGGTGCTGCTTGTTAGCAGATCCCTTGGTTCCTTCCTATGCAGGCCTGTCTGCAGGCTTCTTGAGCATCCTCATAAGACGACATTTGTCTTCCCGCAGATGAGCAATTCAAGAGAGTGGGCAAGGTGGAAGCTACAACATCTTTTATGACCTTGGAAGTCACACAGTTTCAATTGTCAATCACACAACTGTCAATTCTGCCATTGGTTGCCCAGGTCAGTCAGCTCTACTCACTGAGGGAGGGGCTTATACAGAGCATGAAGACCATAGGCAGGGACCTTGGGGAGGCATCTTGGAGGCTGGCTGACACCCATCTCACCGTCACTGTACCACCACCATTCTTCATTCTTAGTTCCTGAGAACTACCTATATGCTGGCCACTTTCCTGGGTGTTGTGGGTTCAGTAGTAAAAACAAAGACAGACAACATCCCTGCCTTCATGACCAGTGGATAAAGACAAGTAAGACAAATGTTCTTATTTATTTGTGAATTCCAGTGGATAGAGACAAACAAAAAAGTACATTTGTCTTATTTGTCTTGGCAAGAGCAATAGAGAATGATGCGGATTTACATGGAGTGGTTAGGGAAAGCCTCTGATAAAGTGACATTTTAGCAGAGACTTGAAGAAAGTGAGGGAATAGACATGTAAGTACCTGAGAGAACAGAGTTTTAAGGAGAGTTAAGTTTCAGGTGCAAAAGCCTTGAGGACAAGCATGCTTAGTGTCTTCAGAAAAAGCAGAGAGGCCATGTGACTGTAGCGTTAGTGATGCAGGAGGAGAGTGGTAGGAGGTCAGGGTTGGTGAGGGAGGGGGAGTGCTGCAAATCACTTTTGCCATCAGAAGGTCTTGGGCTTTTACTCTGGATAATTGTGGGAGAACTTTGGAAAGTTTTGAATAAGTGGATGGAGTAATTGAACTGATATTTAAAAGGATTTTTCTGACCGCTTTATGGGAAATAGACTAGATTATGCAAAAGGAAGTGTAAAAGATGGGAGACAGTTAAGAGATGAGTTCTTTCATTTCAACAAGGGGTGATGGTCTTGAACCAGAGTGGTAGTAGTAGATGTGGATTATAGATATGTTTTGAGGTAGGTCTGAAAAGAGTTTCTGATATAGTCGGTATGGATGTGAGAAAAAAAAAAGAGGGAGTCAAGAATGACTCTAAGATTTTGACCTGAGTAACTAGGAGAATGGAGTCGCTGTTTTTGAGATGTAGAAGACTACAGGGCAGTAAGGGGTAAGGGAGTTTGATTTTGTACCCATCAATTTGAATTCAATATTAGACATCCATGGGTGTCTGGAGTTTGGAGGAGAAAATGGGTCATGGGTAGTTATGGGTCATGAGTCTGGAGTTTGGAGGAGAAATCTACACTGGAGATATAAATTTAGGACTGGATAAGACTGCTTGGAAAGTTAATCTATATGAAGAGAATTTAGGACTGGATAAGACTGCTTGGAAAGTTAATCTATATGAAGAGATTAAGTCCAAGGACTCAGCTCTAGCACTCTCCACTCCAACACTTGCATTGGGAAAATGAGGAAAAAACAGCAAAGGAGACAGATGGAAGGAGTGTCCAGTGAGGAATGAAGGACAGAAAAGGGTGAGGTTCAGTTAAACTTTTTTCAAAAAAAAGGAAAAAGAAAATGATCTCCTGTGTCAAATGAATCTGATAAGACAACTTTGTAAAGACTTCCAATTTTCCTATAGCTGGAATAGATTTCTTTGGGTGTGAAGAGAACTGGTCATTGGATTTAGCAATGGGTGGTCAACAGTGACCTCAGTTTCAGAGGAGTGGTAGGGGACAAAAGTCTGGAATGGGTTCTCCAATACGTTTCTTCCAACACCACCAACCAATTCTCCAATTCGCAGTGGACACTTGACTGTGTGTCCTACAATGAACTCAATTCTGACACTATCTACCTGGAGATAGCAACTGATCCCACAGGTTAAGTGCTCAGTCCCACAAAATTGCACCCCTTGCCCTACTTCACATGCCAATCACAGGTCTAGGTTGTCACCTGTGCTTTTGACCAATGGGCTATGGATTGGAGGTTCCCACAACCCTCAACTTGGGTTTGATTAATTTGTTAGAGCTGCTCATAGAACCCAGAGAAACATTTACTTACATTTACCAGTTTATTAAAAGGATTTTATAGAGGATACAGATAACAACCAGATGAAGATGTACACAGGGCAAGATCCAGAAGCATCGCAAGCACAGGTGCTTTTGTCCCCATGGAACCGGGGTGCACCATCCCCCCAGCCTGTGCATCTGTTCATCACCCCAGAAGTTCATCAAATCTTGTTTTCAAGAGGTTTTATAGAGCTTAATCTGCAGCACCCCCCTTCGCCTTCTCAGAGGTCGGTGGGTGGGGCTGAAAGTTCTAACTCTAATCACGTGGGTGACCAGCCCCATCCTAAGGCTACCTAGGGCCACCACCCTAAGTCACCTCATTAACATAAGCTCAAAAGGGGGTCTTCATGAAGGACAAAAGACACTCCTATCACTCAGAAAATTCCAAGGGTTTGCGGTTTGTGCCAGGAACAGGGGACAAAGACCAAGCATATATCTTAACATACCACAAGTTCACAGGGGAAGGAGGAAAGAGGAAGTGATAACACTGACTACAGACAACTTTTTTGAGGAGACTTGAAACTCTCTGAGACACATGAGCTCTAGACTTCTATATCCATCTCCACTTGGATTCTAACGGGCAGCTAAAATTTCATTTCCAATGTCAAACCCCTGATCTTCCTCCAAACTCTGGTCTACCCATAATCTTCTCCATCTCAGATAATCAAAACGCTATTCCTCTGATTGCTCAGGCCCCAAAGCCGGGAGTCATCTTTGATTTCTCTCCTTCTTGTATACCCCATATCCTGCCAGCAGATCTTTTTAAGTCTATTAAAAAATATTCCTAGAATTGGACCACTACACACCACCTTCACCACAAACATCTCATTTGTGACATCATCCTCTCTTCCTTGGATTATTTTTCTACCTGGTTTCCCTGCTTCCACCTTTGTCTCCCTACAGTCCATTCTCAACACAGTAGCCAAAGTGATGCTAAAAGCATCACCATGAGTCAGATCATATTACTCTCTGCTCGACAACAACTCCCTATTCTAACTATAGGAAAATCTAAAGTATTTACAAAGCCGCCCTATTTAAATTGCAAAATTGCCAGAGTCACCCCATATGGTCGTACAAGATATTTATTCTACACAGGTGTCTGGTCAAGGGGAAGTGAGGCCTGAAATCTAGCTCAGGCTCTGCTTGCCAAGTCATATGCCTTGGTGCAAGACTCTATACAAGATTCCATACAGGTTTTCAGCAACCCTGGACACCTCTACACAGGTACTCTCCACCCCTCTTATTTTGCTTTATTTTCTCTTTATCTCCTAGCCCCCTCTTACGTACTATGTCCTTTGTTTACTTATTCTGTTTATTATCTGTCTTCACCAACTAAAAGATGACTTCCATGAGAGCAGTGCTTTTGTCTTTTGTTCATTACCATATCCTCAGCACAGAGTAGGTACCTGATAAAGATTTATGAAATTGGATTGGGTTTTTCTGTAAAGGGTAGTGGAGAAATGCAGTAGTAGATAGAAGGGTATGTGGGCCAAGAGAGGGAAAGGTTTCTTTTTTTTTTATAAATTTATTTCTTATTTATTTATTTATTTTTGGCTGCATTGGGTCTTTGTTGCTGCACGCGGGCTTTCTCTAGTTTCGGCGAGCAGGGGCTACGCTTTGTTGCAGCGTGCGGGCTTCTCATTGCGGTGGCTTCTCTTGTTGAGGTGTACAGGCTCTAGGCGCGCGGGCTTCAGTAGATGTGGCACACGGGGCTTAGTTGCTCTGCGGCATGTGGGATCTTCCCAGACCAGGGCTTGAACCCATGTCCCCTGCATTAGCAGGTGGATTCTTAACCACTGCTCCACCAAGGAAGTCCCAAGGGAAAGGTTTTAATGTGGGAGAGAGAAGGGAAAATTGCTGTCATAATGTCTTTGGGTAAGTGAAAGTGATGAGTTCCAGTACACCATGGAGATATTGGCTGTACAAAGCAAAATAAAACTTCCATCACAAAAACCATAAGGAAGACATAGTATATGAATGCAGATGCAGGTGCATTGGTAAATGTATTGATAGGAGCTGTAGAAGCTATCTTTTTTCCCCTCAAATGTTTATTTTGAAAGCTTTCAGACATACAGAAAGTTGAAAGAATAGTGTAACAGATATCTATACATTCACCACCAAGCTTCAACAGTTGTGAGTATTCTGCGCTATTTGTTTTATCTGTTTGTCTCTCTGTGTATATTTCATTGAATCATATTAATGTTGCAGACCTCATGACATGCCATCCCTACATAAATAATATATTCACATAGAAGACACTTCCCTCATACCAACTAATACCCAATCCATATTCAAATCTCAGACTCTTTAATGACCAAGGCTTTTATACATTTTATACATTTCACACACTGCAACTGATTATATTCCTCAGTGTTTTTTTTTTTTTTTTCTTCTTTTTGCGGTATGCGGGCCTCTCACTGTTGTGGCCTCTCCCGTTGCGGAGCACAGGCTCCGGATGCGCAGGCCCAGAGGCCATGGCTCACGGGCCCAGCCACTCCGCGGCACGTGGGATCCTCCCAGACCGGGGCACGAACCCGTATCCCCTGCATCGGCAGGCGGACTCTCAACCACTGCGCCACCAGGGAGGCCCCCTCCTCAGTGTTTTTTCCCACTGACTTTGACTTTTTCAAGAGAACAGAATAGCTGTGGATGACTTTTTTCCCCTAATGCTGTTGTTCAATGTCTAGCATTTCCTGTAAACTGCACCTTAAGTCAGACGCTTTTAGATTCAAGTTAAACATTTTTGGCAAGGATCTGTCATAGAAGATGCTGTGTTTTTCATGTGGCATTACAGTAGGAGGTGTACACTGGCAGGTTGTTCTACCATTATTGGTGCTAATTTAGAGCACTAGGCTACATAGCAAATGCCAGATATTTCCATTAGATCAAGGTTTGAACACAGGCAGTGTAACTCCAGGGTCTGTGCCTCTAACCGTTTCGCTACAGTGCCTCTCTAGGCAAGAGCACAGGGCTCAAGAAGCAACACACGTGAGCAAGCAGCAAGGCTAGGATTCAAAACCGATGGCTCCGCTCACTATGTGAAAATGACCTGTCAGTTTATAATCTTAAAAAAGGGCCCTTGGAGCTTGTTGTACCTCATGGTGAAAGCAAACTCCTTCGTGTGTTCTCTATTTATTGAGGAGAAGACTAATACATGTGTCAGCTTCCTAGATGTTACCAAGGACTGGGTTGATTTGCTCCAGGGAAGAGATAACTCAGATTGTAGCTAATTTTCTAGTTTCCATTTTGATTCATTATCATTCCCCAAGATCCATCTTTCTTATGCACAGAAAAATAAGTGAGTGAAATAGAAAAGTGGTCTTTGATGTGGGCATTAATCTCTTTGATTCTCTGATACCCTGGGTTCTGAGGAAAGAGGGTTCTAATATTGGGAAGGCAGAAACTTGACATTAAAATTGTTTTTTTTTAAGGGCAATTTAGGCCAGATTACCTGTAGCTCTGCTTGAAAACAATGAATTCATTGAGAGAATTTTTTGGTTACTAGATTTTCAGGGTTAGATATTTTTGGTTTCATTTTGCTAGGGAGGATTGACAAATGGGCTCCACTTGAAGAGTTTGGACCAAAGCGAATGAAGTACCTTGTCCTCTGGCAGTTTCCAAAGCCCCCATGCAGGGCTGCTTCACTTTCTTGCAGAGGCAGAAGGATCATGCAAAAATTAGCATTAGAACTACCCACACCGCTGGATGAGATTAGAATCACAGCGTCAGGACAGCTAGGTCAGTGGTGGGCAGGAGGTGTTCTTAAGAAAGAAACTTTCCTACTTGGCTTTTGTTCTGTTTTGCTCTGTTTTTGTTCTTTGCTTATGAAATTGAGTGGAGGCCACAGCTTTGCCAATAGCTGGTCCTCAATTGCTGTAAAGGATGGAAAATATCAAATACCCCTACATGTTCACACATCCAGCTTAATACTACAGAATCCAAGTCATTGCTGGTGGAGAGAGGGCAACATGGATTTCCACAACACAATCTCAAAGTTATTTTGATTTAATCCCATTTTTAAAATATATAATACTTGGCTAAGCTAGGTGAGGTATCAGGAAAAAATGACACGAGGGTATCACACTTACAGAGATTAGAAATAACTTCCTGTAACAACTAGAGCGATGGTTTAGTGAAATGGACAAACCACATCAAGGCATGATTCCCCATGGCACTTTGACTTGCCATATAGTCTTCATTTTCACTAGCATTTAATTCACAAATAATTTTGTGAGTGAAAGTGAAGTAAAATCCCCTCTTCTAGAACGTTGCTAGGTATTTTTATAATCAACAAAAAGGAGCATGTTTTATGACTGCAGTCAACTCACAGAATTATCTTAGCCTTCTTGGCACCATTTACTCAGCCAAATGGCCTGTGAACCTGAAAATATTCACTGACCCTTTATAGAAGGAGTTTGCCGAGCCCTGGTTTATACTGTCCCTTCCCTCGACCTAACTTTTGGAAGGTATATTATACTTCTGAGACAGAGCTGTTTCAGCAGATGAACAATCGGCACAAATGGGTATTTTTAAGGAACCACTTATTTATGTGTCGATTTTCACGCGTTATTTTCAGCAATTACACATTTTCACCCTATAGATTATCACAGAAGAAATCACAAAAGATTTCATAGAGTTAGCAGCCAATTCAAAGTGAGTGCTCTAGTGGGATGTTTTTGACAAGTGTTAAATGTCCTTTTGGTTGCCTAGGACAGGCAACAAATTGATGCCCAAGAATGGAGTCCAGCTCAACATTACATGTTCCCCCCAAACTGGGCCCTTCAACACTGGGGAGCAAAAAAGCCAAATACTTGGGTCTCAGCCTTTTCTTCCAGGCATTGGGGGAAGTCAGTTCTCACCCACTCTAAGCAGCATGCACATCCCTTTTCCTCTGCTTCCTGAGTTCCCTCGCATAGATTCTTGTTGGTGATGCTAAGGTGTGTCACTCTCTGTGCTGTCCCTGGACAGTCCTCCTTCATGTGCATTCCATTCTTAGTATCTTCCTCAAACTTCTTCAGGGGTCCCAACAGCTTCTCCTCAGTGATGGGCTCATAGGGTAATTTCCCCTTTGGTCTGGGCTGCAGTCTTTGAGAGCTCTGAGACTTCACCCTAGATACCTTCACCTTTCTTTCCGCCTCAGGGTTTTCTTAGGGCAGTAGCTCTGTACAGACACCTCTGTTTTGTTTTCATTGGCACCTCTGCTTGAATATGAAAGTGCGTGGGACCAGACGGCTGGATGAGGAGGAAGTGGCAGGGACAGGAGACCTGGGGTGGGCACCACGCACCCAGCTGTGGGTGGACCAGGTTGCAGACTGAAAGCTACCTTTTTTTTAATTGTGGTAAAGAAGACATAACATAAAATTTACCATCTTAACCATTTCTAAGTGTATGTTCCGTAGTGTTACATATGTTTATGTTGTTGTGCAACAGATCTCTAGAACTTTTTCGTCTTGCAGAACTGAAACTCTATGCTCATTGAAAAACTCCCATTTCCCCTCCCCCCAGCCCCTGGCAACCACCATTCTCCTTTGTGTTTCTATGAGTTTGACTACTTTATATACCTCATATACTTGGACTTGTACATGAGGTATGTAAAGTAGTTAAACTGTATGTATTTGTCTTTTTGTGATTGACTTATTCCACTTAATATAATGTCCTCAAGGTCTGGAAACAATTATTTGATAATTTCTATTTACCTAGTAAAATAGAAAACACAGGTTATTAGCAAGGGATGAAAATGTGGAAGGAGGTTTAAGCAGAGAGAGAAGGTTTGGAATAGTATATAAGACAAATGGAAAGTAAATAGACTAGGGAAATAGCATAGGATCACATCAGAGACCCACATGAGGTCATGAATTTAAAGTGAAACCTGTTAGCATGGTCATATTTTTTTCCAGGCACATCTGATACTCAGGTCCGTGTATCAAATAGGTGGACAGTTGGATATAACTAGAGGTAGGTTTTGCAAGGTAAGTTCAACAGAGGGAAAGAAGGGGTGGGAATTGATGGTATAAACAAGGAAGTGTTTTTAATGTT
Source organism: Mesoplodon densirostris (assembly GCF_025265405.1). NCBI lineage: Eukaryota > Metazoa > Chordata > Mammalia > Artiodactyla > Ziphiidae > Mesoplodon > Mesoplodon densirostris. The sequence continues at coordinate 53,690,811 of NC_082671.1, forward strand.
GTATTATAGGATCCAAAAGATAATACAGTGAGGACATGACTGAACAAAATTGGTAAGATCAGAAATCTGAATATTTTGGTGGTGTGGAATTATTTGAATTGCTGGAGCTATTTCTCACCTAGGTTACTGCTGAAACCTCCTGACTAGTTTTCTTATTCTTTCCAGTCCATTCTCCCTCTTGTGGTCAGAAATGATCCTCCTGATGCGAAAATGATGGAATCACTCCTTTCAAATTCCCCAAGGGATTCCTATAGCACCATGGATAGTGGCTAACTTTTTCATAACCTGAGGTCCTGTGTATATGCCAAGCCTCATTCTCCACACTTCTTCAGCACCTTCAATATTTCCAGCATCTTCAGTTATTTGAAGATTTCATTCCCTATCATACCTCCAAGACTTTGAACATGCTGTTCCTCTTACTTGGACCACTCCCTCCACTGTGAACTGGCTTTCACTTATCTGTTAGATCTCAGCTTGAATTTCACTTCCTCCTGGAAGTCTTTTTTGATATTCCCCAGTCTATGTTGAATGCTTCTCACGTTTTTGCAAAACATCCCGTATTTTCCCACGTTACCATTTAATACCCTTTATTGTCAATGCTTTTTAAATTGTTTAGTCATATTTTAGTTCTTCATATTTTCTGTTGAGGAGAAGGACCCTGTATGAATAGATCAGCCTATATATTAAGCATCTAAGGTTTTTCAAAAAAATATTTAAATCCTATATAGAAAGTGCTTCTTAAAAGTGATCCTACACCCTCTTTATTGAAACTCTTCTTCTCTAGGCTTTGAGGACATCTCACTCATCTGAGTCCCTCCATACTCAACAGCCACTCCTCCTCTACCAGACATCTAGCCCTCTGTTCTATCTCTCCACGTTCCTGAGGTTATTTACTCCAGTCTCATGATTTTAAAATGCCATCTACATCTTGATGACCCCTAAATCTTTATCTCTAACCTGGACACCTCTTGAGTGCTCCAGCTTCTTGTGTCTGTCTATTCTACATTACTGCTTGGTAAGAACAGACTTACGAACACAACCAAAACACCATTACCCAAATTGTCTGCATTTAGTGAACAGCACCTATGGCAGATTGCATTTTATAAAGATAGCTGCACCAAAATACTCATCCCATTTCCCATGCTATTCTTAAAATGTGACTGACACTGTTCCACTGAAAGGTGGGTTCTGTGTTCTCTCTCCTTGGGTATGGGCATGGTGTGTGACTACCCTGGTCAATGGAGTACAGAGAAAATGATGCTATGTGACTTCTGAGACTGGGCCTTAGAAAGGGTAGAGCTTCCTCTGCTTGGTGATCTCTCAAGATGCTCACTTTTTGAAGCCAAACACCATACTGTGAAAAAGCTCAGACCATATCTAGAGGCCATTGTACATACTCCAGCTGATAGCCACAGGTAAGGGCTAAACTGACAGCCATCATTAATCATTAGACATGTAAGTTGATCAGGTCTTCAGATGGTTCCAGCCTCCAGCCTTTGAGACTTCCAGGTGAAGTTCCATACATGGAACAGAAACAAGTCATCTATGCTGTGACATATCTGAATCTCTGATTCACAGAAGCCATAAGAGAAAATAAATGATTATGTTTGGGGGAAATTTGTTACACAGCACTAGATGATGAATACAGTGTAACAGCTAGTCACTAGCACAGGCCAAAAATTTAGGAGTCATTCTTCATTCCTCTTTTTCTCTGATATCCATATCCAATCTATTCAACAAGTCTGGTTCATTCTATCTCCAAAGTACATTAAGCAGCTGAGCCCTTTTTCTTATCTCCCATGATGCACTCTGATCCAAGTAACCATCATCTATGACTAAAGCAATCAGCAGAATCCTATCTGATCTTCCTGATTTCCCTCTTTGCTTCCCTACAGCCCATTCTCCATTCAGTGGCTAAAGAGATTCTTTGAAAATCTCTATATGAATATATTCCTTCTCTGCTTAAAACCCTCCACAACTGAGGAAATTTGAACACTCCTTAGATGTTTGATGATATTAAGAAATAATTGTGAATTTTTAAAGTGTGATAGTAGTATTGTAGTTAAAAATTTTTTGATATGCATACAGAAAATTTTATAGATAAAATGATATGAATTTTGAGATTGTTTCAGAATACTCCAGAGAGAAGGAGAGAACATAGGAGTATTGATCAAATAAAACTGGTCAGGAGCTGAGAATTGTCAATGTGAGGTGATGGGGAGAGGTCAGTATACTATTCTCCCTATTTTTTGTTTGTTTTAAATTTTACTTTTTTTAAAAGGGGGAATCCTTCCATGTCTTTCTTTTTCATCTTCTTTTGTTCTCTTCTTTTCCCTTATTTTTTTCTTTAAACCAGGTCACTGGTTTTCTTCCTTTTCCTTCCCTTGAGTTAGCCATGGCAGACTTGACCCTAGTGTGGAGCTGCATCAGAGCAAGAGGGGCTGGAGAAGGGGCCTGGTACAGGCCAGGACATGTGCTGGGTTGGCACAGGGAACCAGCCAGAGCTCCAGGGAGTTTCAATCTGCTTCTCAGCCATTCTCTCAGGACTGAGCAACCATCAGAGTGTGTGCATTCTTCATGAGTGGACTCTTGGTTTATTACAGCCCTCCTCTAAGTCCCACTGGTTTTCAAACCAGCTAAGGTGACTTGTCTTCCTGGTGTTGGACCCCAGAGCTGAGGTGCCCAATATGTGGCTTGAACACCCCACTCCTCAGGGAGGATCTCAGAGCCCATGATATCTTCCTTCTCTTCTGTGTCCCCTGCTTGGAGCACAGGTACCCACCTGATTGCTACTCCTCCCTTCATACCTGACTCTGTGTGGATCTTTCTTTTGCAGCCTTGGTTGTAAAAGAGCTTTCTGCCAGTCTCCAGTTTGTTTTCAGTGAGAGCTGCTCCACACGTAGATGTATTTTTATGTGTTCATGGGGGGGAGGTGAGCTCAACCTCCTCCTATACGCCATCTTGATCACTTCCCAGAATGTAACTAATAAATGTTGAAGGAATGGTGAAATTAGGAAACCACCACTTGACAACCCCAATGACAATGGTTTAATGGATCCTAAAACCAGGCAGTAAAAGTTTGTTGAAGAATGGGATAACTACATAGTCTGAAAGCTTTTCTTCCATGAGATAACTTATAGCAGAGATTAAAAAATAATAAGTTTAGAGTGGAGAAATCTGAATAGACCCTCCTTAATCAAAATTAACATTACTAGAAATGGGACAAACTAACATCATGTACTCTCTTACATGTTATGCTGAGAAGAAAACAGCATAATTTGTGTGAAGTTTCTATCAAAAGGCATAACCTCAATCTAATTTTAAGGAAACCTCGGAGAAACTCAAACTGTGGGGCATTCTACAGAATAATTGGCCTGCAATCTTTCAAAACATCTAGGTCTCAGAAGACAAGGAAAGACAGAAGAACTATTCCAGGTGGAAGCAGATTAAAGAGATATGACAATTAAATGCAACCTGTGATTTTAGATTGCATCTTGTTCCAAAAGGAAAAAACTTTCTATAAAGGATACTATTAGGAATATTATAGAAATTAAATGTGATCTCTTAGCTGATAGGTTTATATCAATATTAATTTCTTAATTTCGATGGTTGTAATGTGAGTTTGTAGGGGAACTTGGGTGGAAGGTATATGGCCATTCTTTGTATATTCTTGTATCTTCTCTGTATTTGAAGGTGGTTCAAAATAAAAAGTAAAGAAGTGAAAACAAATAAACAAACCCCAAACAGGAGGCTCCAGTGGCTTACTGCCGAATCTAGCTGGACAAGCCTGCTCCCTCACTTGGCCCTGCTGGTCACCACCTTCATCTCCCTTCACTCTCCCCTTGCTGGATCCACTCCAGTCACCTAATCTTCTTTCAGTTCTATGAGCAACAGCCAAATGGGTTTCCATGTCAAGGTCTTTACATTCAATGCTCTTCTTTCCTCAAAATATACCTTCCTGTCTTCACAAGGCTCTGTCTTCCTTTTCATTCAGCTCTCAGTTCAAATGGGTCACATTAAGCTTTTTCATTTTCTGCACTACAGTGTGAAACTTTCTTGTTTACCCATTTGTTACCTATTTTTTTCAGTAAATGTAAGCTCTCTGAGAGCAAGGACATTGTCTTTTTCACCCCCATATACCCAACAGCCAGGATACTGCCTGGTGCATCATAGATGCTTATTAAGTATTGCTGTCTAACTGGTTCTGAAAGATCTGTTGAATTATTGACATACTGAGCCTCTAAAGCAGCTTTTCAGTTTAGTATTCCAGTCCTTTGACATGTCCTGGTTAAAAGAAAAAAAATTAAAAACTTTTGAAGAAAATAGAGTTTGGTGGCCAAATACATTAGGGATATATCCCACACTGTGCCCCCCTTAGAAACTCACAAAGCCTCACAGAAGGCCTCCTGAAATGAATTCTGCTTCTCTTTACTTAACAAACCATGTCTTACGTGTATTTGAGCATGGGGTCTTCTTTTCAATTTGGTGTGAGAATATATAACACTGTGCTGGGATCTTTCTGTACTCCATATAACATGCTCCAATAATATAAGCAAAACACATCTACGGTGTGTGTATATATATATATATATATATATATATATATATATATATATATATATATATATATATATACAAAAAAAAAATTTAACCTCTAAACATATCAGAAGGTGTCTCCTGTTTGACTTAACAGTGAAGCAATGGATGCCACGCTGTGTTTACTGCAAAGTGGGGCTGCCTGGTCCTTGATAATCAGATGAGCCATGTCCCTCCATGTTGGAGGATGGATGTCCCTCCATCCTCCAACAGCCTGCCCCAGTGAAGCTGTCACTGGTTGCTGTGCCAAAGGGGCATGAGAGCAGCCTGGGGATTCCAACCCTACCGCTGACACCAGGGGAAGAACTGTGCAGGCAATAAGGAACTGCTGTTTATCTCTTGGATTCCAGAAATGAGAGCTCACCTAAACAACATAATTAAAATGAGTTTTTTAACCAATAATAAGGTTTTTGTCTAGTAATTTAGGAAAGGTATAGTGTTCCTAAACAATCATAAATGTATTACATATTTTATACTTTTGAATGAATTTTGAGAAAATTCATTCTTTTTCTACATGCAGATTGCAAATGTGAATTACTAAGGAAGTTTATTTTATACCCAATTAGTACCACATTTGGCATGGTTTGGTTTTACCAGCTGTTTGGTGCTATCATATCTCCTCCAAGTTGAAAACTGACTACATTTTATAAATGAGGTGTGAAAGGAAGAAGTTACATAGCTTCTCCTTCACGAGGAATTTCTCTGACGTAAATCTGCTTCCCTTTACTCTTCTGCCCTTGGGCTGCACCCAACCTGCCCTCCCCTGCTGCCCCACTCCTGTCTCCCATAACTCAGTAGTAAGAAAACAGAAAAGAGGCTTAGTATTTGTTACCAAATTCTTGCAAGTTCCAAAATATCACTGGCTTCATACTATTTTTTTCTCCCTTTTCCACTAAGTCAACAATTTAAAGCCCGGCCACCCCCAAGGTCTCCCCCTCCCCAAATGCATTTCTAGTCCCTTATTATCTTTCCAAATATGTTCTAATTTGAGAAAAAAAATTTTTTTCTGTCACGATCTAATCCAAACCTCAAAAGACACAAAGTTCAGGTGAGGGACGGTGGTGTGGGGCAAGATCTTCCTTGTCCATAATTTCATCACCACTGGGGTAAGCGGTTGGGGTGGCCTTGATTTCTGCATGGGTGCAAAGCATCCATGTATAGACACAATCATAGCCCCAGAGAACCAAGTGAGATTGAAGGCAGATTCTACCACTGTCCTTTGTGGCTGCAGCTTCTCACAAGAGTGTTCACAAGACTCATGATGGCAAAACCTAAGAGCACCTTCCTTCCCCACATCCAGGGGCAGAATTGGAAGGGTCCTGATATGGTTTCCAAATACTCACCCTGTCCAGAGTCCACCTTTGTGATTCAGGTGAGAGAAAAAGAGGAGCAAGTGGTAAGAGAAGGAAGGGGTTAAAATGGAAGAATGAAGACAGAAAGAAAAAAGTATTAATTAAATCCTTATCATCATGGATATCTCAGACCCAATATGATATTTACAGATAATACTTGCAGAAACTTTGTAAACCTGGGAACATACATGCACAATATTTAATACGAATAAATATTAATTTATTTTATTTGAGTTGAGTGGATCCTAAGAAGAAATACGGAAGGATGGTCAGTTACAGGTTTATATTTTCAAGTCAGCCAGTAGTCTAGAGATAGCATGGAGGAAGCACTCCTGAATCTAAACAGAGAAAAATTTTTCATCTGGAATTTTTCACCCTCACCTGCTTTTTTAATATGCAAATATCCCTGCAAAAGCATCCAACTAAAATCTACTCAGCCAATATCTTTCTTATCAGACAGCTGCAAAAAACATTGCGCCTCGGGCTTCCCTGGTGGCGCAGTGGTTGAGAGTCCGCCTGCCGATGCAGGGGACACGGGTTCGTGCCCCGGTCTGGGAAGATCCCACATGCCGCAGAGCGGCTGGGCCCGTGAGCCATGGCCGTTGAGCCTGCGCGTCCGGAGCCTGTGCTCCGCAACGGGAGAGGCCACAACAGTGAGAAGCCCACATACTGCAAAAAAAAAAAAAAAACATTGCGCCTCTAAAAACAGTAATGGCTCATAAAGTAGCTAAGTTGGGAGGGAAGGTATATTTGGAAGAAAAACCTTGCTCCCTTCAGAATTTTGAGCCTTGAGTCAGTCCTAACCAAGCTATTTACAATCAACTCCTGAGCTGCCATCAGCACAGGAAAACTAGTTCCACTTATCCCTTTGCTGAAGAGCAGTGACTTATCTTGTTGAGGATCAGTGACTCATCTGTTGTTCTGATATTTATGATGAAAGTGTAAAGTACGGTGCAAGTCAGCTTCAGTTAGAACAATGATAGCCCTGCTAGTGGCTTAACTCTTCCCCCCCCCCCCACCCCCCACCCCCCCCCCCACCCCCCCCCCGCTCTAGTGTAAATACCACCCAGGGCTGAAGGCTGAAGATCTGTTAGTCTGGCTATTTAACAAAGAGCTTTTTAAAGAATATTCTTTCCCACAGGGATTCCAGAAGTTCTAGTTATACCATCGATCATTGGAATAAAAAGGGAGGGGTGTTTTGAAACAGTTTATATCCTCTAAGAAGCAAGGAGTAGGAAAAATGACCACTGCTGTAGGGTTGTATAGTACCTAGACAAATTTGTAAAATATACAAAAATATTTGAACTTCTTTCTCCTTTAAGTTGTTTTTCTTCTTCTATTGGTGCTCAAATATCTTTCTTGTCTCAAAGTCTGCTCTCAAGAAAGAGTATTTATCCAGGTTGAAGGTGGAAAGACCTCAAAATGTGGGCCCAGTAAGGCCCAGGTTTGGGGCAAATCTTGACTCTGCTACTTATAAATTGAGTCAGCTTGGGAAAGTTGCTTCACTTTGCATGTCAGCTTCCTCCTTTCTTGGGTTGAGGGGAGAGAAGGGAAGTGATGGAGATAAAAATAGCTAACATTTTATATCAGTGTTCTCTGCACTGAACAAATATTTAGTCTCACTGTGTGCTATGCACTTGGGATAAAGTAGAAAACAAGACACAGAACTGGCCCTCAAGAAGCATATGATCTTGTTCCTCAACAACCAAAGTCTGATTTCTGGACTTGAGCAAGAACAACAGCAGGCTCAGTGGCATACTGCTCTTGCCATTAAGACATTAAAAAGTGGACGTGGAAAGCCAAGATCATTCTGGAGAAGAAGCACAGCAATGGTGTGGATATGATGCAAAGGTTGGAGGGCCTGGTGGTGAAAAATGAAATCCTGAAGATAGTTATGGACTGGAATATCGAGAGCTGTGATGAGGCAGCATGGATGAATTGATTTGGTGACACCCTGGATCATTTATTCCCTAATGAAAAATTGGGAAACAGTTGCCTCTTCTGTGGCCCTTTCTGAGTCTAGAATGGCCCAGCTAGTTCTGGAAACTGGTGTGGGGCATGACCTCCAAACAGCTCCCTTGGAGATATTGAGGGTCATGTGTCAGACATAGTCACTGAATTGGGGGCACCACAGTAAGGAGAGTGACAGCTCACTTCTACTCCTAGCTTCTAGATGTCTTTGAATATGTCTTGTTAATGTTGTCTCTGGGAAGTATCTGACTCATCTACTGGGGTATTGGGAAAATTTAATTTAAAATGTGCAAGAATGCAAAAAAAGAAAAAAAAAAGGAAGCTTACGGTCTGATGAAAGCTTTGGAGCGCCTATTATATGTATGTCATGCATTTGCTAGGGACTTTCACATATGCAACATCCAGGGATCCTCACAACTGGAGTGTTGTCACTCGAAATTCTTGAGGACTTAAAACGTCCACCCTGAATGGTCTGTGGCTGAGTAGTTGTTCTTTTAATGAATATTTATTGAGGGCCTAACAGGGGCCAGCCATTGTGCTAGGCACTGGAGATTTAATAGGGAACCTTGTTGCTGGACCAACGGGACTTCATCTGATTAACCCAATTATTTCCTGAGTTTATTCAAACAACACTTAGAGTGTCTTAGAATGGAGTGTCTTTTGTACAGTGCAAACCTTATTATTCAGCTGTTTTACAGTCAGTCTCTACTCTCTAGATTCATTGAAAAAGTACATGAAACACATGTTCCTAAGTGGTTGAAGGGAAGACAACAAATATTTATCATGCACCTTTCACCTGCCAGGCTCTGGTCCTCATGTATATATTCTCACTTAGTCTTCATAGCAAGGATGTGATGTAGGCATTATCCTGTTTACACAAGAAGAAACTGATATTCAGAGGGGTTAAACACCAAGGACTCTTAACAAGTGTATTTTTGAGGTTACAGTCTGAACTGCTGTAATGAAGAGGCCAGAAAATATAATAGCTTAATTAATTAAATTTATGTTTATTTCTTTTTTTTTTTTTTTCGATATGCGGGCCTCTCACTGTTGTGGCCTCCCCCGTTGCGGAGCACAGGCTCCGGACGCGCAGGCTCAGCGGCCATGGCTCACGGGCCCAGCCGCTCCGCGGCATATGGGATCCTCCCAGACCGGGGCACGAACCCGTATCCCCTGCATCGGCAGGCGGACTCTCAACCACTTGCGCCACCAGGGAGGCCCTATGTTTATTTCTTAATAGCCCAATGTGAACACTCCAGGTTGTTGGAGCAGCTCTACTCTGTTGGGCCATTCTGGGACTCAGGTTCCCTTTATATTGCTCCTGCCATCTCCTGCATGGCCAAAGCTCAGTCACCACCATATACATGTTACAGCCTATAGGAAGGGGAAAGAAAACATACAGGGCAAGTAGTTTTGTCCTGAAGGAGATGACCCAGAAATTGCGAAAAGCCTTTCTGCTCACATCCCACTGATCTGAACTTAGATGCATGGCCACATCTAGCTGCAAGTGACACTGGGAAATGTAGCCTATGGCTGGGCAGCTATGTGCTCTGCTAAAACATAGGGTATTCTATTAAAACATAAGTTGACAATGAGCACTTAGAGAAGTTAGTCGCCTCTGGCATAGCCAGTAGGTGATGAAGCAGGAATTCAAACTTAGATTTACTTGGATCCAATACCATGCCACTCCCTCTTAGACACAAGACCTAAAGAATTCTGCCTCTCCATCCATTTATCTGCAGTGCAGAATAATAATAATAATAATAATAATAATAATAATAATAATAATAATAATAAATATTTTATTATTATAGTTTAGGATCAAGCAATTGGAATTGTGTGTCAACTTCTCAGAAACATAGGGGCATTGTTTTATAAACTTTTCCTCCTATAGATGTCAATACCACCCCGCACCGACCCAGTTTTCTTGGAAATATCGCAAACTTCCGGCAGGCTGGCCTTTGACTCATGTTAATTACTTGTGAACTAAGTTACAGAAGAAAGAAAGAAAAATATAGTCACTTCAAGAAAGTGCCATGTCTTTGTCAAATCTGTAAGAGGAGATATTTTAAAGATATTACAGTGTAGCAAGCTATAGATCTAGTTAAAATTGGATAATGCAGGAAGAGTCAATCAGGAAGACTGAGTGAAATGCCTTTTTTTTTTTTTTAAAGGTTTCTTTGCCCCCATCACTCCTACAAACAGAGATCCTTGAAGCTACTTCCGAGGATGAAAAAGGAATAAATTATGTTTTCATATTCTTGGCAAAGAAAGAAATAGTGATTATTTTCAAAAGGGGGGAAAACTGTCTTTCTAGTTCGGCACAGAAAAAATGCCATGTCCATTTTAAACTATTGTTTCTATAATGTGGCAAACTTTGTTTGTTTTTACTTATTTTTTTCAGCTTTATAAGTAAATTCAATTCTTATATAGAATGTATAGGGCCAACAGATACCTCAACACCCTAGGTTTCTTTAAAGCTGGCCTTCTCATTATAAAACATGTAATTTTTCTTTTTTTCCCTCTGCACCTGATGGGTAATCACTAAATATAAGGTAGTTGCCTGGACCACCGTCATCACAAACCCCTTTTCCTTCTTTCACTTTTTCTTAGTCCCTGAAATCTTGTCTCCCATCTTTGAGCATCATTCCAAAATGTTTTCTAAAAGCTTGCCAAATATCTCCTAATGGGCAAACACAAAGTTCATATAATCCTGCTACACTTTGTAGCCTTTGATTCTACCAACAACCCTCTTTCTTTTTGAAACTCATTTTTTTCAGATCTGAATTTCTAAAAAATTTTGCCCTGGACCCTCAGTTCTCTCTCTCTCTCTCTCCAACATCCCCATCTGATCTCTTCTCTCCCATTGCTTCAACCTGCACCTATACACTAAGGTTTAGGATTTAACATCTAATTCTTGGACCATGGGAAGAATAAATTTGTTAACGTGTCTCCTGTCTCAAATCTCTTTCTCTCTCTTGCACTCTGCTTCTACCTGAATCCATTCTGCACTGTATTCCCACATGAATCTTAAAGTACTACTTTCATTCTATCAATTCCCCACACAAGAAATCTTTAATAACTCCCTGATGGCTAAAGCCCTAATACCTTACTCTACTTTTAATTTCAACATATGCCAGACATGCTTTTAACCATTGTGTGAACATACCTTTCTCATCCCACACCCAAGCTCACGTCCTTCTTTTTACATTCACAGCTACCACCATAGTTCAGGCAAGCACCAACACTTACCAGGATATTATCAGTAACTCCTGCTTCTATTCTTGTCTTACTACACTGCATTCTCCACAGCCAGAGTAGTCTCTTAAAAAGTGAATGGCTTCTGCGATAGCTGGCCTATGTGTTGGGAGTTTTTTTAATTACTGATTCAATTTCCTTACTGGTAATTGGTCTGTTCATGTTTTCTATTTCTTTCTGTTTCAGTCTTGGAGACTGTACATTTCTTGGAATTTGCCCATTTCTTCCACATTGTCCATTTTTTGGGCATATAATTGTTCCTATTAATCTATTATGATCGTTCCTATTTCTGTGGTGTTGGTTGTAACTTCTTTTGCATTTCTGATTTTATTGATTTGGGCCCTCTCTGTTTTTTTCTTGAAGAGTGTGGCTAAAGATTTATCAATTTTGCTTATCTTTTCAGAGAAGCAGCTCTTCATTTTAATGATCTTTTCTTTTTTGTTGTTGTTTTTCAGTCTTTATTTCATTTATTTCTGCTCTGATCTTTATGAATTCTCTCCTTCTACTAACTTTGGGTTTTATTTGTTCTTCTTTTTCTGGTTCCTTTAGGTATAAGGTTAGGTTGTTTGAGATTTTTTTTGTTTCCTAAGGTAGGCCTGTATCACTATAAACTTCCCTCTTAGAACTGCTTTTGCTGAGTCCCATAGATTTTAGATCACTGTGTTTTCATTTTCATTTGCCTCCAGTTATTTTTTAAATTTCTTCTTTGATTTCTTCAGTGATTCATTTATTGTCTGGTAGCATATTGTTTAGCCTCCACGTGTTTTTGTTTTTTGCAGTTTTTTTTCCTGTAGTTGGTTTCTAGTCTCACAGTGTTGGTTGGAAAAAATGCTTGATATGATTTCAATTTTCTTAAATTTGTTGAGCCTTCTTTTGTGGCCTAGCATGTGATCAATCCTGGAGAATGCTCCCTGTGCAGGTGAAAAGAATATATTCGCTACTTTTGTATGGAATGTTCTATATATACCTATCAAGTACATCTGATATAATGCGGCATTTAAGGTCAGTGCTTTCTTATTGATTCTCTGGATGATGGGTCCATTGATGTAAGTGCGGGGTGCTAAAGTCCCCTACTATTATTGTGTTATTGTCAGTTTCTTTTTGTCTGTTAATATTTGCTTTATCTATTTAGGTGCTCCTAAGTTGGTGCATATATATGTACAATTGTTATATCTTCGTATACTGACCACTTAGACATTATGTAATGTCCTTTTCTCTATTGTTACAGTCTTTGTTTTAGTCTATTTTGTCTGATATAAGTATGGCTACCCCAGGTTTCTTTTCATTTCCATTTGCATAGAATACCTTTTTTCATCCCCTCACTTTCAGTCTCTGTGTGTCTTTAGATCTGGAGTTGATGTGTAAGCCTGCTGGTGGGCAGGGGTGGGGCTGGGACTCAGGGATTCTTGGGGCTGATGCCTGTCCACTGGTGGTGAGACTGGTCTCAGGGCTAGTGCTGTCCCACTAGTGGGTGGAGCCTAGTCCCAGTGTCTCTGGCTGCAGGGCCCTGTGGGTCCCGGAGTTGGCTGTCAACCCCTGGTAAGCAGGGCCATGTTTTGGGTCCTCTGGTGAGTATGGCTGTGTCCTGGGTAGCTGTGGCCTCAGGGAGTCTTAAGGCAGCTGGCCGGCTGGTGGATGGGGTTGTGTCCCTGTCTGGCTAGCTCTTTGACCTGAAGCATCCCAGGACTGGTGCTGACAGACTGGTGGGCCGGGCAGGGTCCTGGAGCTAATAGCTAGAGGGAGCATTCCAAATTGGCACTTACCAGTACCAGTGTCCTCATGGTGGAACGAGCTCCTCAAATTGGCTGCCACCCATGTCTATGTCTCAGGGTGAGCTCCAGTTGCCTCCTGTCTCTCCAGGAGCCTCTCCAAGATCAAGAGGTGGGTATGACTCAGGCTCCTTTCAAATTATTGCTTCTGAGTCCCCAAGGATGTGAGATTTTGTGTGCACCTTTTAAGAATGGAGTCTCTATTTCTCACAGCCCTCTTGGTCTCCTGAAAATAATCTCTGCTGAACTTCAAGCCAAATGTTCTAGGGGCTTGTCTTCCCAGTGCAGGATCCCTAGTCTTGGGAGCTCAAAGTGGGCCTTGGATCCCTAGCTCCTTGGGGAGAACCTCTGCAATTGTAATTATCCTCCCATTTGTGGCTCACCAAACTGAGGGCACTCGTCTTGACTATAATGTCTTTGCCCTCCTACCCATCTTGTTATGGTCTCTCCTTTATATCTTTAGCTCTAGAAGATATTTTCTGCTAATCTTCTAGTCTTTCTCATCAATAATTGCTCTGTAGTAGTTGTAATTTTGTTATGCATCTTGGCCACTCTCTGCCTATATTTAATTTTGTATTTGTAACTTTGTACTCTTTTTCTTTTAAAAAGCCCTTCAAATTGTTTGAACTTCAGGCGCCACACAATCTGGCTCCATCTTTGTTAATTACTGTATTCCTGGGGTCTGGAATGGCTCCTAGCACATAATAAACACTCGGTAAATGTTTGCTAATGATTGAATGATGCCTGGCATTTTATAGGAATAACTAATGTGTCTTCCCATTCCAGGTAGGGAATTTCCATTCCTTTCACATCCATTCTGTACTTTGCTTCCACATTAAACTTCTTAAAATACCACCTTTGTCCTGTCACTTCCCTATTCTAGAAATCTTCACCAACTCCCACATGAATGGAGAACAAAGTTCAAATCTCTTCGCCTGTCATTCAAGGCCTGCGACCACCTGATTTTTCATCCTTATCTCCTTGAAGGCACTTCTTGCCTTCATGAATACCTCATTACAGGCAGACAGATATATTTATCACCTCATGAATATCTTTACTCCTTCCATCCCCAAGCCTTCATATTAGCCATTTACATTATCTGGAGATCAACTTTCCTCTAGTCTCGGTCATCTGGGAATCTTATTCTTACACAAGACCCTTCTCCAGGAAGTCTACCCAGATGCCAGCAGATCCAGTGTTCTCTCCCTTTTCTAAACTCTGGCCAGGCATGCCATTCTATTATTCAGAATTGCCTTTTATTACTAGTTATCTTCTCTTGTCTCTGGTGCTATCTATACATCTGGATTGTTCAAGCACTTTGCCCAGGGGCCATATTCTCTTTGGAGCTATTCCCAGTTTAGAAGCCCCAGTGGAGACTGATGAGTTCCTAGGGAGGCTTATTGGGTTGTATATTTGGAGGCAAGTAAGAAGAAATAACAGAATTTCACAGATTCCCTGGAACCAAATAAAATCATCAAAAATGTGAACAGAAAATAAAGTCATGTATGAATGGTAATATAATACTTTAATGTAAGTTCCTAAATCATAAACTCTTCACGGACAGCTCTAAATCTGTAACAGTTCCTGAAAAGTACGTGGAGTTGGCTGCAAGATTGCATCTCCAAAGATATTACAGTGTAGCAGTTGGTAATGTTGTAATCATGGTGGTGGTGATAGTGGTGGTGATGTGAAGAAAGTTCTTATTCTTTAAGGTGGATGAGTTATTGGTATTGTTTAATGGGGTCCTGCATGAGCAGAATTTACTCTTTTACTGCTTTCTCTGTTAGACACCAAAGGAGACAAAGTTTTTACAAAGGAAAGTATAATTTATATTTCATTTTTTAAAAAATGTCTACATTTTCTCCAAGGCATAATGGAAGAGTCTTCTCCAAACAATACACTTCTAGAAAAGAAAGTACTTTTAGGAAATGAGGAAGAGCTTTTGTTTCCTGCTAACATCAGGCTTCTTTGTCTGCTTTTATGTGTGTTTCAATGATAGGCAAAACAACAGTCCTTTAGTAGAAGTTAAAATTATAGTCTTAAAAAATCTACTCAAATACTGTACTTTATTTCAGTTTAGACTCGTTTCCAATTGTGCTCAATCTTTTCCAGGCTTGTTATTGCTTTCTCTTAGAATTTCCACTGTGAACTGACATTTTTAGTCTCTTTTGCCCTCTATTGAATTGCCCTGGTAATAACAGTAACTAACAAAATGCTAGTTCTCTAGCATGTGGGGGAAGACATAAATATTTGATCTCAGATCAGTTGTGTGGGTAATTGTTGCTATAGAGAAAATCTTTGATTGCTGTCCAGAACTGGAGGCCTATTAAAATTTGATTTCTAGGTCTTCTTCATATATATAAAGCACAGAACATTTCATAGCATATAAGTTAACCCTTTCCTGGTCCTATGACAAATTATTTTCTATCTCTACAGGGATGGAACAGGAAGAATTGAAACTCACACACAAGAATAGTATTTAGATATCAGAGAGTAATTCCTTCAATGAAACCTAAAAATTCAAGAAAGAAATATTAAGGGAAACTGTGGATTGTCTTCTCTAAATATAATTATAGGCTCTCATTTGTCTGCATTTCTTTCTGTTATTAATATTGCTAATTTCTACAAAATCATATTGAATAGAAAAGCAAGATAATAGGAAAAAATAGATATGAAAGCAATTATATATTAGCTTGCCTTTACAAACACTTTAAAAATTGAGTCAATACTAAGAAACTGGAAAACTATGGTTTCATAGCAATTAAACCATCATTCATAAATTGTATTTACAGAATTTCATTCTTAAAAAGAAAACATGTTCTTAGGGCAAAAATGGCAGAAGTGTAATATATGAAGTTTTTCCTCATAATGCTTACATCACAATTGTAAGTGGGATTTGGCTACTGTCTGACTCATCTCATTATATCCAGATGAGTGAAGGACTAAAGAAGTTGATAATCCTGAAGCTTAATTTTGTACATTAGTTTCTAAGTCTCTCAGCTGTACCCAAAACTGTTACAGCAACATGATTAACTGATCTATCTTCTACCTCTTCTAGGTTCCCGCCTTCCCCTCTGATAGGTAGGGATGTAAATCCTAAAGGGATAAAAAGTTTAGCAGAGCATAAAAGTAGGTGAGCTAGGAGGGCTAGCTATACATACATATCTGCTGCAAATAAGTCAAGATTGACCAAAGGGGAAATTTAAGAAGAAATCTAATGAGATTTTTAGAAATCTGAGCTTCTCTTGTTGGCATGTGTCATGCAACTAATTTCCCTACTGAGATTTAAGATAAGAAAACCCTGAACTACTAGTTTAAGAAACTAGGCTCTGGAATCAATCCAAAATTCCAATACTGGTTATGCCACTTAATTGCTGTATGATTGTAAGCAAGTTTTTTTTTTTTTTTAAATCCTCTGGGCCTCAGTTTTCTCATCTGTATCATAAGAAAGATGACTTCACAGAGTTGTTCTGAAAATTAAATGTAACAATATCTGTAAAACACTAGGGAAAGACTTGACCAGAAGAGACTTTTGATTAGTATTAGTCATTACTAGCCTCATCACAATGATTGTAATTCTCAACATAGTCTTTATTATTTTTAGCATTAATAATAAAGATAATAGTGAGAGCCTTAACAGGGAAAATTTCCCTAGGCATTTTCTGGGAAAGAAAGCTAAGAGGAAGTCTGACTTCTCTGCAAGCTTCTTCCCAACTCAATATTGTGTTTGAGGCTGTGACCCAGAACAGGGCCCACAGGATTCCTTGGCATCACCCAGGGGACACCATCCGGTCCTAAGCCTCCTATACTTTTTCTAAGTGGGGTTAAGAGCTGTTCAGGTAATTGATCAGTCAGGAGCCATGGAGGTCTTGAGCTGTCAGTTAAGCAGTTCTTTGTTTCAGATATGCATAGTCCTGGTTTGGGCCAAGAAATAGAATAAGGGAATTATTTGACTTATATAATCCAACAGCTAAATAAAGTATAATTAAAACAATTATTTCACAGCATCAATCATGCTTTTTATATCCCAAATTTCAAGAATTCATCCTATAATATTTTTACTGTTTCATATCCTGAAATTACCCAAGGAATGGATCTAAACCTAAATGTGTGATTATAAATTTCTTGAAAAGTCATGAAGTCCTTCACAAATTATTCATTTACTCAAGATTAAGTGTTACACTGGCTATTATATTCTCTAATAAATCCTCATATCGATTATTTGTACAAATGATTTACACACTTCACTACATTTTAGCTTGCTGCTTATTAAGTCTTAAACCCTTAAAAGATGAGATTAAAAAAAAATTGCTTGGGATAATATATTTTATATGAATGAAATGATTCAAAAACTACTGTGAAAGAAGCAAACCCAGTTGCATATACTTAGAATGGCTAAATGAGTTCCATGTTTGTGGTTTAAATTGTTCCCTATTTTTATTTCGCAGCTTTTACCCAGTACTTAGGAATTATTTTTTTTCCTTAATTACTCTGACCCTACAGCGGGAATAGGAATGAGATAGTACATACACACCCTGACACACTTCTGCAGAAAGCTCACCTTGGACTTTGCTAATGCATGCAAAACAGGCCCCAAGGCTTTCTTTTTCTGGTGTCTTTGTCTTGAAGTGATCAATAGATTGTCTCCCTTTGAAGGCCATGGATCTAGTTGAAAAATACTTCAATCAGGAGTAGCTATCTATTTTCTTTGTGCCTAAGGAATACATGCTCATTAATTTAAAAAGTTTTACTTTAGCAACGTAATTCATTACAATGATAATAGTAATAGTAATACCACAGTTAAAAAATTAGCTATGTCAACCAAGTAATCAGCCTGTATATATTAAATACTTCAACTAAAAAATTGGCTATGTTAACTAACTAATCAGCATGTATATATTAAATACTTGACTGTATTATAACACACCTTGTTATGAAACACAGCAAATCATTACTTTATATTAGACTCATTAAGGCCACAAAAAAATTACAAAGAAAACAGGTAAGTACAATCTCAAAAGAGTTAAAATTGAGGGACTCACTATGTGGCAGGCACCATGTCAAATGCTTTATGTGTTAACTCATTTAATCTTGATGACAATTTTGGAACACAGATACTATTCTCCCCAGTTTAGGGATGAAGAAGGTGGAGTCACAGAGAGATTAAGTAATTTTCCCAGCTGGCATAGCAAGCCACAACATCAAGATCAGACCCCAGGCAGTCTGGCCAGAACTCCTTTATCATTCAGCTGTGCTACTGCTTGGTGGTACCACAAAATCACGAATACTAACTCAGAATGGAAATCAGGGATCACGTTTTTGGATTCTTTTTAGACACGTAACCACTGTTTTCCCAGGCCTGTGGGAAAAACTAATGTCAAAAAACAGCATTTGTGGGCAGCATTTGCGTATGGCATACCAAGAGCAGAGAGGGGGTTTTAGCTATCAGACTTCATATGTTTTGGTCCCATCAAGTCTGTTTGTGGGAGACAGATACATCATACCCAGATACTATTCAACAGATGTTACCCTGCAACCTTCTGGTTGCTGCTTGCTTTTTGTGTCAGCCTGCCCAAAGAGAGAGAATGTTCTGATCACAGAGATATGAGGGTTCTGATCCCTGAGATGTTCATGTCTTCTTACAAATTAACAGACTGATATTTATCTGCCCTGCAGATAAAATTGACCACATCATATCCCACATTAGATGTAAGGGGAAGTAGCACAACATTCCTGTACTCAAAGTCCCTCACCTTGCCTACCCTCCTATTGCGCTTGGACCCGGACCTTGAGCCTTGGAATGGAGCATCCCCAGGAGGCTCCATGTTTCTTCAAATAGACCCTTGCTGGCCCACCTTTGGGTTCCCAGCCCATGTCCCCCAGCACTTCAAGCTCTCCAAGTGGGTTGTTGTCTCAACAAAATCCTAAAACAACAATAGATAAATCAAAATCCTGGCATGGCTCTGATGAGGAAACCGAAGGTCCAAGTTTAGATGACGATCAGGGAGCAGTGATGAGTTAGTGATGAGTAGACCGAACTCAAGGCTCCGGATTCCCAGTTCTGTGCTGCCTCCTAGTGGTCTACCCTCAATAGCCCTACTTCCAAAGGCAGAGGACAGAAATGTTCTTCCCTTCCTCCCTTCCTTTCCCTCAGAAGAAGAAATAGAATAAACGGACTGATTCACAGAACAGCTCAGGAGCTGAATCAGAAAGAAATCGTCTTGTACATATTTTACACTAGTTTTCAAACTAGGTCTTCCAAATATTTTTAGGAATGATGACCCTATCAAAAATTCTGAGTTAACTAAAATGGCATGATTGTTTTACAAATAAATTTAAAAGGCCCATTTGAGGATTATTTGGTGTTTTTTAAAAGGTGAGAAAAGAAGGGCAAGCTGAGATGAAGTGAGAGAGTGACATTGACAAATATACACTACCAAATGTAAAATAGATAGCTAGTGGGAAGCAGCCGCATAGCACAGGGAGATCAGCTCAGTGCTTTGTGACCACCTAGAGGGGTGGGATAAGGAGAGTGGAGGGAGATGTAAGAGGGAGGAGATATGGGGATATATGTATATGTATAGCTGATTCACTTTGTTATACAGCAGCAACTAACGCAACAATGTAAAGCTGTTATACTCCAATAAAGATGTTAAAAAAAAGTTAAGGATATATTCTCACATCACTCTATTAAAAAATGTACAGGAAGTCCTAGCCAGTGCCATATTCAAAGTAAGAAATAAAGACTAAAAAAAAAAAAGGTGAGAAAAATTAGAATAGTAGCTTTTGAAATATGTTGTAGTATGTGCCACCAGCAAATTATTTTCAAGGGACACCCTAGAATCTTAGAATTCTGCCTTTCTAGACTGTATTGTTTGTAAATTTTATTGACCTTCAAGCTAGTGAGAAGGATGCAAATATGGGGAATATAAAACTGCCATATAAAAACATTGTTTCTCTTTAAAGTATTTCAAAGGAATGGACTGCACTTGGTATATGTTCTTGTCATTCTCTCCTGACATGTTCCTAATAATATATGTGCTTGCAAATATCATGTGACAATATGTCTAGTGGAATTGCCACTTTCAATCTGAATCTTCAGTGATGTGTCCAAAATTTCACACATATATAGCCATATATATACACATATACTCACACATATATACATATGCATGTATATAGAATTATATATTAATTACTGTATTCTACAAAATATTACCAAGGTATGTGAAAGAAAAGACATTCTGCTCAAAAGCAAACCCACATATTGTGATTCGAGTTAAAAACCCGAGTGTAACCTTTCCAAATTCACAAGCCAAGAACAAAACGTCAATGTCCTATTTCTTCAGTTTATGCTAAGAGATGGAAGTTCTGAGGACTTAAAACTTGGCAAAATCTAAGTTTAAATCAAGTTTCACAGAGCACTTGCTACAGCAATGAATTTGAACCCAAGAGGAAATAGCAATCTTGTTAATGCCAACTCTTGATTACAATCTACAATATGGTCTGGGGATCAACTGTTCTTCACAACAGGTGCAACAGATGGTATCACTCTCCAGCACCCCCCCAGATGCCTTTGTTCTGCCCTTTTATCAGTGGGCAAAAAAGCCGTCACTTAGTTTGGTGAATTGTGTTCATCTCGGAGGGCAGAGGGCTTTAGCTCTGGCTCCGTTTTCAATGGCTTGGTGGTCCACAGTGGAGTGACCAGGAAGTGATTAGGTCATGCCACTGTCTCTAGGCTAGGAGAAAAAAGAACAGATCAACCTCTGCAGTGTCGATTTGTGATCTGTTGAGATGTGCTACGGTTTGTGGTTTTCTTTTCGTAAACTCATCAAAATATAATTTCCTCTGCTTTGGAAATAATGATGTCTATCTTATGGGAGAAGAGACATTCTGCCTATTCAGTTACAGTGATGTTTGCAGAACGCTCTGAACAAAATCTGCTAAAGGGAGGAATGCTGAAAATATATGATGAAGGGACTCCAATTTAGTGTGATAAAAAATCCAGTCACTTGTCTAAATAGTCAAAATAATCTTGAAGAGAAAAGTGAGTGAGTGGAGGCTTAGATAAAGGATTTATTAAAAAAATGAAAATTTAGAATCCCTGATGTGAAGTCTGAATGGTGACTTAAATTACTTCAAATAAATGAATTGTGTTAATAATGTCAGAGATGTAGGCAATCACCTATTTTACACATCCATGACTTATAAATTATAGCAGGGAGGCTTCAAGATGTAAACTACGCAAAGAAAATCTTTCTTACCGTAAGCAGTATTATACTTCATTGATTTACTAAAGGAACAGGCAGTGCAGGGACACAGCACAGAATTTTTGCACAGTTAAAACTCCCAATGAGTTCACAGGATTCCCTTATACAACTTGCCTCATGGATGTCAAATACCTTTTTCCTAAATGCTTTCAGTAATAATTAAATCACCATCTCAAAGGGCAAGTCATTCTGCTTTCAAATAACTTGAATCATTAGGCTGTTCTTTCTCATTTTAAGGTGAAATCTATCCCCTGGAACTTCCATGCCTTGGTCCACTCTCTGGAGCTATAAAAATAAGATTTGTTTCCCTTCTGTATAATAGCCCACTAGATACTTAAAGTTCACTATTATATTCTGCCTAAGTCTCTCCCCTTTCCTGGATAAATACCTTATTTCCTCAAAGCATTCATAACACAATCAATAATCTTTTTTTCCTCATCCATCCTTTCCTGATGTGCTCAAATCTGATGTTTTGAAATCTCTAACACATTTCTATCTCTTGAAACTCTCTCTTTGTCTGTTATGAGTATTTCTTTTAAAAAACAAGCAAGTGCACAACCACTCTCCTCATCTCCTGGTTTTGGTTGTACTTCTCTTCTTTGTTTCAAATTCAAAGTTTTTGAAAAAGTATTTTGCACTCACTTTTCCTACTTCCTCCCTTCCAAAGGCACTGCAGTCTGGCTTCTGTCTTGATATCCTGCTGAAATTGTTTATGATTATATCACTGATGACCCTTGAAGGTGAGTTGGTAAAGTGGCCCAAGAATGGGCCGTGACGTCAGACAGACGTGGTTTCTTGGGTCCACCACTTGCTGGTTGTGTGACCTTGGCCAAATATTTAACTTCTCTCAGTCTTAGTTTCCTTATTGATCAAATAGATTGTTGTGATGAAAAAATAAGATGATGTAAGTAAGTGTCAGAAGTCCTGGCCCACAGCTGGTGATCAGTGTCTGTGGTTTTCATCATGACTATTACTATTATTGCTCTCACCTGTGGCTGTCAGACTTTTATCAGAGTCACATGAGAGCTTTCTTTTGATTTCCATTTGCATGGAATACCTTTTTCCATCCCCTCACTTTCAGTCTGTATGGGTCCCTACGTCTGAAGTTGGTCTCTTGTAGACAATATATATGGGTCTTTTTTTGATATCCATTCAGCTAGCCTATGTCTTTTGGTTGGAGCATTGAATCCATTTACATTTAAGAAGATTATTGACATGTATGTTCCTACTGTCATTTTCTTAATTGTTTTGGGTTTGTTTTTGTAGGTCTTTTTTCTTCCCTTCCTCTTCTCTTCTCGTTTGATGACCATCTTTAGTGTTGTGTTTGGGTTGCTTTTTCTTTTGTGTGTGTGTGTGTATCTATTGTAGTTTTTTGGATTGCATTTCTCGGGATGCTTATATGTGGAATCTAAAAAAATGGGACAAATGAACTTATTTACAAAACAGAAATAGAGCCACAGATGTAAAAAGCTAACTTATGGTTACCAGGGGGGAAGGGAGGGGCGAGGGATAAATTGGGAGATTGGGACTGACATTTACAACACTACTATATATAATACAGATAACTAATAAGGACCTACTATATAGCACAGGGAACTCTTCTCAATACTCTGTAATGACCTATATGGAAAAAAAATCTCAAAAAGAGTGGATATATGTTTATGTATAATTGATTCACTTTGTTGTACAGCAGAAATTAATGCAACATTTTAAATCAACTATATATTCCAATTAAGCAAAAAAAAAAAAAAAGATTCACATGAGAGGTTTGTTAAAACAGATGTCTGCACCCCACCTTTAAGGTTTCTGATCCAGGAGGTCTGGGGTGGGGCTAAAAAATGTGCTTTTTAAACAAGTTCCCTGGAGATGCTGATGCTGCTCATTCAGGAACCACACTATGAGAAGCACTCTGGCCTAAATCTTTGCCTTCCAAGTGTACCAGCAGCGTTGACATTACCTGGGAGCTTGTTTGAACTGCCCTGCCCCAGACCACCTGAATCATATTCTGCATGTTAACAAGAAAGCAAATAATTCCTTCACACATTAAAGCTGGAGAAGCACAGACCTACCACGTGATATTTCTTGGTTCTTACAGCAGTTGATCCAGTGATATCTAATGCATTGTTTATCCCTACTTTTAGATATTCCTTTGCTTTTCAGATACAATTTTCTCCTGGTTTTCCTCCTATCTCTGTGATTATTCCTTCTCCATCTGATTTTCCCACCCTTGTAGCTAAAATCCTCCCTTGGGTTCTGTTTTTCTTCTATTTTCACTCCGCACGCTTCTATTGGTTAAGATTAGATTCAACAGCAAGTAAAAATAAACCCTACCCCCATCCTCCACCAAAGACAATGGTTTAGACAAGATAAAGGACCACTACTTTCTCATGTTTAAGTCCAAATGTGGGCAGTCCACTGCTGTATGGTGACTTTGCTCCACAAAGCTTTTAATTACTCCCTCCTTTTACACTGTTCTTCATCCCTCATGGCTGCCACTCCTGATGTCACGATGTCACTCTTGATTTAAATACAGTCATCGGGCCTCCCTGGTGGCGCAGTGGTTAAGAGTCCGCCTGCCGATGCAGGGGATACGGGTTCGTGCCCCGGTCTGGGAGGATCCCATATGCCGCGGAGCGGCTGGGCCCGTGAGCCATGGCCGCTGGGCCTGCGCGTCCGGAGCCTGTGCTCCGCAACGGGAGAGGCCACAACAGTGAGAGGCCCGCGTACCGCAAAAAAATAAATAAATAAATAAATAAATAAATAAATAAATAAATACAGTCATCACATCTGCATTTCAGTCACCAGACAGGAAGAAAGGATGCAGAAAAGAGGGCAAAGGACAGCTGTCAGCTATCTATTAAGGAAGACTGCTGGGAAATGTACATAGTTTGGCTCAGCTAAAAAGTGGGGATATGCTTACTATAGAAGTAGGTCAACTAGCAGTCTGCCACAGGTGCCACAATTCACCTATGTATGCTCCATCTTACTGCATATAGAATACACTCAACTCCTCCCCAGGGGGAGATGTATCCGTTTGAAAGGGCTGCCATAACAAAGCACCACAGGCTGGGTGGCTTCAAGAGAAATGTATTGTCTAGCAATTCTGGATGCTGGAAGTCTAACCTCAAGGTGTTGGTAGCGTTGGTTCCTTCTGAGGGCTATGAGGGAAAGAGCTCTTCCAGTCCTCTCTGCTTGGTTTTAGGTGATCGTCTTCATGTTCACGTGGTGTTCTCCCTGAATGCATATCTGTGTCCAAATTTGCCCCTTTTGTAAGGACACCAGTCATATTGAATTAGGGGTCCAACCTACTCCAGTAGGATCTCATCTTAACTCATTACATCTTCAATGACCCTATTTTTAAATAAGGTCATATTCTGAGGTATTAGGGGTTAAGACCTCAACATATAAATTTGGAGGAGGACACAATTCAACCCGTAACAAGATATAGTCCTTATTTTCTATGCAGTTATTGAAACCAATCCCAAATCTAGGATACCTTGAGTCAAGTGTCCATACCTGGTCCACATGGTTGTGGCTGGCATGGTGGAAGAGGAGGGAAAGAGATATTACCATCAGGACCGCCTGTATCTTCCAGATGGCCCTGTGGTTGTGCCCATCTACACCACTGATGTGACTGCTAAAGCAACCGACTATGCCACCTGCCTAACATCCCCCTTTCTTTCACACAAACATATTTACGGCACTTGTTGCTTTCTCTTCTTTTTTTTTCATTATTGAGTCACTTGTTTTATTTATTTATTTTTATTGAGCCATAGTTGATTTACAATATTATATCAGTTTTGGACGTACAACATAGTGATTCAATATTTTTATAGATTATACTCCATTTAAGGTTATAAAATATTGGCTATATTCCTTGTCCTGTACAATATATCCTGTACCTTATTTATTTTATACATAGTAGTTTTTTTTAATTGAAGTATAGTTGATTTACAGTGTTGTGTTAGTTTCTGGTGTACAGCAAAGTGATTCAGTTATATATACACCTACACCTACACACACACACACACACACACACACACACATATACATTCTTTTCCATTATGGTTTATTACAGGATATTGAATATAGTTCCCTGTGCTATACACTAGGACCTTGTTGTTTATCTATTTTATATATAATAGTTTGCATCTGCTAAACCCAAACTCCAAATTTCTCTCTCTTCCATCCCCTTTCCCCTTTGGTAAACATAACTTTGTTTACTATGTCTATGAGTCTGTTTCTGCTTCATAAATAAGTTCATTTGTGTCATATTTTAGATTCCACATATAAGGGATATCATATGGTATTTGTCTTTTTGTTTCTGACTTACTTCACTTGGTATAATAATCTCTAGGTCCATCCATGTTGCTGCAAACAGCATTATTTCATTTTTTATGGCTGAGTAATATTCCATTGTGTGTGTGTGTGTGTGTGTGTATATATATATATATATATATATATATATATATATATATATATATATATACCACATCTTCTTTATCCATTCATCTGTTGATGGACATTTAGGTTGTTTCCATGTCTTAGCTATTGTAAATAGTGCTGCTATGAACATAGGCGTGCATATATCTTTTCGAATTAGAGTTTTCTCTGAATATATGCCCAAGAGTGGGATTCCTGGATCATATGGTAGCTCTATTTTTGCTTTTTTGAGGAACCTCCATACTGTTTTCCATAGTGGCTTCACCAATTTACATTCCCACCAACAGTGTGGGAGAGTTCCCTTTTCTCCATACCCTCTCCAACATTTGTTATTTGTAGACTTTTTAATGATGACTATCCTGACCAGTGTGAGGTGGTACCTTATTGTAGTTTTGATTTGCACTTTGCTAATAATTAGCAATGTTGATCATCTTTCATGTGCCTATTGGTCATCTGTATACAGAGTAGTTTGTACCTCTCAAACCCCTTCCCCTATCTTGCCCCTCCCCCTTCCCTCTCCCCACTGGTAACCACAGGTTTGTTCTCTATATCTGTGACTCTGTTTCTGTTTTGTTATATTCATCTATTTTGTTGTTTTTTAGATTCCACATAAAAGTGATAACATGAAGTATTTGTCTTTCTCTGCCTGACTTATTTCACTAAGTATAATACCTTTTTCTTGATACATCTTCACAGAGAAGCCTTTTTGGACCACCCTGTCTACAATAGCTCTCTGCCATTCCTCATCACTTTCTAGCCACTTACTGTGTTTCATTTTTATTTCAAAACATTTATCACTGCCTGACATTGCATTAAATTTACGTGTGTTTATTTTCTATTTTCTCACTAGATGGTAAACTCCATGAGGACAGGAACTTTGTATATTTTATTCAACTCTATAGCACCAACACTTAGAATAGAGTGCTCAGTAAATCACGGAAGGAATGAATAAATCCTTCACGCTTTTCTTTCCCTTACCTAACACAGATTTTGTAATTTGTAGATTAAATATGTTTGACAGTGGGAGAATGAACCTTCTAAATTTTGCTTCTGGGCTAATATTTCTATAAGTTTATGATTCTGTGACCTATAACTTAAGTAGGCATATAGACATGATGGCCATTTGAGGCTTCACCTGGTTTGCAAATTCCACTCAGCTTTCTCACCTTCTCTGATAAACATGCACCAAGCCATAGGTTCTCATTAGAACAATGTTTTCAAACTATGGGTCATAACTCATTAGGGGTCATGAAATTGATTTAATGGATCACAACCATTATTATTAAAAATTTTAAAAATAGACTAGAATAGATGTCAGAGCTTGTCACATGTT
The DNA here is from genome assembly GCF_025265405.1 of Mesoplodon densirostris. Classification (NCBI taxonomy): domain Eukaryota; kingdom Metazoa; phylum Chordata; class Mammalia; order Artiodactyla; family Ziphiidae; genus Mesoplodon; species Mesoplodon densirostris. Next base: position 53,717,803 of record NC_082671.1, read on the forward strand.
TTAAGAAAAAATATGTTTTGTGAAATTTCTGTTTTGGTTTTATGTATCTATGTACATGTGTTACTGTGTTACAAAATAAAATGTATTTCATACTTTGGATTATGGTCAAAAAACAGTCAGTCACTGCTTTTGTCCTTGGGGGACAGAAACACAGCAGCTTATCTCAATGTAATTTTAGTGATTGAATTTTAACTCATTTTTTCAGTTTAGTTCTTCTGAGTGGAGAACAATAAATTTGGTTAATACTTACTGTTTTTCAAAACAATCTTTGCCCTTGAAAAGCTTGTATTGTAGCAGGGAAAGTAGAAATATTATACAATATGGTAGATTCAACATGAAGCAAAATCTTATAGGAGTCCAGAGCAAAGAGCAATGAGTTTTGCTAGGAGAGTTTCCTAAGAAATGTGTTCACAGTTAGATTTGGGAGACGCACATATCTAGTGCTCATGACAAAAGCACTGAAAGAAAGTTTTGCCTCTTTCACGCTTTTGATTAGCCCCAGCCTGGGTAGAGGAACAGTCTTGGACTTCTAGCTACTGGCTATTTTGCTTAGAGCTTGAGAGCATTTGGATGCATTTTAATATCACAAATATATTCTCTCTTCATAGTTTTGTATATGAAATTCTCCACAGGAATAATCAGATAACATATATTGTTCTGGTACCCATAGGAGTATGATAACAATCTTAATGTAGATTTTAGGCACTGTAGTTTAACTCATTTTTTTCAATTCAGAATTGTTTTCGTTTATGGAGGAGTAGTCCAGTTCTGTGTCTTTCCATATGATGTCTATTGCTTTCAGCACCCCAGATCATGGCACCCATACTTCTTGGCTATTTCAGGGTATTCCCACCACCATACAATTTTATTCTTTTTAAAAAAGATGACACATTAAATATTTGACAAATATGACTGAGCATTTACACATTTGTAAGAATTTGATATAGAAAAATCACAAATATGAGAAATCCGTTTTCAGACTAAGCATCTTGATTTGGGGTCTCTCAAATATAGTCAATACACTCAACAGTACTATTCATCTTGTATTGAATTGTTACTTGATGTCAGTGTATATGAGTCAGAGCTTTGGGTTGCAGTTGACAGAAGCCGGGACCACAGCTAGTTTTTCCGGTAACAGTAACATGGACTTGGCAGCCACTAGGTTGGTCTATCTTCTCTCTGCTCTTCTCTGCATGTTGCTGGCTTTCACGACACAGCAGGAAACAGATGCCAGTAGCTTTTCTCCTCATTCCTCCCCCAATGAACCACTGAGGAGGGGCCAAAAATCTCTCTAGTCCTAAGTTAATAAACACAAAAACTATAGCCTAAGGAAAAGTTTGAATGACCTCAACAGATGTCAGGTACCCTGTCCCAGACCAATAAATTGGGTCCAGGGTGTGGGATACTCTTATTAATCCACTTGGCCCACTGATAAGCATCCCTGGGCCAATGAATGGTGGTGACCAGCTGGAATTTGTAAGAAAATGGCAATTTTTCTTTTAATCATGTGCCTAAGGAGAGGCAATAATACATTCCAGGAACAGGTATTATTTTAGGTGGATCAGAACATCATTCACTACATGGGTGTAATGTTAAGTATCTCATACATATTACTTAAGAGAATCCAGCCGTGTATGCAAACAACCCTTAGGATTCAGCTCAGTTTATTATCAAATTGTTTTGTCTTCAGGTATAGAAACACAGATACTTTGGGGCCCCTCTATGTGGGTCCCATAGAAGAGAAGCCTGATAAAATCTAATCTTCCTGATCTTGTTGGCTAATGATTTATAGTGATGAAAGAACAGATGTTAGATACCATAGCAGGTACTATCAAAAAACTCTGCAAGAAGGTTTACTTTGAAATTTTCTGTGTAAAAATGCTGATTTGACCTATTCTCCCCGTATGGGCTGACCCTCACTCTCTGCTGCTCCCAACAGCTGCTCTGAAGGTTACAGAGTCTATTGCTTACACAGCTGCTTTAGCAGAGAGTGGTCCAGGCTGAGCTCCAGCCTTCAGACTGTTTGTTAACCCATTAACAGCTATTTTAGAAGCCTGATGAGGGTTACTTATTTTATAGACAGGAGCTTCTGTTCCATTGTTTCAACCAGAGGGGCTGATGATACAGAAAACTCTTTCTTCCTTCCTTTCTTCTTCCCCTTCTTTCCCTTCACCCACTCCCCATCCCTCCCCCCTCTTTTCTTGCAATTACAATTTCTGGTACATATGGGATAACAGGTTGATTTTTAAAAAATGGTCACTGGTATGCCCCTTCCTCCTGTATCACAATTCTGGACTCAAGATGTTTTCACTTTACTTTTCTCCTTTAGCAACATTTTAATTAAAAAATCTCCTTAGCATTAAAAAAAATAAGCTCTGGCATATTATAATTTAATATATTTCTTTACATATGGGGAATCATAATTCAACTTGTCAAATGTTATTGCTACAGATATAACAAGGAAAAGTCTGTCATTTCAGACTCGTGACATACTTAGATGTATTATAATGACAAGAATAAGAGAAATAAACTGGATTCTAGAAAGACATGAAAATTGTCTGCTCAAGCAAAACAACCTGCAATTGAAGGGCTCTAAACTATGATAGTTTTATTGACTTTATTTGATATAAGATGAATAGTGTGTAAATACTATTTTAGTCTTCTCTAATCAAAGAAATATGAAGGGCTCAAGTTGTCTATTCAAGTACTTACCATGTTTGGCATGTACTGGTCATGAAGGAACAGAAGTAAATGAGACTGACATTGTCCTTGACATGATGGAGCTATTTAGTGTAAGAGACATTAAATAAGTATTCCCCAAAGTAATAAATTCCAATTCTTATGAGTGTTATGAAAGAAATGTACAATGTGAGGTGAAAATATGTAATATGGGGATGAATCTTAGTCTGGTATTTGGATGAGTAAGAGTTAGGGCTGGTTTCCCTGAGGTGGGGACATATAAGGATAGATTGCAGGTGAGTAGAGGTTGGCTAGACCAAGAAAGAGAAATAACATCCCAGGCAAGAGAACAACATGTGTAGAGATTCCAGGGTGGGAAAGGGCTTTGGTGGACTTGAAGAACTGAAAGAGGGATTAGAGTACAGTAAGGGAAGGAAGAAGAGGGAGCATGGTACAAGGCAAGGCTGAAGAGACCCATAATAGGCCTTTCAGGTCATATTAAGAATTTTAAAGTTGATCTTACATGAAGTTGTATCAGTTAGCTATTGCTGCATAACAAATAACCACCAAATCTCAGGAGCATGAGGTAGTAAGCATTTATTTCTTGTTTACACATATCAGTTGGGTTGGCTTGGCTTGAGGCTGCAGGTCTGAAGTTTAGCTAAAGAGGTTCTGCTCCACATGGATCATTCTGGGGCATAGGTCTAAGGGCAAGTAGCTACCTGAGGAAGCTGTTTTCATAGTGATAGCAGAAGCACAAAAGAGCAAGCCTGGCAGCAAACAACAAGCAGAGTTTCTGCTGTCACATGACTAACATCTCATTGGCCAAAGTAAGTCACATGGCCATGCCCAACATCAAGAGGGCATGGAATATAATCTTCTAAAGGAGACAGGTGGGAGAGGGAGTGAGGATTATTTTTTCTAGAATAATCTAATCAACCACAGAGGACACTGAGTGATTATAACCTAGAATAAATAAATAGATTTGGGGGTAAATAGATTTGGTTTTTAAATGGGCATATCGGGGGGTCTGGAGAATGGGTTAGAGGGTTCAAGAATAAGTGTAGGAAAACAAATTAGGAGATTATTGTGTTATTATAAGAGAGAGACAATGGTGGCTTGAACTAGGTGAGGCTGATGGAGATGGATTTGAAGTATTCAAATACATAGATCGTAGTAATAACAAGATGTGCTGAGAGTAAAGGAAATGTCAATACCAATATTCTGGTCTTTGCCATGAGCTCCTGGGTGGATGGATGTACTTCTCACTGTGATAGAAAAAGAAAAGCTTTATGGGGCAAGATGAATAGTTTTGTACATATTCAATTTCAGTAGGACAGTTTGATATCTAAGTGGAGCATTACCTGTGTCATCATCATGAATCACATCTTACACACCCTGTATTTATTTTCATAATTTCTCCATAATTGTACATGTTGTACTTATGTTTGCTAGTAACTAGAAGAGATTGCAAGTGGATATTTCAACAAATACCTTTAACAAATAAATAATTTTATGGTTTGGAGGTAATTTAATCTAACTCCTTCATTTGACAAATAAATCAAAAAAGACCCAGAGCAGTATTTTATTCCCTCTTATATAGATGCTTTATTTACAAAAGCATAGCCTACATGGATCAATCAATAAATAAAGAATATTATTGGACTTTTATGGTGTGTTCCATATTTTATTCATTGATTTATGGTATGACATATAATTATTAATAATAATTAGGGGCTGCCCTGGTGGTCCAGTGGCTAAGACTTTGTGCTCCCAATGTAGGGGGCCTAGGTTTGATTCCTGGTCAGGGAACTAGATCCCACATGCCGCAACTAATACCCAGTGCAGCCAAATAAATAAATAAATATTAAAAAAATTATGACAGTAACAAAACAAAATAGTTCTTGAGTGCTATGTGCAAAGCATTTACAAAGTGTTTTTCACGCATTATCTCATTTATTCTTTAGAAAAGAATGAGTTTATAAAGAAACTGAGACTAAAAATGGTCTGCCAGTTGTCCAATGTCCATGTGCCTAACTATTGTATTATTTTGGTCCCTGACTTGGAGCAACCAAAAATATGATGGAAGGGACAAGTATTACACAAACACTTAGAAAACTGTACAGGAAATGTAATTAAATACTAAGTTTGGGGGTTACCAACTAGTAACTGCTATAAAATTGTATAGATTGGGGAGTTCAAATTAGAGGAACAATAATGTAGGCTTTATGTGAAGTTCATTCACCTTGGAATCAGAATGAATATGATAGAATTCATTGATGAATATGATAGAACTTTGATCTTTTTGTATAACTTGTTTGGGGACACAACTTTGTGTACCTTCTCAGAGTCCCTTGATGACTTCCTTTATTTTCTTGTTCAGTGCTCCACGTGCACTGGGATTCCCTCCACCCCTGGACTTAGATGAAAACCCTCATTGTAGACTCTCTCGACCTGAGCAGTTGCCCAGAGAATGGAAGCATGGGGGAGTGAGATTCTTCTGAGATAAACCTTCGAGATAAGAGGCAGATCAATTCTCCCTCTTTTCTCTCTCCCATGAATTATGGTTTCTCCTTGCTACTCTTCCAGAGAGTTTGCATGTGCTGGGTGGATCCATCCAATAAGTCTCTTTCAGGATTATCATCCTGATCTTGAGATAAGAAACCTGCTTTAAGAGCAATGTTTTGTGCCTTGCTTGACTTCCCTTTTTCTGTTACCCTTGTTGCTCATGGCTTATTCCTCTCATATAAAATGTTAGCATCGGGCCTCCCTGGTGGCGCAAGTGGTTGAGAGTCCGCCTGCCGATGCAGGGGATACGGGTTCGTGCCCCGGTCTGGGAGGATCCCATATGCCGCGGAGCGGCTGGGCCCGTGAGCCATGGCCGCTGAGCCTGCGCGTCCGGAGCCTGCGCGTCCGGAGCCTGTGCTCCGCAACGGGGGAGTCCACAACAGTGAGAGGCCCGCATACCGAAAAAAAAAAAAAAAAAAAAAAAAAAAAAAAAAAAAAAAAATGTTAGCATCTTAATCTTTGCTTCAGATTCTTGTTTTTTAGGAGACATGGGTGAAGAAAGTGTTTAAGGTTTCAACTCTTTGAAAGTGACATAAAGTTTTCATCACATGCAGTAATTTCTAATTCTGTTAAGGCAAGACGTTGAAGCATATGCTTATCAAAGTTGGTGGATAGATCAAGTCACTTAGCTAGTGAGTGAGCTCTAAAAAGTGCCAAAAATCCATATCACAGTGGAGCTTGATTAGTTTATATTTATTCCTTACCACATTTTTGGGTTATAAATCACATACTATAGTGTTCGCAAAAAGTATCAGGGGGACTTCCCTGTAGGCGCAGTGGTTAAGAATCCACTTGCCAATGCAGGGGACACGAGTTCGATCCCTGGTCCAGGAAGATCCCACATGCCGCGGAGCAACTAAGCCTGTGTGCCACAACTAGTGAGCCTGAGCTCTAGAGCCTGAAAGCCACAACCACTGAGCCCACGAGCCATAACTACTGAAGCCCTCGCACCTAGAGCCCATGCTCCACAGACAGGGAAGCCACCGCAATAAGAAGCCTGTGCATCGCAAAAAAGAGTAGCCTCGCTCACCGCAACTAGAGAAAGCCCGCGCACAGCAACGAAGATCCAAAACAGCCAAAAACAAAAAAACACACAAAAAAACCCCCCAGAGCATTAAAAAAAACCCCACAAGTACGAGGATATGTCATGCCCACGATAATGCAAATGTGTATGTAACTTCATGTGTATATAACTTGGGGACCCCAGAACTCCTAGCTCTGTAGGATGCCTCGTCAATTTTAGGATGACATTCTGTATTTTATATGATACAATTTTGTGGGTCCCACTTGGAGCACTGCGGCTGGGTTTCAACGTATTTCATTCCATTGTGACATATGAAATAAATGGGCATATTATGAAGTGGAATGCAAAACATGTATGTGAGTTTTAGAAGATAAAATACAAAACTCCAAAGAAATAATATGCTTGCCATGGTCTACTTTGAGATAACATGCTCAGTTCCTCCTGGAATTCTCACTTGTTAGGAATAATAGTTTGGAAAATTTGAGAAACACTGTGTGGGTGTATGTATAATTTTTCTCCCCATCAAATATATTTGTACATCTATAAAGTGAATAAAAATGTTATTTCAAAAACTGCCCCCATATCTGGGGATGTAGCAGAATTGTCTTTCAAAGGAAGGTTAATTTCTAACTTGGAAGAAATCATTTTAGTGGGCCTTTTGGTTTGCCAAGCTAAGTAAATCCCAGAGGCTAGTCAGGAAGGGAAAGGCTGAAACACAGAGGGGTGAAACTCCTTCTTCTAGTAGTGTAAATAGGTATTGTCATTCTGTGTGGGTTGGCAACTCTTGCAGATTATTATGGGGCTTTCTGGTTTAGCCCCACTGGTTGGGCATAAGGGAAAGGAATGTTTGGGCTGTAGACACAGAGGCAGAAGTTGGGCAAGAGCCAGACTCTCATTTTTTTTTTAAACATCTTTATTGGAGTATAATTGCTTTACAATGGTGTGTTAGTTTCTGCCTTATAACATAGTGAATCAGCTATACATATACATATGTTCCCATATCTCTTCCCTCTTGCGTCTCCCTCCCTCCCACCCTCCCTATCCCACCCCTCTAGGTGGTCACAAAGCACGGAGCTGATCTCCCTGTGCTATGTGGCTGCTTCCCACTAGCTAACTATTTTGCATTTGGTAATGTATATATGTCCATGCCACTCTCTCACTTCGTCTCAGCTTACCCTTCCCCCTTCCGTGTCCTCATGTCCATTCTCTACGTCTGCATCTTTATTCCTGTCCTGCCCTGTCATCAGAACCATTTGAACCCACATTAGTTCCAGCAACATGGCAGCGGGCTGGGGGCTATGGAGGAGACTGCAGAGAGAGGACCCCACTTACAGGGTATGTTAACAGAGAGAGCTGATAACCAAATTGAGGCTCTGCTTTTTCTTCCCTGCAAGTCTTCTCTGTTCTAGAGTCCTCAGTTGTGCTTTGTGGAATGAACGGAGGTCTGTGTTTGGGGACAATGTGCACCTGCAGACTGTTGGGGAAGCATACAAGAGTGATGATGAGGCTGCCAGAAATGATTAAGGAAATTAGGGGAGCAGCAGTTTTGCATAAGAGAACAACCACAGAGGAATGTGAGCATTTTCTGGGTCTTCTCAGAATTGTGCAGAGGAGTTTAAATTTGCTTGTTTGGATATAATAGTTATCGAGTCATCACAGAAGAGGGGGTAATCTTGGGATATAAATTACACATGTATGGTATGATAAATCAAGACATGGTATGCTTATCATGAAAGGTACATGGAGGAAAAAACATGGATGAGTGAAGATCTGTCTGGGGGGAAAGCTGGGTTCACAGGAGGCAAATGGGATTTTGACGAACACTACAGAGCAGGCAGAAAGGAGGATAAGGAGTGTAGAGCAATAGAAAGATTATGAGAATGAATATCCTTAACATCATCTGAAAGGAGTTCTCTCTATACCTAGAGAGATCATTTAAAAATACAAATCTGGGGCTTCCCGGGTGGCGCAGTGGTTGAGAGTCCGCCTGCTGATGCAGGGGACACGGGTTCGTGCCCCGGTCTGGGAAGATCCCACGTGCCACGGAGTGGCTGGGCCCGTGAGCCATGGCCGCTGAGCCTGCACGTCCGGAGCCTGTGCTCCGCAACGGGAGAGGCCAGAGCAGTGACAGGCCCGCGTACCCCCCAAAAACAAACAAACAAACAAAAAACAAATCTGATCACATCACCCATCTACTTGAGACATATCAATGGTTTTCCATTGCCTATAAGATAAAGTACAGAATTCTTTTTTTGTTTAAAATTGAAGTATAGTTTATTTACAATGTTGTGTTAGTTTCTAGTGTACAGCAAAGTGATTCAGTTATACATATATATTTATATTCATTTTCATATTCTTTTCCATTATGGTTTATTACAGAATATTGAATATCATTCCCTGTGCTATACAGTAGGACCTTGTTATTTATCTATTTTATGTATAATAGTTCATATCTACTAATCCCAAACTTGTAATTTATTCTTTCCCCAGCCCCTTTCCCCTTTGGTAACCACAGGTTTGCTCTTAATGTCCGTGAGTCTGTTTCTGTTTTGTAAATAAGTTCATTTATACCATACTTTAGATTCCACCTATAAGTGATATCATATAATATTTGTCTTTGTCTGACTTACTTCACTTAGTATGATAATCTCTAGGTCCATCCATGTTCCTGCAAATGGCATTATTTCATTCTTTTTAGTGGCTGAGTAATATTCAATTGCATATATGTACCACATCTTCTTTATCCATTCATCTGTTGACGGACATTTAGGTTGCTTCCATGTCTTGGCTGTTGTAAATAGTGCTGCTATGAACATTGGGGTTCATGTACCTGATAAAGTACAAAATTCTTAATTTGTTTGTTGAGATTGTCTGAGCTAGCACTTATATCAAACTTTTCATCTCGTCACTCTGCTCTGTGCTCTTTCCATGTCAGCCATTCTGGGTGACTATTCATTTATTTATTTATTCACTTTTAAAACTTCTGTTCTTTTACATCTGGGTCTTTGAGCAACGTTTTTCTTCCACCTATGTCACTCTTCCCTCTCCTCTTCAATTTATCATTTAAATATCAGATGAAATGCCATTTCTTTAGGATGACCCTCCTCAGCTCCCCAAACTAGATGAGGTCCCCTGGCATATGCTCCAATAGTGCTCTGTGCTTCCTCTTTTATGCTATTCATCCAGCAATATTTATTGAGCCTGGCTTTATTATATTCATGGGAGATAACAGCCATGAAGGAAACAGACAAAAATCCTTGCCTTCAGCACATTTAGAATTATTTGTTTACTGTTTGTGTTCTCTGTTAGATGCAGCTCATGGCAGAGGATATATCTGTCTTGTTTACCATTTTATATCCCACACATAGTATTGAGCATGGAACACTGTAGGTGCTTAGCATATTTGTCAAATGAATGAAAGGTATAGACGTTGGAGATTCACTGGGGCTGATCATATCTGTAACTTGGAGGTCTTAAAACTTTGATGGAAAGTTTTAGCACAGTCAATGGCATGAAATAATTTATCAAACTTGGAAAGCTACAAAACTTGCTAGGAATTATGATTGATATAAAAAGGTAGCTTGACCTGTTAGGGGAAAACATTTCAGGCCGTCTAAGACAAATATTGATTTTAAATGTTTTGAGAGGATTTGATGTTGAAGGGAGTAGGATGGCTCAAGAGCAAAAGCACATGGCCCCAGTAGCTTGTGAGAGCCTTGGCTGGTCTCTGTAATTCTTATTGTAGGAAGTATTTCAAAAACAATCTTATGTTTGTTTGAGGGCAAGCTACAGTTGTAGAATGTTTAGAATTTTTGTTTCTCTTATCTCAGTATCTGTCGGCATGAGAGAACAGAACTAAGTGGGAAAACTGATTTTGCTTTCAAAAATGGATTAACATACACACACAACTGTATATAAAATAGATAACCAACAAGGACCTACTGCATAGCACAGGGAACTCTACTCAATATTCTGTGATACCCTATATGAGAAAAGAATCTGAAAAACATATATATGTATATGTATAACTGAATCACTTTGCTGTACACCTGAAAATAACACATTATAAATCAACTATACTCCAATAAAATAAAATAAAATTAAAAAGTATTCTTTTGCAAATTAGTTTTTAACTACAAATAAATACTGGTTCTGGATGAGAAGTTTGAAGGAATAAAATAACTTTGATTCAAGACAGTAAATTGCTTGAGGACAGGGTCTATACCACACTCATCTTTAAGCCCTCAGTACTGAGCATTAGACCCTGGCAATAATAAATTACCCAGAAGTATTGTTTTCTCTTTTCATGAATGAAGAAACACAGTCTCTTGAGTGGAAAAGAAAAATCAGTCAAATTGTTTATTTAATAGGTTAGCATAGAGACCAAAATTTTTCCTAATTTATAGATCATTTTGATGTTGTAGATATAGCCAGGAAAAGGTAACCAAAATCAAAATAAAATATTTTAATTAGATTGCATTGTAATATTTATTTCCAGCCTAACTATCTCCATAAGAAAATCATAAATACAATGAAATAAAACATATCAAACAAAAGCCAAACACAGAGAACCTGAAGAAGAAAATTATATTAATAAAATATTTTTGAAAAAAGTCATAGCAATTTAGCAAGATACCTAGCTCTGAGTTTCCTGTCAGCCAAATGCCAAGAGGAAAACATGAAAGAATACATACTTCTCCTTGTCTAGTAGAAGGAAACAACTTAGTTCATCAGGAGAGAGAAACATTTTCCTGGTCCTGAGATAATTTATAATATGGGTCTTTGTAAAGAATACATTGAGAAAAATAGGGAGAAGACGCTTTGTAAAAAAAATTATTTATTTATTTATTTTTGGCTGCATTGGATCTTTGTTGCTGCACGTGGCTTTCTCTAGTTGCAGCAAGCGGGGGTTACTCTTCGTTGCAGTGCACGGGCTTCTCATTGCAGCGGCTTCTCTTGTTGTGGAGCACAGGCTCTAGGCGCATGGGCTTCAGTAGTTGTAGCATGCGGACTCAGTAGCTGTGGCTCGCGGGCTTAGTTGCTCCGAGGCATGTGGGGTCCTCCCAGACCAGGGCTCGAACCTGCATCCTCTGCATTGGCAGGTGGATTCTTAACTACTGCGCCACCAGGGAAGCCCCTGGAGTATAGTTGATTTAAAATGTTGCGTTAGTTTCTGCTGTACAGCAAAGTGAATCAGTTACACATATACGTATATCCACTCCTTTTTAGATTCTTTTCCCACATAGGTCATTACAGAGTATTGAGAAGAGTTTCCTGTGCTATGCTGTAGGTCTTCATTAGTTACCTCTTTTATATACAGTAGTGTGTACAAGTCAATCCCAATCTCCCAATTTATCCCTCCGCCCTTCCTTTCCCCACTGGTAACCATAAGTTTGTTTTCTACATCTGTAACTCTATTTCTGTTTTGTAAATAAGTTCTTTTGTATCATTTTTTAGATTCCACATACAAGCGGTATCATATATTTGTCTTTCTCTGTCTGACTTACTTCACTCAGTATGACAATATCTAGGTCCATCCATATTGATGCAAATGGCATTATTTCATTATTTTTAATGGCTGAGTAATATTCCATTGTATATATGTATCACATCTTCTTTATCCATTCCTCTGTCAATGGACACTTAGATTGCTTCCATGGTTTGGCTATTGTAAATATTGCTGCAGTGAATATTGGAATGCATATATCTAGGGCTGGGATTTTTATCCCTGGTAGCCAGAACAGTGCCTGATTCATGGTTGGTGCTGAGTAAAGATTTCTTGAATGAAGGGATATCATTTGTTTTTAAAGTGAGTTTAAAAACAACTATAATAATCCAGCAGTTATTAGGCTATTTATACTATATCACCATGGGAGACACTTTTTAAGTGAATTCTCTTTGTCGCCCTGATTTACATGAGTAATAAATGCATGATACTCAATAAATGATATATATGTGTACATATAACTTATGTGAATGGAGCCCCCAAATGGTATATTTAAAAGTATTCTATTATTAACACCTTTGAAATGGTTTTCAACTACTAGATTTTGAATAATCATACTGAGAAAAAGAACTTTCTGCATTAGCATTTTCTGTATATTAACATAATTTAAATCATTAAGTCATCTTTATTTCATATGTATCTGATGTTGCCGAGGACAGCTGTATCTTCTTAAGCCCTATACATTTTAATGCAGAAATAATCATCATAAAACGTCAAGCTCAACAACGTTTATACTACTAAACTGGAAAAGATTTATTATGGAGACAACTGTTTTGAACACCCTTCTGCTAGGGCAAAAAAAAGAAAGGTCAGTGATTTATTTGAATGGACAGATGGGTCATAATGTATTCCTTCAAAGTAATCTAATTTGGTCTCTGACAGGCCGTAAAAACAAGTGACTCAGAGTGGAGCGTCCTTCACTGACACATGTGGCCTCCAGTGGAGGAGTTTCTCTAGCCACCCTGCCCCAGGGGGCTGGGCAGGTGTTGAAGTCCGACTCTTTAGGTACTGGATTGTACAGTCTAGGAATTACAAAGACCAGGAGCAACACCTTGACTCACCTGAGGGAGTCTCTAAGAAATGAGTGCCACCTGTCAATGTCAGAGGAGCTGAACTCAGTGTGGTGAGCACAGCTGAGAAAATGAGCAGGTCTCTGCTGTCCTGGCAGAATCTTGTGATGTCTTGAGACTTGGGGTCCATAGATGGCGCTCCTTCCAAGGCAACTTGGTGATGTCATGACAGGTCTCCATCAAAGTGAGGGTGGCAGATTGTATTAACACTCAAAATGTTTGCTGCCCCTCTATGGGGTGCTGTTCCCTGAAGGAGGATTTCACATTCCCTCTCTGTTGGTATCGGGAGTGGCCACACTACTTGCTGGGTTGATGAAGTGGGGACAGAAGCTTTAAGAACGAGATTGTGTTTTGTCATGGTTCACTTGCCTCTGCCCCAGCTTAATGTTCCCCAGAGAGTTTGTTCCATTAGCCTGAGTCCTGGAGTAAAGAAGTCATGGTACAGAGCTGAGGCCAACCCACAGTGAACATATAATATGAATGAGAAGTAGACCTTTGTTGTAAGCAGCTGAGATTTGGGGGTCATTTGTTACCACAGCATAACCAAGCAAACTTAACTGATACAAGGAAATCACATCTCTCACTGTCCCTATTCACCTAGCCTGTGGCAGGAAATGGCTGTTATCGTGGGCAAATAGTCAGCTTGTAGGGCTCATCAGGCTGACGAAGGTAAAGCAAGAATTGTTGGGTAAATGGAGAGTAAGTAACACATAGTGCTTTGCTTCCTGAGAAACAATTTGAACCTGGAAGTTGCCCAAGCAGGGGTGTCCTGGTTGTTCCAGAGGATGACTGGCTCATGCTGGTCACTTTGGGCTTCCTGGACAATGCATTGGAAGGGGGCCAACCAGGGAACTGTTCCAACATGACTATGCCCAAGACACAGAAACCACTGGCATGTTTGGGCTGTAAGTGCTGCCACGATGTAACAGCAACATCTGGAATTGGCACTCCAGAAGAACAAGTATTGGAGGCAGCAAGAGGCGGGAGCATTAATAACTGTCAAGAGCAGGGCAGGCGGGCTAACTTAATGGGTGAGCTCAGTCCACTCGGGTCCTGACGTGCCCTGTCACTCTCCCTGCCACAGTCACTCCCCGAGGAGACATATAAATCACCCGATGACCTAATAAAATCATGAGGTTTGTCAGAGTTTTAACAACAGAAAATAATAGAGGACCTCCGATTCATAGGGAAAGTTGCAGGAGGCATTTTAAAATTGCTTTCTCACCGGAATAGTGGAAGTCTAGAGATGAACAAAAAATTATGCTCTGTTCACAAAATTGTCAGTTTTCTGAAAATGCCCACAAATCTATGACATTTTATAGAGGTACCGAAAAAAGTGAGGTTAAGTGGCATTGTTTTTCTGCTGGATATTGTCTCTGTTACGTACTTGAAGGGTCTCTTTCTGGCATGAAATTAATTTACTGGAGATTAAATTTTTTTTTGCATTGTTGCATTGTTACATGTACAAAGAACGGGCTTTTAAGTGAGGCAGGGCTGAGTTTGAATTCCAGCTCTGCTTTCTCGACCCATGATTTTGGCAAAGTACTTAATTTCTCTAAGTCACTTTCTTCAATCACGCGTGTGTTCAATCATGCGGGGAACTAAATGAAACTGCAGTGTATTAGGGTATTTGCCGCAGACTCTGACACTTAAGAGCTCCATCCTTGTTAGTTTCCTTCCTTACTCTTTTTTTTTTTTTTTTTTTTTTTTTTTTTTTTTTTTTTTCGGTATGCGGGCCTCTCACCGTTGTGGCCTCCCCCGTCGCGGAGCACAGGCTCCGGACGCGTAGGCTCCGGACGCGCAGGCTCAGCGGCCATGGCTCACGGGCCCAGCCGCTCCGCGGCATATGGGATCCTCCCAGACCGGGGCACGAACCCGTATCCCCTGCATCGGCAGGCGGACTCTCAACCACTTGCGCCACCAGGGAGGCCCCTTCCTTACTCTTTTAGAAATGTTTAAAGGTGGGAAGGCATTTGTGCTGCTGGTACAGGTTAGTCCTGGTATGTTGGCTATGGGGAAGCATTTGGTAAACATTATATTTAAAAGAAGAGGCGACTACTGAGTATCCCATTTGCCCTATTAGGTGAACTCCATGGCCTATCCAGCCCAGTGTTCTGCTCTAAATATCCATATTCAATTTCCCTGTGGCTGATTGCTGGATATCATGGTTCAATGACACCTTTTCTTATTCACTAGGAGCTGGTAGTCTGTGTCACTAGTTAACAGCTATTGAATTCAATAAGTATGTGAGTCCCTATTACACACAAGACACTGTGCTCATTTCTCTAAGGCTGTCCTTGCTCCCTGCTTTCCTCTCTTCTCTCCATTCAGCAGAAGAAAAAGTAATGCTATTTCTGTCCTACCTGTGTTCTCAATTCTATCCTTTCCAGACCCTCAGGAAACTTGCTTTGTCAATTATTTCTTCCCGTGTTTACTGTCATTCACCTCTTTTATGCGGCCTCTTTCCCCTCTGCTAGGGCAGAAAGGGGAAGAATAAACATCACCCAAACTACTTACAGGAGCACCCTCACACGAGTCAGGCTGCTTCCTCAGGAAGCCTCAGACAAGCTCCAGCTCAGACCCAACCACTACAAAGAGCATGAAGGGGGAGGGTGTTTGCAGCAATGATCAGGATAATTAATTATAGCTGATGGAGCTGGATCTCTTTTCTCTCCCCCATACTGAGCAGTAGGTAGCAAGCAAGCTGGTTGTCTTCCAGATTAAAGTTCTAACAATTTCTTCTCAAATAAAGTGAACGTAATTCTTGGTACTGGTCTAGCATGAGCTGTAGGTCCAGAGAAAGAGTTGAAGTCATCTGGAACGTGATGATTAGGGGCAGGAAAGAGGAAAGGGAAGAAGAGACTTCAGTATGTTCTCCTAGCATAAAATCACAATAGAGTTCAGTAGGCATTCTGACAGGAGGGACACACAGCCAGATGTTAGCACAAAAGAAGGGCAGGGAACTCTCCCTTCCAGTGGACTAGCCACCAGTACACCCTGCCATATTGGAAGCTGGACCCCTCTTCCTCTCAGATGAGGTGAAAAGTTGTAGCATTTGGATGTATGTTTTTAAACAGACCAATATTGTCAATCTCTTTTTGGACAAGGGGAGAAAATGCTCAAGTAATGGGAAAGGGTCCAATGCTCTACCATTTTGTGCTATTTGCTTTATCGTATTAAAAATTCTGGTATCTTATTTTCTACGTATTTCAGTCCTAGAGTGTCAGGTTCAGGCTATTCAAGATACATACCTATACTGCACGTCATTCAAAATCATAAAAAAATATTTTGAAAGTCATAAAATAAATCCCATTCTTTACTGAGATAGTTTGGGCTCCTCTAGATCCTCACTATTTCCATATGCATCTTTGAATCAGCTTCTCATTCCTACTCTTACCCCTCTTACCATTTAATATAATACTCTTGACTCACTGATCCATTTTGCTGAACTTGAGCTCTAACATAAAAAGTAAAATGAATACATACCAAATGTAAACAACATGCAAATAATGCAAATATGTGAATGTCGTGCAAATAATGCAGAAAAATGCTAACTTCCATACGTAGAGTGCACAGAGAGAAGATGGGTAGATGATGTCATGACTTTAATCTGGAGGCAAATGGGCTTTCTACCAGCTGCTGAGTAGGGGGAGAGGAAAGGGGTCTAACTTGTCCAGCTCCTTTGGATTAGGTCCTTTAATTAATGAAAATGTGCAAATATGCAAATAATGTGAAAATGAGTTAACTGAGAAGAATTTCAAGCTGTTAATATTAGCTGAGATGAACTGACATGACCTTTAAAAAACACAACAGTTGGGCTTCCCTGGTGGCGCAGTGGTTGAGAGTCTGCCTGCCAATGCAGGGGACATGGGTTCGTGTCCCGGTCCGGGAAGATCCCACATGCCACAGAGCGGCTGGGCCCGTGAGCCATGGCCGCTGAGCCTGTGCGTCCAGAGCCTGTGCTCCGCAACGGGAGAGGCCACAATGGTGAGAGGCCCGCGTACAGCAAAAAACAAAAAACAAACAAAAAAAACCAACCCACAACAGTTACTAGATAGTGATGGAATTTCTGTGAAAATCGTTATTAATCTAATACTTCAAAGTGGGGAAATGTATGTGAACAAAATGGTTTCATCACCTTTTCCTCTAAAACTGTCAAACTACCGGCATACCATTTAATAGACTCCTGGAGACCACCAGTTATCAATAAACCACACTGTAAGAAATATTAAAAGTCAACATGACAGTGGAATTCCAGACAAGGTGGAATTTAAGGTTGAGAAATGCTGTACTGGAAGAATAAAGACACAATTTTCAAACAATTAGAGGAAATAAAATGATTAAAGAAAACATTATTTTAGGGACTTCCCTGGTGGTCCAGTGGTTAAGAATTCGCCTTCCAATGCACAGGATGCTGGTTTGATCCTTGGTCTGCAAACTCAGATCCCACATGCTGCAGGACAACTAAGCCCGTGCATCACAACTATAGAGAAGCCCACACACCGCAACGAAAGATCCTGTGTGCTGCAATTAAGACCTGATGCAGCCAAAAATAAATAAACAAATAAATAAATAAATAAATAATTTTAAAAAACAAAGCAAAATGGAGAAAACATTATTTTGTAAGCATTTTCTCATTTCATAAAACTTTCTTAGACCCTGCCCTTTAATTGGCTGTTTAATTTTCTATCGTGTCGTTGGACCAGCAAACTGAATTCAACAGTATAGAAAAAGATTTCCCCACCACAACAATGCAACAATGATTAATTATTAGAATTTTTATTAACACTATAAATCAAACCAATAGGCTCAGAGAAAAATAACATCAATGGATAGTGAAATGGCACTTGATAAAATTTAACACCAATTTCATGTTTTACTATGTTCTTTAATAGTTTTCTATGCACAAGAGACATATTTCCTTGAAAAGTTTGAAAGAACTGACTGAAAAAGTCCTTCTGAAAGCTCTTTATTTTTTAAAATAATGATTTGATAACCTTCCATTTCTTGGTTATGAATGATTATTGCTCTATTCAGAGTTTGTTGATTTTATTAAGTCAATTTTATTAAATTTATATTTTCACAGAAAATTATTTTTTAAGACTAAATTTTAAAGGCAGGGAATTATAAATAGACATCTACCATCATTATTTACTCTTTTTTCTAGCTGTTATAATAGAGTTTTTTGTCCCGAGTTTTTTTTTCATTTTGATTTTCTACTTTTCTTGATTAGATTTACTAGAAGTGTGTCTATTATATCTTTTGGCCAAGAAGTTCTTCATTTAATTATACAACCTACTTTTCAAAATTCATTAATTTCTGCTTATCTTTATTATTTTTCTCTGCTTTACTTAGATATTTTATTTATTAGATAATTGACTGTAATTTATCTCTTTCAACTTGAGTTGGATTATTTATTTTCATTTATGGTTTTAATAATAATTAAGATTAAGCATTTCCCTTCAGAGGGATTAATTCATTCAACAATTTTTTTGAATGTCTGCTGTGAGCCAGGTGATATTTCAAGTGCTGTGAATACAACACTGAATAAAACAGACAAAAAATCCTGGCTTCATGAAGCCTACATTTTAGTAGGAGAAGGTGGAAATTAAGTAAAAGATATAAATTAAAAGTTAATTATGTAGGGCTTCCCTGGTGGCGCAGTGGTTGAGAGCCTGCCTGCCGATGCAGGGGACACAGGTTCATGTCCTGGTCCAGGAAGATCCCACATGCCGCAGAGCGGCTGGGCCCATGAGCCATGGCCGCTGAGCCTGCGCGTCCGGAGCCTGTGCTCCGCAGCGGGAGAGGCCACAACAGTGAGAGGCCGCATACCGCAAAAAAAAAAAAAAAAAAAAAAAAAGTAAATTATGCAGTACACAAGAAAGAGATAAATTTTAGGGAAAAAATAAAGCAGAAAGGGTGGAAAAGGAATTCTAGGGAGTAGAATTGGTAATTTCTTATATCTTGAGAATTCTCAATTTAATACCTTAATTTTATTTTAGTCCAAATATATATTTGCATTCTTATTTCCTCCTTTGCCAGTCATTAATGAGAAGAATGCTTTAAATTCTATAATTGATTTAAAAGTTCTTCTTACTTATTTCTAGTTTTCTTGAATTTTAGTAAGAGGTTGTGTACAGAAAGTTTCTGTGTTGGTGTATTTGTTAATGTTTCCTTTGTAGCTGTGTAAGTTAGCATCATATTTAGCAGTGAGTGCCAGAAAACCCAATCAATGGGCTTGAATGTGCAAGGGGCTGACTTGTGTCCTGGAACGAGTCCACAGTAGGAAGTCCAGGACAACCGTGAAGGAACAAGGCCCTTTCTCTTTTCCTGCTCTGCTGATATGTAGAGATGGTGCAGCATCTTGGGCATTCTGTGTATGGTCTCGGCAGGAAAGAAGAGGGAAGCAACAAGGCAGCACTAGGAGATTCATGCTGTGTCTTTGGCCAGAACTGAAACACAAGGGCACCCCCAGCCACAAGAGAGCCTACAGATAGGCTCCTTTCCAGTTTTCTGGTCTCTACTATGATAGGGAATAAAGTTCAGAATGATTGTCGGGTAGGCCAACCTAGTGAATATAGTACACTATCAATTTTTATAAATGTATCAAAAACCCAAGGAACTATATATTTTTTCCAGCTAAATCTTTTTTTAATTGAAGTATAGTTAATTTACAATGTTGTGCTAGTCTCAGTTGTACAGGAAAGTGATTCAGTTATATATATATGATATCACTTACATGTGGAATCTAAAAAAATGGTACAAATGAACCTATCTGTGACAAAACAGAAATAGAGTCACAGATGTAGAAAACAAACTTCAGTTACCAAGGAGGAAAAGGGAGGGGAGAGATAAATTGGGAGATTGGGATTGACATATACACACTCCTATATATAAAATAGATAACTAATAAGAGCCTACTGTATAGCACAGGGAACCCTACTCAGTACTCTGTAATGACCTATATGGGAATAGAATCTAAAAAAGAGTGGATATATGTATATGTATAACTGATTCACTTTGTTGTACAGCAGCAACTAACACAACATTGAAAATCAACTATATTCCAATAAAAATTGATTTAAAAATATTTCTTTTTCAGGGTTTCCCTGGTGGTGCAGTGGCTAAGAATCCTCCTGCCAATGCAGGGGACATGGGTTCGAGCCCTGGTCTGGGAAGATCCCACATGCCACAGAGCAACTAAACCCGTGTGCCGCAACTACTGAGCCTGCGCTCTAGAGCCCATGAGCTGCAACTACTGAGCCCACATGCCACAACTACTGAAGCCTGTGAGCCTAGAGCCCGTGCTCCTCAGCAAGAGAAGCCACCGCAATGAGAAGCCCGTGTACCTCAATGAAGAGTAGACCCCGTTCGCTGCAACTAGAGAAAGCTCATGCACATCAAAAAAGACCCAATGCAGCCAAAAATAAATAAATAAAATAAATAAATTTATTTTAAAAAATATATATTCTTTTTCAGATTCTTTTCCATTATAGATTATTAGAAGATACTGAGTATAGTTCCCTGAGCTATACAGCAGTCTTTGTTATTTACCTATTTTATATATAGTAGTGCTAATCCTACTAAACTCCTAATTTATCCCTCCCCCTTTCCCCTTTGGTAACCATAAATTTGTTTTGCATGTCTGTGAGTCTATTTCTGTTTTGTAAATAAGTTCATTTGGATCATTTTTTTAGATTCCACTCATAAGTGATATCATATGTTATTTGCTTTTCTCTGCCTGGTTTACTTCACTTAGTATGCTAATCTCTAGGTCCATCTATATTGCTGCAAATGACAACAAGGAACTATGTATTTTTTATAGGGTTCCTTTATTTCCTGTATTTCAAGTGCTTTATGTCATGGTTTATTTTTGCATACTTATCTGTCAAAGGCTAAAAATGGTCTTCTAGAATAGCATGTTTTTTGTTTCTGCTTTTATTTTTAATAATAGTTACTTTCTTTTTTTTTTTTTTTCTTTGGCTGCACCTCGCGGCTTGTGAGATCTTAGTTCCCCGACCAGGGATTGAAACGGGGCCCTCCACAGTGAAAGCACTGAGTCCTAACTACTGGACCGCCAGGGAATTCCCCTCATTACTTTCTATATTTGAAAGCTATTTTATTTAGTGCTTGCAGTTTAATGATACGTTTTTTATTATGGACTGATGCCTTTTATACTATTTATTTCTTTTTTAATTGGAATCTATACAGTTTATCTTGCTTCCTCTGCTTTGTTTTAATTTTCCCTTGGCTGGAAAATCTTGGCCCATCCTTGTATTTTAACCTTGGTCATTTTGTTTTAGGGTATTTCTTATTTCCATCATATACTTCCTCATTTATCACAAATAAATGGTGTTCCTATGGTGTGCCAGGCAGTTCTTGATACTGGAGAGATAACAGGAAACAAAACAAAGGGTGTAATTGTGGGACCATTACATACATTGAACAACTATGACCCATGGAATGTAATCACTGAGCAACCTTATTTTTATTTATTGGTATCCCTTCAAATTTATTCATGGAGTTAGTTCTTTCTTGTGCTGATTTCTTTTTCTCCTCTAAGTTCCAACAAAATTGAGTTTAAAAAACTATATTAGAAGATGGGGAGGAGCAATAGTAGTGCCCAAACAAACTTTTCTCACAGAGGGTTAATTTGTAAAAGGCCTGAGTTGGGAAAGGGGGTTATCTTTAAATAGCATTTAAATTTTGATTATTATTTGACATATTAATTACCACCTTAAGGTAATGAGAAAAATCAGGCAAATTGCCTTAAATTTCATGTCAGAAAGGGGGAAGAACCAGTCCCATATGCACAGATTTCTCTCTCCCTTCCACATCTACCTATGTTGTTGCTATAATCTGGGGTCCAGATTACATTTATTAAATTGTGATTTTTACAAACCTTCTCTTTTGAATTATTTTTAGTATATGCATTTTATTTTGCAACTATATTTTCAATTATTATTTAGAATGAATACCATTTAAAATTTATTTTAAAATTATAACCACATTTTAAAATATCACATAGTTCCTCTTCTAAATTTTGATTATTTTCTCTGTGTATAAGTTCTTACATATCTGAGAGAACATATCTGTGGCCTAACTAAATGATCAGCAGTTAATCAGGTTATTACATTCTTGAGTCTCACATTCTCACCTATGTAACTTGTGATCTTTGATTCATTGTCTTCTGGCATTAGTGGTACCCAAGAAAAGTTTGAAGTGGAACTCTGAAGTGAAACTTTGAAGTGAAGGCTTTGTTCCTCAGTAGGAAACTAAATTTTTTGTCTGAAAGGCTATAGAAATTTTTCATTATCCTTGATGTTCAGGAATTTGCCAGAATAGTTGATGATTAATTTCATTTATTCTGTCTGGGATATAGTGTGCCTTTTAAATCTGCATACTTAGCACTTTTAATAAAATTTTCCTTTATTTTGATACCTCAAATCCTTAGTTTATTGCCCTTGTAGACTGGCAAGTAAATTAGAAGAGTCTCCATCAAATTCAAATTCAAACATATAATGCACAATTCTTCCACATTCATTAATTTTGATACCGAAATATTTGAATAAGTGATTTAATAATTTAGTTAAGTATTTTTTACATACAAAACCAGATTTTTAAAAAGTGTCTGACAACCCTTAATGAAGTCAAAAATTCTAGGTGATATTATCATGAAAATTCAAGATGTGGTAGGGGAGATCAAAGGAAAGTTAGAGTAGGTTACAGAACTTGTCTTATTCAGGGAAAAATAGATCATTCATAAGTTTAAGAAATTTAAGGAAAAATAAATATAAGAATGAGTACTAACAAGAAGAATAAGAATAGAATGTACAATTTTCACATCAGACAAAATTTTACCTACCGAGTGGAAGATATAATATCAAAAATAAAATACAGTAAATAAAAAGTATAAAATAAGATAACATAATAAGTTCTAACACAGCACAAATTAAAATAAATATAAATGGGTTGAACTGATGATAGTTCAGATACTCTCAGATTGAAAAAACAACAACAACCAAGATCTGGCAACATTTGCTCCATATGTTATTGGGGACTGTAAAGGTAAGCCAAAAAAAGAGCTATGACATCTACCAGAGCTTTATAATTTATGGAAGGTGGTTTATATGGGGAGGTAAGGGAAGATGAGACAGTTGAGCAATTAGAATGTGGGCTAAGCTGCTTGTCTGGGGACTCCATCTGTGACGTCCCTCAAATCATGTCAGGACAGAAGCAGAGTTGTAGTGTAGTGGACCCTCCCAAAGACCCTACCTCATAATACCTTCACATTGGGGGGTAGGAATTCAACATATGAATTTGGGGGGACACAAACATCCAGCACATAATACTGTCTCCTCTACATCCCACTATAGGTCAATAACACCATTACTTTTACATCATCAAGATTTATAGCACTTATGTTCTATGCTATAACTGGATATACCACCTGTGCTTTGTCTATAGGTTGATTTGAATATTGCAACCAATCAACATCATTTACAATATTACAATGGTATAAGTATATTTCATGGCAGATTGGGGGGGTGCATCTGGTAAGCTTAGCTGTGAATGGAGATTTGCCCTCTATGGGGTAGGCCTACAATTTTCTAGCATCTATGGAATATGGGTGTAATTCTGTCTAATCCTGGATTTCAGTATTGGAAAGCCCATTTTTCTCATGTCTCCATGCTGTATTTACAGCAGTGCTATCAGTAATAAGCAGACCAGAAGTCACGCTCTCAGCAGGTAGGCAGATGCCACAAGAGAAAGGAAGAGAAAAGGGCTAGTTTGTTTGTCTTGTGTCTTATTCCAAACTCACTAATCAGATACATCCTCTAGTAATCTGGTGGAGGAGTTAAGTGAGAGGGCAAAGAGAGGCCAGGGGTGTTACTTTAGAAAAACTCCCTCCACAGGACAGGAAACATTGGGAGTAAGAAGTGCTTTTCCTTATATCGTTTTCCTTTTTGAGGTTGTTTCCCACGCCTTCCTTCTTCTCTCTCCAATCTTCTGGCTTGCTCTAGTATGCTGTCTTCCATTTGGGGGACACCAACCAGGGTCTTCTAATTTTCCTATCATTCCCATGTGGCTCTCATCTCATATCTGGTTGGGTCTCTACAGAACTCATAATTCGTAATCCTGTGTATTTATCCTCCTCTTCTTGGACTTGAGGACTTGTGTGGTACATACAAGGGAAGTTAGAGGAGAGAGTATCTACAGTGTAAATAATGGCCACAAGTAAACACTTGAAAAATCTCTTCACTACACTGTGTATTCCTTCCAGCAGACTTGTGACGTTATTAGCACCCCTATTTTATAGAGGCAAAAACTGAATTTTAGAAAAGTTAAATAACTTGTCCTCAACCCCATAACTCCAAAGTGGAAGAACCAGAACTCTAAGCTAAGTTTTCTTACTTTTGGTCCTTTGCTTTGTCTGCTATAATACAGTGGCTCATTTTAAAAAAGTGTTTCTTTTTCTTTTTCAGTGTTTCTTGATTTGCTAACATCTTTCTCTTTAGCCTGCAGATAAGAGAAGAGAATGCCAGAGTAATTCTAGAGGATAGACATACATGAGAATGGCTTCTCTTACATGTTTGAGACAATCTGTATAAAAGTACTTTAACAATTAAGTGTGTACGTATTCCTTGTTTAGTCAGTGCTATTATCTTCCCAATGCACAGTCCCTGATAATCCACATTTGACTGATTATCTCTTTAACTCCCACGTGTCACATTTGGACAAGTGGGTTGGAGTAAGTAGCACAGTCCATTTCCTAAAGATTCTTTTTTTAACTGGTAAATCTCTCTGGGAAGACAGACATGATTTCCATCATGCGTTGGGTAGAATAAACTGGTAAATAGCGCTCTTCTCAGGGTCTTAGCACTAACTTCTGCTTCATTTCCTCATCATCTACCCCCTCAACTGGACCCACCTCCCGTAACTTCAGGCTGCATCTTGCCCAGTCCCAGAATTATCTTTTCAAACCATCAATTGATCTTTTAAGAAAAAGGTATCATAAAATATTTCAAACACACATAAAGATGGAATAGTAAAATAAATCCCTATATAACCATCATTCAGAATCAACAAGTATTGAAATTATACAACACTGCTATATATATTGCTTTTTCTTTGCTGAAATATGTTAAACTCCAGGCTTCATGTCATTTCACCCTTACATACTTCAGTATGGATTGAAGTCAAGTTGTTAAATGTCATCAACACTCCTCTAGGAAGTATGGGTCTTATTCTCTAGGTTCATGATTCACCAAATTATTTCATAAACATTCCACACATTTGGTGTTCAGATTTCTAACTCAACTATATAAAATAATTTAAATGAATCAATAGGTTGTGTTCACCTCAATATCTGTAAGGAAAAAAGTCCACATAATTTAAAAAAATGGATCAGTGGGTCAACGGATCCATTGAGTAACGGCTCCTTTAGATGGAGAAGCAGGGAAATTTGCTGGAATGGCTACTTCCCAACTGACTGCTGCAGAGCAGGAGGCCTTGACCTCCCTTCCCAAGCCACACCACCAGAACGACTGTCCGCGAGAGCTCTGCTCCCTCCTGCGCTGTCTACTCAGCAACAGGCTGCCTGCCACAATGAAGCCATTCTTTAAGACCAGCTAGAGTCCAACCTGCTCGCTCGAGACTTTCATAGTTATGGCTTCCAGTTGGTGCTCTCTTCAACACACAATCCAGCCATTACTGTTTCACGCATACATCTTGTCTTCTCAGGTTGACTGCAATGCCATCAAGGGTAAAAACCATGTTTCTTCTTCTACCGCATGACTTCCGGTGCTCAATAATGATAGCAGAGCAGGTACTCAATAAATATTTATTAAGGAGCAAGTGAAACTCAACTTCAGCTTTCATTTGGGCTGAAGATGTTAGTATCAATTTTTCTGTTCAGCATCAAGTCATAAGAAGAGAGAAGGAGAGAGAAGAAGAAACCTGCAGAGGCCTTTCTGTCTGAGAACATAGATAAAAGGCAGGTTGGGTTGGCTTTCATCCATCCACTCGTTCAACTTGCCCTACAAGTCCTCTTAAATCCTGCCCATTCTCTTTGCTTGAACAACCTACAAATGCTCTTTTCTTTTTCTCCCCTTGCACAAATACTAGGGCAATTGTCTGCTGTTGGCACACATTGTGGTATGACCACATGTTTAAGAATCATGAAACCCTACATAAGAAATCAGTCCCTAAATGAACCTTTACCCAAATCAACAGGCTCATTCCTGCAGCAGCACGACTGTGCCACCAAGTGGACAGTTTTTGAACAATTCAACTCATCTTGAATTGGCAAATCAATTTGGAGCTGGAGCATGTGTGGCCAGCTCCTTTACAGAATTGCAGATCTTATACTCTGCATTCCTATACCTTGGATGTTTGAGGAATTCTAATAATTGCTTCACTCAACTTCTTGATATTTTATTCTCTTTAACTCCTACTTGATTTCTTTAAGAAAATTCCTAATGAAAGCATTGTGACATACAATATCTTGGGTACTTATCTTTTATTTTACTATATTTTGGGAGAAAATCCATTCATTATCTTTGGGTGAACTTTTAAAAGGTTAATTCTATTTCCTAAAGAGGTGTACTTAAAGGGTATGACCACATGTTTAAGAATCATGAAACCCTACATAAGAAATCAGTCCCTAACTGATACACGTTGCCTATGTGTAGTTTTGACGTTTGAGATTTTCTGGAGTTGACCTATCTTATTGTTCAGAACATCAAATAAGTGGTGCTGGAACAACTGGACATCTGTATACAAAAAAATGAAACTCAACTCTTACCCTGCCACATATACAAAAATTAACTTGAAAGGGATGTGATTATCACAGATACCTCAAGCCTCAACTGGCTGCCCAATTTGAGAAAATCCTTGAAGAAACAAGACAACTCTAATACACCTTACTCTCTCCTACTCACCTGAGGCTAAAGATCTCTCACCTGTATTTTCTTCAGCAGAGCACCAGATAATGAATTTTCTTTCTTTAAAAAAGAATTTGCCATATTTAATATTTAATTTTTCTAAAAGTTTATCTTGGCTCTATATAACTTAGAGCATATTTTGTTCTGTATGAGAGGATTGGAAAAATTTTGAAATTTTGTATCATAAATTACTCATAAAATGTAGGCAAGTGCATTGGACCAACAGCCAGGAGATCCGAGGAGTGATCCCAGGTCTGTTACTAACAAGCAGTGTGGCCACATACAAGACACAATCGTTCTTAGTTTCCACATTTGCTAGGTGGTTTCCTTTTAAAACTTTGTGTGTTTCTAAATTTTCTTCATTGAGCTTGCATTATACTGTTAATAGGGAAGCTGAGTAGGATCACTTAGCTTCCTTCTCTGTCTCTTATTTGATGTTTTTCATGATTGTATATATTTGCAAGTTAGTATCCCCACAATTTGAACTTCTCACTTAAAAGCTATTATTCTTGAGCTCTCAGATTAATTTTGATGAATATTTCTAGAAAATTCTCACAACTATATATTTCTTTCAAATTTGCTAAATGCATATTACAACAAATGTATTTCTATATTTTTGCCAAATTTCAAGTTTAAGTAAGAGTTTAAGCATTATATGCCTTAAATGTGTCATCTAAGAACATCTCTACCGTTTTCCATAAAAAAAGGCAGATTAATCTCAGTGTGCTGTGCCTTGGGCCACCATGCCAGGGGATTACACAGGATCTGTAGTTATAAAGTTACTGTAAAGAGGCATCAAAATGTAGTGGGGAGGCGTTGGAAAAGCAACCAGAAGACTTGGATTTCATCCCTCTAAGCACCTGATTATGGGGAAAATCACTTAATGTGTCAGAGCCTCTGTTTCCTTACC
Source organism: Mesoplodon densirostris (assembly GCF_025265405.1). Classification (NCBI taxonomy): domain Eukaryota; kingdom Metazoa; phylum Chordata; class Mammalia; order Artiodactyla; family Ziphiidae; genus Mesoplodon; species Mesoplodon densirostris. The sequence goes on from NC_082671.1 coordinate 53,745,506, forward strand.
TGCAAAATAGTGATAATAAATCTGGCTGAACACATCTGGTTGTTTTAAGGTTCAAGTGAACTAAGGTTTGGGGTAGGATGGTGAAAACTTGGAAGGGCAGCTCTGATGGGAATCTGTCATGTTGTAGGAAGAAACTAAGGAGGTTAGGAAGGTTGGGAATACAATAGAAGAATCAGGGATAATTTAGAACAAGCAGCAAAAACTGATGCTATCTTCTTTTGGGACTGTCAGAACCATCAGCTTTTCCTGGTCCCTCTCTCCTCCTTGTGGGAATGATGGGAACATACATGATCTTGTGCTCACGATCCATCTAGTGCAGATAACAAGAAGGGAGAGTAAGTTGGATGTCACAGTCTAAGGATCAACAGCAGAATGAGGAAAAGAAATAGAACAGGAAAGGAGGAGAATGGAATTAACACTACATTATCAGTTGTGGCAAGTCATGATGTGTATGCTATCTTTTTACACACAGGGATGGCTTCTGGGTTCCCAGTGGTAGGAAAAGAAACTTCAATTGATGAGTATAAATTAATCATTAAAAAAGTAAAGCGGGGCTTCCCTGGTGGCGCAGTGGTTGAGGGTCCGCCTGCCGATGCAGGGGACGCAGGTTCGTGCCCCAGTCCGGGAGGATCCCACATGCCGCAGAGCGGCTGGGCCCGTGAGCCATGGCTGCTGAGCCTGCGCGTCCGGAGCCTGTGCTCCGCAACAGGAGAGGCCACAACAGTGAGAGGACCACGTACCGCAAAAAAAAAAAAAAAAAAAAAAAAAAAAAAAAAAAAAACCAACACATTGACTAGAATTGCTTTTCTAGGACCTTTGATGGTTTTCATGAAAATTCTGAGAAACTTCTTTAACATCAAACTAATATTAATTGAAAGTAAAATAAATAAATACCATATTCATTGGTGATGAATGTAGCTTCAGATGTGTTTAATACAGTTTACGAAAAAGCAGTGGAAATTGAGTGGGTGTAACTGAGTGAGGAATTTGGTCTTTTGTAATTTTGAGCTATTTGAAATGACAAGGGTTGAATAGTTTAAAAAATGGATTGGAGGAGCTGGGGATTTAAGTGTGCCCCACAATTTTCTTCTCATGGCTGTGACTACAGAAAGAACATTTTCTAATTTTCTCTAATGCTCACAGAGATGATTATAGATCAAGGACTGTGAGAGCCTTTGAATGTAAGAGCTGGAAAAGACTTTTATGGATACATAACCCCACCCCTTCATTGCGTCCAAATTGTTTTTTTTTTTAAAAAACTTTAATATCTATTTATTTACTTTGTTTGTTTGTTTGGTTTTGGCTGCGCTGGGTCTTCGTTGCTGTGTGCGGGCTTTCTCTAGTGGCGGCAAGCGGAGGCTACTCTTCATTACAGTGTGCGGGCTTCTCATTGCGGTGGCTTCTCTTGCTGCAGAGAACGGGCTCTTGGCGCGCGGTCTCAGTAGTTGTGGCACGCGGGCTTAGTTGCTCCGCAGAATGTGGGATCGTCACGGACCAGGGATCAAACCCGTGTCCCCTGCATTGGCAGGCAGATTCTTAACCACTGTGCCACCAGGTAAGTCCTGTGTCCAACTTTTTTTTTTTTTTTTTTTTTTTTTTTTTGCGGTATGCGGGCCTCTCACTGCTGTGGCCTCCCCCGTTGCGGAGCACAGGCTCCGGACGCGCAGGCTCCGGACGCGCAGGCTCAGCGGCCATGGCTCACGGGCCCAGCCGCTCCGCGGCATATGGGATCCTCCCAGACCGGGGCACGAACCCGTATCCCCTGCATCGGCAGGCGGACTCTCAACCACTTGCGCCACCAGGGAGGCCCCTGTGTCCAACTTTTAATACACAAATTATAATCTATACATATAGCACTATGTAATTATAATTTATAATTATATAAACTTTTTAGTTTTAAGAAAAATCACATTATATACTTTTAAAATATTAGTATTTCATTTTTCCTGGTCATTTTGAGTGATAATTTTGTAACAGGAAACCTTCATTTTTGCAATACAAGCAGAACTTTGCAGCAAGTGGAGTGTAAATTACACATCTGTACTCTTATACAACAGTATAAAATTATATTATGCCAACCCAATTCTTTACTAAATGCATGCTAGTATTTTCTTTGGCTTTTTTCTTTGTATTTCAGTCATGTAGATAAGGAAGAATATTTTCATGGAGACGCCTTACTAAATATTTAATAGAGACTAATCACTACCAGTGATGCCCATACTGCACCTTACACCCAGAGCACATGCTTTTATGTCTATTATTCCAGGATGCCTCTTCTTCTTTTTTTTTTTTTTTTTTGGCTGTTATAGATGTAGTTTTGTTTAGTTTTAAATTTAAGTTTCATTCATCTAAGGAGCTCTTTTCCATTTTTTTCTTGTTGCCCATATTATGCCTTAGTTTATTTAATAAGAATTCTGTGTAGAGAAAATGGAGAATTATGGTTTAAGTGGAGATACTGGGATTTGCATTTTCCTGGTGGTGGCAGCACTGCCTTTGCTTTCTGTATCCAGTACAAGGAGGGCCTGAATTGAAAGCAATCACACTAAATTGAGCATTTAAGGGAACTTTGAGTACAGAATGTTTTGAATGAATCAGATGAACAGAAATGAAACTATCATATATGTACAGTAAAGCAACTTCATTTGAAGAAAACCAAATAAATTAAATTCACAAAAAAATTGATTTAGGGATGATATATATACATTACAAAAAACCTGCAAAATTCTTCAAATAATGAGCTTTTCTATTAAATTTACATTTTGATATAGGCATTTAAAATTTTTACTTACGCACACCACAGGAAAGTACTGTATGATAATAGAATATTTTGTATGACAATTATTTTGTATGATAATAGAATATTTTGCATTTGGTAGGCTTTTGCAGTTCTCAAAGCCTATGACTAGGCCTCATCTCATTTATTTCTTCTACCGACTATGTGTAATATTCTACAGCACAGGAAACACAACCTAGTATAGAACCTGTAGCTTCTAATTCAGCACCCCTTTCACAAAACTCCATTCCTACAAAGGTGTTATTTTGGGTTTTTTGTCTCTTAATTTTTTTAGTGGAGGCATATGTCGATTGAAAATAACATAAAACTGTTTTGACCACCTGGCTGCATTAAAATATTGTGCATTTAGAGCAGAATATTGAGATATGTATTTGAACTCTTAAATAATGGACATTTTGTAGCACATTTTAAAGTTATTTCCCTTTTACTTGAAAATGTTTTAAGCAAATCTATTATATCCACATATGGTAAATTTAGGATAGATGCCAATCTTCTTAAAAAGTTAATGAATATTTTATCCTACATTCTGGAGTAATAATTTGACATTATTTCTCTGTGTAATGAAAATTATTCACTCATCAGTTTATGCCATGCTCATTGATTTCTTTTGAGGAAATAGTATAAGTGTGACTTTGATCCAATAGTTTAAAGAAATAAGCATAACACACAAGCAGAATGAGCAGAAAATTTGTGCTCAACGTCACCACTTTGATTTTATACGAGGGGCAGCGGCTAATCTTATTCTGTCAAGAAGAAAAGGGGGTGGAGACATGCAAAAGCACTGCACACTCAGGTGATGTGTCTCCAATATCAGTTGTTAAAAACTGAGTGCTTTTAAAAAATTCTATGTAACCAGTGCTTTGCCCATAGCTGGAGCTCAACAGTACTGACTGGTCAGTTAGCTGACTTTGATAGGTTATTGATTTGGCTGGTTTAGTCATTATCTGTTTTCCTATTTGCTGCCTGGTTGGTCCATCTCTTATCAACTAGCTTCAGGTTAGGCTTTCCCCTTGAAACAAACCTTTTTATTGTTTCAGTTTTTTAAAATGTCCTTAAAAAGAGCTTTATTTTTGAGCAGCAGAGATGGCAACTGTGACCAGATTTCCTGTTAAGAAAAATAGTAGCTGCTCTGGGACTAGGAGGTATATCAGCGGCATCACTGTAGGAAGGCAGAGTACACCAAGGCCAGCCTGCCGGTTTCTCCCAGGTGATTTGCTTCTTTTGTCACCTGGTGTCTGGGTAGAAGTTATTAACCCAAAAGAAAGTGTGACTGATGTGGTCCCTCGCCTCTTGCTCTGCCCTGTCTCCCAGTTCTTGAGCCATCTGTTTGTCCATCTGTCCACCTTTCCAGGCTTCTCCTGGCCTCTTGCATTCTACTTAACCTTGGCTACTCTGAAGTGGTGTCCCATTTTCCAAAACCATTCCCATCTCCATGTCCCACCACCCAAGATCAAAATTTTATTTCAACAGAGACTTTGTTAGCTGGTTGTTAAAAGAGTAGCAATTAAACAAATTCATATCAATATGTACAATAATCTTTATAAGGGTATTAACATTTTAGAAGAATAAGTTTTTTTTATAAATTTATTTATTTATTATTTAATTTTGGCTGCATTGGGTCTTCGTTGCTGTGCCTGGGCTTTCTCTAGTTGCGTCGAGCGGAGGCCACTCTTTGTTGCGGTGCGCGGGCTTCTCATAGCAGTGGCTTCTCTTGTTGCAGAGCATGGGCTCTAGGCATGCGGGCTTCAGTAGTTGTGGCACGTGGGCTCAGTAGTTGTGGCTCGCGGGCTCTAGAGCCCAGACTCAGTAGCTGTGGCACACGGGCTTAGTTGCTCCGCAGCATGTGGGATCTTCCTGGACCAGGGCTTGAACCCGTGTCCCCTGCATTGGCAGGTGGATTCTTAACCACTGTGCCACCAGGGAAGCCCAGAATAAGTTTTTAAACCAAAAAAATAAAGCTATAATGACAGAATTTCATATCAGTAAAGACATGTTTAAGCCAGGAATCATCCAGGTACTTATTAAGTGGAAGTTTATTCTCATTCTTATTCTATCCAGATGTTTTAAAGAATGAGAAACAGTTTATTGGGATAAAAGCTAATGAGTTGCTTATAAACTGGTGCCATGCTTGGTCAACTTCTGCTTGGGCCTGACAGCCTTGTAAATGGTTAAGCTGCCTTGTAGTTTAGTCAAGAGAATATCAGTAATTTAATTTATCACCTTCTTTCTCTGATGTGAACAAAGGAGGTGATTAACATTCTGGAGTTTGCACCAGAGAGATGTTAGAGGCAGTTTCTGTCTTTTGCCAATTGCATGGCCTTGGGCAAGCTACAGAACCTTGCTAACCCGCAGCTTTCATATTAAATACATGTAGTCAATGTGTGTGATTCCTGAATAGGGAAAATTGTTAATATTCCCAAATATGTGTATAAATTTCAAGCAATTTGGGTCAGAGTGTCATTGTTGTTATTAACTAATCAAAATAGTTCTAAAGTTAATATGAAAGAAAAAATGTACAAATATTGATAAAAAACAAATAGTGAAGGGGAAGTTGCCATACCAGATAGCAAAACTTCTTATATAGCTACTACAATCAGAATAATATGAATATTGGCTCAGGAATGAACAATGATCAATGAAACAGAAAAGCGAGCACAGAAACTGATTCAAGTATTCTTTTTTTTTTTTTTTTTTGCTGTACGCGGGCCTCTCACTGCTGTGGCCTCTCCCGTTGCGGAGCACAGGCTCCGGACACACAGGCTCCGCGGCCATGGCTCGCGGGCCCAGCCGCTCCGCGGCATGTGGGATCTTCCGGGATCGGGGCACGAACCCGTGTCCCCTGCATCGGCAGGCGGACTCTCAACCACTGCGCCACCAGGGAAGCCCTGATTCAAGTATTCTTTAAAATAAGAACTTAGTATATGGTGATCCTTACATTTCAATTTAGTGAGAAAAGGAATAATTACCTTATAAATAGTGTTAAAGTAATGGAATATTCACCTGGAAGGAAAAGGAAATAGTAGATTTGTATCTTACAACAAATATAAAGAGAATATAATATAATGAAGGTGATTATGCATCTTTGGGGTACGGTTGAAGCATTTATGGACAAGACAGAAAAATTCACAAATCATAAAAAAAAATGGACAGACTTGACTCTATAAAAGCCTAAAATTTCTGAATGGCAAAAGGCACTATTACAAAATTGAAAGACAAATGATAGACTGGGAAAGAATATTTACAGTATATATGACAAGGTGTTAATTTCCCTTATATACAAGGACTCCTGCGAATGGGTAAAAGACAAGAAATATAATTGAAAAGTAGGTAAAAGACCATCTAGCAATTCTCAGAAGAAGGATACAAATAGCCAAAAAAACATTTGAAAAGATGCTGTACCTCAGTGGTAGTGAATGATATGCATATTAAAGAAATAAGAGGTACATCACTTTTCATGTATCAGAGAGGCAGAAATTTAAAACAACACTGATCAAATCTACTTTGGCAAAAGTGTGGGGAAAATTGATACCTCTTAGGCACTCTTGGTGAATGTGTGAATTGTTGAAACATTTTTGAGAGTCATCTGGTAAAATTAAATTTAAATGTGCATATCTCTGACCTAGAAATACATTTCTAGGAATCTAACTTACATAAATCAAAGCAGAAGTTTTAAAGAAAAAGCTGAGTGAAACTGCATATAGCTGTATTTAAAAAATGGATATCTCCAAACCCTGGAAATACCCTGAATATCCACCAATAGGACAAGTATTGAATAGATTATTATTTATACATACTACAGAATATTATACAAATACTTACATAGGTTTATGATTTAGGAAAATGTCCATTATATGAAAAAAGCAAGGGGCTAAATAATGTGTAACATGATTGAATTTTTATAACAGAAAAAGACTCACATGTGTGTCTAAATATAAGACTAATATGTGGTGTGGGTAAGTGTGTGTGTGTGTGTGTGTGTGTGTGTGTGTGCAGGCATCAAAAGACTTATGGAAGGAAACATTACAAAATGTTAAAAGCAGAGGAATGGAATTGTATTATGGGAGGAGAACCTTAAAGTTTTATATTTTTATGTTGCTTGAATGATTACACAAGACTTCGTGACTCTTATGGGTTGAATTGTGTCCCCACTCCAAATGTATAAGTTGAAGTCATAACCTTCAGTACCTCAGAGTGTGACCTGATTTGGAATTAGTTACAGATGTAATTAGTTAAGCTAAGATGAGATCATATTGGAGTAGGTGTCCTTATCACTGCTGTCCTTATAAAAAGGGGAAATTTAGATACAGAGTCAACCACATAAAAGAGAAAAGACAGCACAAAGAGATACAGGGAGAAGATGGTCATGTTCAAGCCGAGGAGTGAGGCTTGAAAGCCATCCTTCCCTCACAGCCTCAGAAAGAGCCAACTATTGCTGCCAACACCTTGATCTCGAACTTGTAGCATCCAGACTTATGAGACAACAAATTTCTGTTGTTTAAGATGCCTGGTTTGTGGTATGTTGTTATGGCAGCCCTAGAAAATGAATATAATTACTGTGGAAATTAAAAACCAATACGGGGGCTTCCCTGGTGGCGCAGTGGTTGAGAGTCCGCCTGCCGATGCAGGGGACACGGATTCGTGCCCCGGTTCGGGAAGATCCCACATGCCACGGAGCGGCTGGGCCCGTGAGCCATGGCCGCTGAGCCTGCGCGTCCGGAGCCTGTGCTCCGCATCAGGAGAGGCCACAACAGTGAGAGGCCGACGTACCGCAAAAAGCCAAAACAAAACAAAACAAAAACCAATACAGTATTTTCGAAAAGGCAAGGAATAAAAAGTTTATTCATTCAAGAAACATTTATTAAATACCTATAATGTGCTAGGTATTCCATATTAATTCTTTCACTTAATCTTCCAGAAGTGATAGAGGCGAAGAATTAGTGTCCACATTTTACAGAGGCTCCATAACTTTTCCAGTGTCACACAGTGAATAAATTGTGGGTAGGAGGGCTTCCCTGATGGCGCAGTGGTTGAGAGTCCGCCTGCCGATGCAGGGGACACGGGTTCGTGCCCCGGTCCGGGAAGATCCCACATGCCGCGGAGCGGCGAGGCCCGTGAGCCATGGCCGCTGAGCCTGCGCGTCCGGAGTCTGCTCTGCAATGGGAGAGGCCACAACAGTGAGAGGCCCGCGTACCGCAAAAAAAAAAAAAAAAAAAAAAAAAAAAAAAAAAAAAAAAATTGTGGGTAGGAGTCTGGCTGAATTCAGTGCCTGGGGAGCAGCTGCTTTTCTGTGCTCAATCCCACTGCTGAGGGCTTGATTTCTTCCTTGTCCATTTCAAATCTTTAGTGAGCATTCAGGAAAAAGTTAGTTCTCCCCTTCACATCTCTATAATGTCAACATGAAGCACAGAATAAAAATGCCAGATTGACATTGCCCATAATAAATGATACCAAAGTGGAATGATTTTATGGCATCTCCTTTTATTGTATTGTCTTGAAGGGAAAGACAATGAACAATGGTTATAGCCTTTTCTCGGTTGTTCTCAACATTTCATGTTCATTTTTATCTTGCCAGTTGTCTAAGCTATAGAGCTGAAATAAAGGAAGATGGAAGAAAGGAATATTTCAGAAATCATAAGACCACAATAGATATGTGGTTTGGCTCAATGACATTATTTCAGAGTTTAATTAAGGATAAGTCAAGGAGAAAACAACTGTGACCTTGTGATACAAATGTTATACTTTCCAAATCTTTTAGTGTAGGGTTTCTTTGTTACTCTAACTGATTGGAAAAGGCACTTTGATTACCTTGTCTGTCAATTCTAGTGATAGCAATTACGCATATTTGGATGCTTATTATTTTATTGTATCATTTACAGAGAAACTCTTAATTCACCCTTAACATCCAGCTCAATTATCACTTGGGTCATACTCTCTCAGGTCAATTTGCTGTACCCTCCTCTTTGCACTAGTAACACATTTTAGATACAGAATATATAATGTGTTCTTAACAACATGTATTCTCTTGTGCTATTTATGTATCCGAATCTCTTGCTAAATTACACATTCGTTAGGGTTTGAGGCCACTCAATCTCTGTGTTTATTAGCATCTCAAAAACTGTCACGAGAGCAGAGGGAATTAAAGATACAGGGTGGGTTAACAATGGGATCGCCGAGAAGTGCCTTCACCATCTGGGCCTGAGACCACCTCATGGTTCATTTTTCACATGTACTTCACCTCCAGTTGGCATGGTCACAGCTCCACAGCTTGGTGGTTTGCATTCCCTCCTCAGAATGTATTCTCTTCTTCCCATCCTTCTTTTTTCTCTTCTCTCCTTGGCAAAATCAATTGGTAGTAGTAATATCGGTATCATTACTAGTACTGGTAATAGCTAACACTTAAACAGCTTTCATTGTGTCTGGTACTGTCCTAAGTGCTTTACCTGTGCTAAATGACTTAACCCTTAGAACAAATCTCTTAGATAGGTACTATTATTAGCCTCATTTAAAATAGATGATAAAACCAAAGGACAACGAGATTAATTTGCCTGAGGTCACATAACTCATAAGTGACAGAGCCATAATTCAACCCAGGCAATCTGGTTCCAGAGTCTGTGCTCTAAACCACTATGTCTTTACCAAGAGTATCATACCTGTAATTGCTAATGTGGTAGAAAAAGGGAATTAATAACAGATTTGTCCCATCTATTTCTATCTATCTACCTATCAGTTTAAAATTAAAACATATGACTGTTTCTTTTAATTGTCAAACTTTAGTATAGGGCCAAGACTTTTTCTGTGAGAATGAGATAGCTGATTGAAGTTTCTTATGGTTCACCTTGCATTATCTTTGTCCTTTTTGCATTGTTCTATAATTTCTAGTTTTGATTTCTTTAAAGAGGAAGAGAAATTTAAGTGCGCTTGCAAAGTAATCTGGGTTCAAAATCCATGTGGATGTTTACAGTGTTCTTCTAGTGATTTATAGGTGTCTTACTTACACCTAATGCAACAATTTCACTTTTTTATAGTGACTAATTTATGAAGCCTTTCCAAAGCATTCATTTTTATAGACCAACCATTCTCTTCCTTTTCATGAAGAAATAGAATTTGTTTACATAATATTTAATTCGATTGAGTAATTACAATAATAAGTACAATTGGCATAAACACTGGGGAATAAACGCCCCTGACTCTTTTTTTTTTTTTTTTTTTTTTTTGCGGTACATGGGCCTCTCACTGTGGTGGCCTCTCCCGTTGCGGAGCACAGGCTCTGGACGCGCAGGCTCAGTGGCCATGGCTCACGGGCCCAGCCACTCCGCGGCATGTGGGATCTTCCCAGACCGGGGCACGAACCCGTGTCCCCTGCATCGGCAGGCGGACTCTCCACCACTGCTCCACCAGGGAAGCACCCTCCACCGACTCTTTTTTTTTTTTTTTTTTTTTTTTTGCGGTATGCGGGCCTCTCACTGTTGTGGCCTCCCCCGTTGCGGAGCACAGGCTCCGGACGCGCAGGCTCCGGACGCGCAGGCTCAGCGGCCATGGCTCACGGGCCCAGCCGCTCCGCGGCATATGGGATCCTCCCAGACCGGGGCACGAACCCGTATCCCCTGCATCGGCAGGCGGACTCTCAACCACTTGCGCCACCAGGGAGGCCCCCTCCACCGACTCTTGATAAGCACACAAGTCATCAGGTGAGAGGGGAAGGCACTCCAGAGAGTGGTTACTACAACCAGCAACCAGTAGCCATGACCATCAGGCAGTATGTTTATAGAGGGGATGCGAGGGAGTGTCAGTGAAGTGGAGTTGGTTGACCAAATGTTAACGTGTTCTGTGTCTGCTGAGGCCTCACTTAACTATTCCCTCCACTGCAAGCCTTCTCTGGGCACCTCCCCACCAGACACAGAAGTGATCACTTCTTCTTCTGTGACTACAGTACATTGTTTATGTTTCCATTATATGCTCATAGTTTTTAAATGTATTTTTTCAACCGTTTATTGTTATAAAATACATGTAGCATAAACTTACCATTTTAACCATTTTTAAGTTCAATGGCATTAAGTATGTTCATTTTGTTATGCAGCCATCACCACTATCCATCTCCAGAACTCTTTTCATCTTGCAAAACTGAAACTCTGTACCCATTCAGCGAAAACTCCCCATTTCTTCTTTCCCTAGACCATGGCAACCACCATTCTACTTTCTGTCTCTAGGATTTTGAGTACTCTAGATACCTCATATAAGTGGAATCATGCACTATTAGTTTTTTGTGTGATTGGCTTATTTCACTCAGCATAATGTATTTAAGTTTCATCCATGTTGTAGCATGTGTCAGAATTTCCTTCTTTTTTGAGGCTGAATAATATTCCATTGTATGTATATACCACATTTTGCTTATCCATTCATCTGTCCGTGGACATTTGAGTTGCTTCCATGTTTTAGGTATTGTGAACATTGCTGCTATGGATACGGATGTGCAACCATCTCTTTGAGATTCTGCTTTTAATTCTTCTGGGCATAAAATATATACATATATATATATATTTTTAAATAAATGACCCATTTTATTGTAGGTAATGCATGACACTGGCCTGTCTTTGCACTGCAAGCCCTCGGTCAAGATATAGTCAAAGTAACTATGGTTGCAAAATATATATTTTTTAAAGGTAGCTCTTCCCCACTAGAATGTGAACTAAATTTTGCATCTTCAGTGGATAGCATATTTCCTGATACATAGTACTTCAATAAAGGCTTATTAAACAAAGCATACCCCACAGATAACTGGAGGTTGTATCTAAGAAAGATCTAGAGCTATGATTACTAACTGTATGCAATTTGTAATCTGAGAACTATTCAAACTTGAAGTTGCTTTGTGAACTTTACATAATTTGTGTCCTAAATTCTGATTTCCTTTCCTTCTTTCTCCTTTTCTCCATAGGTAATTGTACACAGAATTGTACATGTTTTTTTCCCTAAAACTATCAGGCCTATTTCATTTTTGTAACTGTAGTTTCCCATATTTAAATTCAAGGTGACAGAATATTCCCAGGAAACCACAAATCACTATTAATTCTTGATGTCTGTTTACAGAGGATTCTATGCCTTTAGAATAAAACTTGCAATCTCATATTTGTACTTAACGTTTGATGCAGACATTTTTCGTAAGTACTGAATATTTACGTCAGTTAACTGATCATCATTACTGCCATTCAAAGATTTAATTTCCAACTGCTTAAAAGATTGTATGAAATTTCTGTAGGGAGAGCATACATTTTAAAGTTTAAAAAAAAGAGAAAAGAAATGCTTTGAAGCCATTGGCATGGGACACACAATTTAGTGAAGAAACATTTCAATAGAGAAAAGGAGCCAAACTTTGATGAGGTTGATCACTGTTGGGCTGTTTCAGCTAAACTGCTGACCTAGTGAGGTCGATGGTATTAGTGAAGTGTAATTAATCACCCTTTTAGTGGGATGAGTCCTACACTTCTCCTCCTTCACTGCTATTACAAAGAAACTAGAGATTTTGGGCTTCAGTCATGATATAGTAACTTTATTTTTACAATGACTTCCTTTATGTACTTTTTTTTACTGGTATAATCTACAAGTGATGGTTTGAGAGAAAGATACCAATGGAATGGAAAAGGAAGAGAGCAAGAAAAAAGAAAAGCCCAGGAAACACAATAGCCTTATATTTATGAGAATTCTTCATCAAGAAAACCATTTTTTTGGTGGGTTGCATTTAGACTGTAGCTCTCTTGCCAATTGTTTTTCCATTTTAGTCTTATTGGGCTAGGACAATAAGCTTACCTTTAAAATTTTACGTTTTATTATTTAGCAAATGATATTATCATGTAAACATATTTGTAAGGGTAAGGACCTGATTTTGGTAATGTGTATGTGATCTCATTCAAGAAAACAAGCTGAGGTGAAGCACAGAGGCTGAGAAAGGCCTTCACAGGATTCTCTCATGTTCTCATTACAGAAAACTGAAGGTGACCTTCGGCAAATAGTCAATTTCTCTGCTCCCAAACTAAAAGCCAATCAGAAGATTCTCTTCATTTTAAATGTATACATATGAATATGGAAAACACTTGAATTTTGTGGTATTTGTCAGACAGACCCCTGGGTAACAGCAAATTGGGTAATTTTCCTGCATTCTTTGTAGTTCTTTCTTTCTAGCTTAGGTTCCCCTTCCCTCTCCAACACACACATCACACATTTCCCAGCACTGACCTAGAGAGGAAAGGGGAAAGGAGTATTTATTTACAGAGCTTGCATTATTGTTGGGGAGATAGGCAATAAAAAATTAGTACCTAACATATGTTAGGTAGGAATAAGTCCTCTGAAGACAATTAAATCTGGAAGAGGGACTAGAGAATCATGAGAGCACATGCAAGTATGTATGGGCAGGTATGTGTGCATGCATGTATATGTGTGTACACATGTGTATTTGTGTGTGTGCATGTTGGCAGTATCTAATAAGGTGACATTTGAATCAAAACCTGAAAGAATTAAAGGAGGGCGGTCTGTAATACCACCCTGAAACTCCGGCAAGACAGCAGCTTCCCTGGGCTCTGCTCATTAGAGGGAGCCACATATCCCCCCATACAAAACAAATCCATTAAAGAACACATGGATGCTTCTCTTACACAGGGTCTGGCACTCACTGCTGGCCCAGCACAGCTAGTGACCCTAACCATCTCTTCTCTTGAATTAAACTGCTCAGGCCCCAGGGAAACTCTTGTCAAAAATCTCTTGTGCTGTGACCTCAACACAAAAGGCCACTGCGTCCATCCTAACGCTGTCAGGGTGGGTGATCTGGGCTGCTTTTCATGTAAGATATGAATAACAGAGGGGCTGAAATAAAGGAAATATTAAATGAATCATAAAATTCTTCTCAGAAAGGAAGAAATTCTTGCGTAACAAAAAATTATTTCCTTTTAGTGCTAAATGTCCATCTAGTTTTTTCTCCTCATGTTGTGATTTTTGGTTTTTGAATATATGAATTTATTCAATTTTTTACATTGAAAAATCAGATGAGAAATGAACCCTAGAATTGTGGCTCATTCTATATGTATAAAAATTTTCAGTACAATTTAAGTAAATTTTCCAAAAATAAATAAAATTTCCTCTTCATTTAAATACTTTTATTATAATTTTGATAGTCTTTAGTTATATTTACATTTGGGCCTTTAGTTTTAATACACAATTTTGAAATATTTATAATAACTTCTTTGAAAACCTGAAAAATAATTTTAATTATTTTACATATAATTTAACTTTTTCATTAAAGTATGTTCAAATTTTGTGCATTTTGAATACAGCTCATTTTATTTTTAATCTTTAGGTCAACATTGTCAACACAACACACATAAAAATCTTGATTATAAAAATAGTGATTTTAATTAAGTTTAATAGATTAAAACATGTAACAATTTATGAATTATGTAAATATTTTATTACTCATCTAAACATTGCTGCTCCATCAACAGAACACCTAAATATTTTTAAGTTTAATAATCTTTGTTATTTTGCCTACTATATCATATAATGCCTTCTAAAAAAAATTGTGACCAGGAAAGTCTATTTGTCAAGGCAAGAGGATAGGATAAATTTTAATTGACAGTTTGTTGTCTTATCATTTTAAAAATAAGATATAGAGCCTCTATTTTCACTTTTGCCCTAGGCCCTTGAAATGTGAGGGGCAGGTTTAGAACCCTGTGAAGACCTAAGGAAAGAATGTTCTAGGCTGAGGCAAGAGCAAGTGCAAAGGCCTTAATGTGAAAACAACCACGTATCTCTGAGGATCAGCCAAAAGGCCAGTTTTAGTTAGAGTGAGGTGAGCAAAAGGTAGAGCAGCAGGAAACAAACAAGAGAGGTAGGCAGGGGACATATAATGCCAATGTGAGAAATTTGGATTTTAGTCTAGGGCTAATAGGAGCCTTTGGAGAATTGAGAGCAGGAAACTGACAAAGTATGTTTTTTTAAAAAACTATGCAAGCTGCTGTGGAGAGGCAATACTGGAAATAGGAGGGGAGCCAGTGATTTATTAAAATAGTTCAGAAAAGAGATGATGCTGGCTTGAACTAGGGAGATAGAGAGAAAGGTGGTTAGAGGTCATTGGCATTGGGATTTATTTTGAAATTAGAATCAAAGGGACTTACTGATGAGTTGACTGTGGAATGTAAGAGAAAGATGGAAGTCATGGGTGACTCCAAGGTTTTTGGATGAAGGACCCAAGTTACTAAGATGGGAAGACTGGGTTTGGAGAAGGAAATCAAGAACATTCTCATATTAAATTTGAAATACTTCTTAGACATCCAAATGTAGATATCTAGTAGGCAGCTGGATATCCGAGTTTAGAGTTCAAAAGAAGTCAAGGATGCTGGAGAATCAATGTTGGAGGATACTGGAGAATCAATGTTGGGACTCAGGAGCTGAAGATGTTATTTAAAGTCTCAGAATGGATGCAATTGTCTAGGGACTGGATGTAGGTAGAGGTGAAGACTGGAGTCCTTCAATATTTAAAAGCTGGGAAGAGGGGGAGGAGTCTCACCTTACTTGCTACCCTCTGCAGGAAGGTTTCCCTGACCCTTCAAGCTAAGTTTTGTCCTTCTCAGCTGATCCCAAATCACCCTGGGTTATTTACACCCTGTATTATTTGCCTGCGTCCATTGAAAGTGCATTGATTGAAACCCCCTGTTTCTCATCCCCCTCCAGACTGTGAGCTTCTAGAGGAGAGAAACCTTGTCTTGCCTGCTGTTGTATCACCAGCACCTTGTGTAGTATTTGGCACATACTAGAGTTTAATAAATATTTATTGAATAAATAAATTGTTTTAGCATTGGTAAAAATTGAGTATACCTATTGTTTTGGGATTTGTAAGAAAATTTTGAAATATTTAATAATTTTTATAATTAAGGGCATCAAAAATTTTTCTTTTTAAAAAACCCACTGATTTTATTATTATTTTCTAATAGTGATATCAGTAACTTTCCCAACTAAAGTATGTCTTATTTATCTTTAGATAAATATACATGCAAAACATTAAAAATTCCATCATCTCAGCCATGTTCACAGATAGGAAGATTCAATACTGTCACAACATCAGTTTTTCCCAACTTGATCTATAGATTCAATGTAATCCCAATCAAAATCCCAACAAGTTATTTTGTGGATAATGACAAACTGATTCTAAAGTTTATATGGTGAAGCAAAAAATCCTAACTAGACAACACAATATTGAGGGAGAAGAACAAAGATGGAGGACCGATGCTACCTGACTTCAAGACTTACTATAAAGCTACAGTAATCAAGACAGGTTGGTAGTGACAAAAGATAAATCAATGTAACAGAACAGATAGCCCAGAAATAGCCCCACAGACATTTAGTCAACTGATATTTGACAAAGGACCAAAGGCAATACAATGGAGAGAAGATAGCTTTTCAAGAAATGGTGCTAAAACCACCGGACATCCATGTGCAAAAAAATGAATCTAGACACAGACCTTACATCCTTCACAGAAATTAACTCAAAATGGATTGTAGAATTAAATGCAAAGCGCAAATCTATAAAACTCCTGGAAGATAACATAGGAAAAAATCTCAATGGCCTTGGGCAAGGTGATAACTCGATCTATGAAGTAATAGTTGACAAGCTGGATTTCACTAAAATTAAAAACATCTGCTTTGTGAAAAACAATGTTAAGAGAATGAGAAGTCAAGCCAAAGACTGGGAGAAAATATTGGCAAAAGCCATATTAGGTAAAGGATTGTTACCCAAAATATACAAAGAACTCAACAGGAAGAAAACAAACAACCTGATTAAAAAGTGGGCAGAAGTGTCCATCGACAGATGAATGGATGAAGAAGGTGTGGCACATATATACAATGGAATATTACTCAGCCATAAAAAGAAATGAAATTGAGTTATTTGTAGTGAGGTGGATGGACCTAGAGTCTGTCATACAGAGTAAAGTAAATCAGAAAGAGAAAAACAAATACTGTATGCTAACACATACATGGAATGAAAAAAAAAGTTCTGAAGAACCTAGGGGCAGGACAGGAATAAAGACATAGACATAGAGAATGGACTTGAGGACATGGGGAGGGGCAAGGGTAAGCTGGGACGAAGTGAAAGAGTGGCATGGACATGTATACACTAGCAAATGTAAAACATATAGCTAGTGGGAAGCAGCCGCATAGCACAGGGAGATCAGCTCGGTGCTTTGTGACCACCTAGAGGCGTGGGATAGGGAGGGTGGGAGGGAGGTGCAAGAGGGAGGGGATATGGGGATATAGGTATATGTATAGCTGATTCACTTTGTTATAAAGCAGAAACTAACACACCATTGTAAAGCAACTATACTCCAATAAAGATGTTAAAAAAAAAAGTAGGCAGAAGACCTAAACAGACACTTCACCAAAGAAGATATATAGATAGCAAATAAGCATATGAAAAGATGCTCAACATCATATGTCATTAGGGAAATGCATAATTAAAATAACAACGAGGTACCACTACACACCTATTAGAATGGTGCAAATCCAAAACACTGACAATACCAAATGCTGGTGAGGATGTAGAGCAACAGGAACTCTCATTGATGGTTGGTAGAAATACAAAATGTGACAGCCACTTTGCAAGACAGTGTGGCAGCTTCTCACAAAACTAAACATACTGTCACCATACGATCCAGCAATTATGTTCTTTGGTATTTATCCAAATGAATTGAAAACTTATGTTCACACAAAGACCTACACATGGATGTTCATGGCAGCTTTATTAATAATTGCCAAAACTTGGAAGTAACTAAGAGGTCCTTCTGTAGGTGAATGGATAA
Organism: Mesoplodon densirostris; assembly: GCF_025265405.1. Classification (NCBI taxonomy): domain Eukaryota; kingdom Metazoa; phylum Chordata; class Mammalia; order Artiodactyla; family Ziphiidae; genus Mesoplodon; species Mesoplodon densirostris. The sequence continues at coordinate 53,763,137 of NC_082671.1, forward strand.
ACAAATTGTGGTACATGGTGACAACAGAATATAATTCAGTGCTAAGCAGGAATGAGCTATCAAGCCATGAAAAGACATGGAGGCATCTTAAGTGAATATCATTAAGTAACACAAGCCAATCTGAAAAGGCGACATACTCTAGGATTCCAACTGTATGACATTGTGGAAAAAGCAAACTGTGGAGACAGTGAAAAATCAGTGGTTTTCAGGGGTTAACAGGAAGGGAGAGAGGAAGAGGCAGAGCACAGAGGATCTTAATGGCAGTGAAACTACTTTGTATGATACTATTATGGTGGATACATGTCATCATACACTGTTTAAAACCCACAGAATATACAACACCAAGAGTGAACCCTAATGTAAGCAATGGACTTTGGGTGATAATGATTCATCAAAGTAGGCTCATCAGTTATAACAGTCATACCACTCTGGGGTGGGATGTTCATAGCAGGGGAGGCTGTGTGTCTGGAAGGAGACAATGGTATTTGGGACCTTTGTACTTTCCCCTCAGTTTTGCTGTGGACCTAAAACTGCTCTAAAAATAAAGTCTATTTTAAAAAATCATAATTTGGGGTATCACTGTCCTTGACTCCCTGATGTTCAGTGTCTAGAAAATCATTGTTTCAATCATATATATTTATGATGGGAGGGTAAATCTGGCCCTTGTTACTTCCTGTTAGCTGGAAGTGGAAGTATCTCTTTTCCAGCATCTGTGTTGGTCTCACTTCTAAAATTAGATCAGAAGAAACAAATTACACTTACTTTTGGTGTAAAAATTACACCTTTGTATGTTTAAGCCAGGGAGTATAAATGTAAATTGGTTTAAGAGCTGCTAATTTTAGAGAAACTTTTAGAAACAGTTCACTAATAGACATAACTAGGCTTTATGCCTAGTTTCATAAAAGGCAGTCTTAATATCCCTCCACCCCGGGGTGACTTCTTACTATTCTGGAGATGCAGGGGGTGCCTTAGAACCCCAGAATTCCTTTCACATCCTACTTTATTCGAGTTTGCACTCTCTTTCAGTTCAGACAATCTGCTCTGGACTATGTCCTGGTTTTGGCTAATATATACCAGAGAGAGAATGGATATTATTGGGTAAATATACTGTGTCTGCATTTTAATGGGCCTTCTGTGAGTGATGTTTTATGCACAGCAATGAATCCAATGATAGAAATTCTAGATATTCTGGCAGGCTAGAATTTGGAAGTGGTATTTTTAGTTAGGTCAGAGTTTTGATGTTCCTGGATCACACACATTCAGCTGGCTTGTAATATCCCTTCTTTAGGGTCAAACCCATCAACAGATAAATGTTTCTGGCTTTTTCTTTATTAATAAAAATTAATTGGCTTCCACTTCTACATTTCTCTGCATTTCCTTTAAAAATAGCAACATCAAAGTAAAATGATTATGTAATTCTTTCCCTTCCTATTAGTCAAAGAGATATGACAGCAGTTAATTGTGGAATTTAAAGAGTCCAGGAGCATTTCTGGTTTGTAAATGTCCCTGCTTTTTGGCCTTGAACTTTGAAACTACTTGTCTGAAACCTATGAGGTTTCTCATTTATTTGAACCTGGTCTAACTTTACAAATATGAAAGTGACATTCAAGTAACCTCTGAAAATTAGTGGATAGGGGAGATGACTGAAAATCAAATCAATAATGTAAAGTGAAATGGAGAATCAGCAATTAATAATCTGCTGAAAGTTCATGATGGCATATGTTAGCTAGCTAATTTGACAATATACTGCCTGAATTTCCTGAATAAATATAATTTTCCACTTTTGTGATGATCAAGTCATGGAAAAAAGAGGAGTTGGTAAGTAATGAACAACATTTCTTGTCTGTATCTATCAGGTGTAGGATATGTGGACAATATCGTGGCTTTATCTTTGGTGTTGGGAATAGAAACATAAAACAACAGAAGTAGAGATAGAGTCCTTGTCCTCAAATAATTTTCAGCCTGCTTGAGTCAATGCCAAAGAAAACTATTTAACCCAGCAGAAAATGAAAACATGGAAGGTGCATAACCACATAAATATTTTTACTGGCTCCTACCCTCAGATCTTCCCATTCTTACCCATGGGAGAGAGCGATGGAGCTTTTAATGTTAACTTACGAACAAAACCATGGAGTACAGTGCTTTCAGATCCCAGGTCTGTGGCTTACATTGCATCATTTGAACGGAAATTCACTGTAATAACAGACCAGGCTTGTGATGAGCCAGCAACTACATGGACTAACAAATCTGGTTAAAGAGTCCTCTATTTACACAAGTGGCTCTGCTTCATGACATCATACTCGGTGTTGTTATGTTTTACTCATTTCGAACCAAGGGATATGTGTCCTATCTTAAAGAAACCAGACTACTGGAGGAGAAAAATCTTTCTGTTTCATTTAGGGAAAGTGTACATTTAACTGTATCAACTATATAAGCAACATGAAGAGTACACTGTATTTCTGTTCTATGAATATTAGATACTGAGAGTATCCTGATTATTTCTATGGGCAAGAAATTGTCAATATCTAAAAGTAATTATAGGTAGTTGCTGCAGTTGCATAATTTTCTATTCTAATGTATTATTTGCTGCTGGAAAGCAAATTCATGTGTTGTACCCAACCTAAAGATGTGTTGCAGGGCTATTTCATACATGGCAGATTTTCAAAGTCCTGCAATGATGACATTGATATAGTGCCGCTACTCTGTTATAACCTTTGTATATTCTTTAAGTGTAACAAATACTTCATTCATTGCTTGCCCTAAACTTTGCATTTGGTGACATTCTTGCTGCTGTGTTAATATCAGGTCTATTAAGCTGGACCTCATGGTCCATTACCCTTTCTTTAGATTTGACCCCATGAAGTTTAGGGGTCTTGAGCACAGTGTGAAAAAGCAAAGGGTTTCACTCTCACCCAAGGAGATCATTAGGACTTTATAGAAACACAATAAATACTCACACAGTACTAACATTTGCACTGAGGGATGCTCACCAGACACACAGCCTGGTGTCAGAAGGTGTCCATTGTTCCCTTTATCCAGGCCTGCACACTAATTTAGCCTGCTAACTAAAGAGAGCACTCATTCGTAATCTGGCATTTTTTTCTTTGTAGGAAAGATTCACTTACTGGTATCCTAGCTTTGTGGGATTTTTTGGTAATCTTTCTCTGTCTTGATCCATTTCTTAATGCTTCCACTTACATTTTGGATTGCAAAATGGACCCCACAGTTCATGAAAGAATTCCAATGTGAACTGCTGACAGCAATATGTGGACTGGAGGCCTTCATTCTCTCATAAACTATATTTTAATTCATTAGTACCATTTGCCTTATTAAACACAGTTTTATAATGCAGGAAAATATTATTAGATTGGTTTAGGGGAGACCTGCCATCCACGGTGCAGGTCTTTAGCTTTAATTTTACAGTCTAGTTGCATTAACTCTCTGATATGCCTTCTAATATTTTTAATTTTACAGTGAAGAGTTATGTCATTACAGATGTCAACATTTGAGTATATCATATTATTATGCCAAGCCACTACCATAAGCAGGTCTCCCTCTTTAAAATATATTTCACTCTGAAACTGTCATGAAATGTCTTCCACAGGGTTGTAGGCAGAACGAAATGGGATTTCTATCCAGAAGTAGAAGCAGCTTGTTACTGCGAAGTCCATTCTCTAGGGATGGCTTTTATGAGGTATGGTTGGAGACTCCAAATCCACTATTCAAATTAATCAGATTTTCTTAGGCAGAATGCCTTTGGAACCCCCTACAAAGACTCTTTTCCTCCCCCCACTACATTGCAAATTACTTAATGAAAACACTGGATTATAGGAAACAAAAGGGTTTTTTCCACTGATGTCAATCAAGCATTGATGGTTTTGTTTTTGTTTCTAAAACAAGGAAAAGAAGGGACAATTTTGTTTTACAAAGTCTGGATGAATCACCTCACTGCATAACTTCCCAAGAAAATTTCACTAGAGACTTGGAAAAAATATTGGCAACTCAACAATTTCCAATTTAAGACCATGTGCTAAGACTCAAATATAAACCAAACGAATCATCTTCTTTTACCAACCAGCTACTCTTTAAAGAGGAAATTGACTCAGAAGATGGGGTATGCTTTGCTTTGGCATATGCCTAGAACATTCACTAATCCTTTACTATGTGTTAGAAACTCAGCTATTCATATTATAGGTACAAAAATGAATAAGACTACTCTAGGTTTCAACAGCCTGGTGGGATAGACTCAACTAACCATCACACAACACAGCAACATGCACCAATGATGGAGGCTTGGCTGGGGAGGGGAGAGGTAAGGACAGAAGGAGAAGGGGAGAACTAAGTTTTGAAAAAGGCAGTTCATGGGGGGAAAGGCATTATAAGCATATTGCACAGTATGAGGAAAAACACACAGGTATGAAAGTTCATGGTGTATTTAGGGAGTAGCTTATACTCAATGCCTGAAGCAAAAAGCTGGGAATTGGGGAAGTGATGAGAAATGTCCTTGGAAAAGTAATTTGGGGCTAGAGTATGAAAGGCTATTTCTGCTGATGACATTGAAGGATTTTAAGGATCCATTGATGGAGATGAGGGAAACCACTCATATGGTCAGATCCATGCTTTAGGAAGATAATTGATGGCAAGGAGGAAAATGATTTGGAGAAGAGAGTAATTCATTCATGGCTACATGTTATTGCAAGAATCCAGTAGGCAATCCCTGATGGTCTAACCTAGGAAGGTGGAAAAGGATAAGAAATCACATATTTAAGAGACATTTATGAAGTAGAATTAACGTAACTTAATGATCAACCTCATATGGAAATGAGCAGTGAGAGATAAGAAAAAGAGATAAGCCTAAAATCTCTAGGCTGGATGATTTCCAAGTAATTTCCAAGAGCAGGTTTTATGGAGAATATAAGTTTGGTTTTGAAGAAGCTGAGTTTGAAACACTAAGTGAAGAAGGACTTTAGGTTATTGGAAACATGAAACTCGAACTCAGGAAAAATGTCAGGTAGTGTTTGGGACCCATCTTCATAGGTGTGAAAGTGGAAGTCATAGGAGCAGATGAAGTAATTCAGGAGAGAGGTGAAAAGGAAGTAGATTTCCTATTGCATATCATCAAAATGACAGAGCTTTCTGAGGTGCTGTGTTGAGAAACAATTTAAGGTCACCTTCAGATATGGTGGGAAAGAGTGCCATGAACGAGGACTAGGATCATCATTGGTTCCAGAGATGGCAGTGATGGCACCTGTGCCAGATGTTAGCCATCCCCAGTGACTGAAGGAGGAGATTCAAGAACCACATCCCGAAGGACACCAGTCCTTCAGGGATGGTGGGAAACTTGTGCTGGCAAAAGAGAAAAAGCACTGTCAAGAGTTAGGAGAAAAATGACCCAGAACATAGTACTGTACTTAGTTCAGTATCTCAGACATTATAATCAATAAATACTTGTTGAAGGAACGGATGGATTAATAAAGTGAAGTGTTGACAACTCTTCTGCAACTGGAGCAACATAAAAAATCAGCAGCATGGTCCATAACAATAATAGCAACATAGCCAGGTACCACTGGTTAAAGAAATTAATGCTTTGGTTAATTTCTTCATAAGAGCATGCTATTTTTCCACTTTTCACATAAAGATGGAAATTATTCTAGTGCATGACCATTTGGAATATTTGGAATAATTATCAAATCATCAAAATAGTAATAGCGAAAAGCTTGTATGATTTGATGTAGAAAATTAAATTGAGAAATTAAGTGTAGAAAATAATGGTTAAGGAAAAAATGGAAATGAAGGAAGGGTACTCTTTAGGAGGTATCCAGAGAACAGTGAGTTAAATCTTCTCTTTTATACCCTAAAAGACAAATTCTTTTAAGAATAAAAGGAAGATGCTCCACCTACCTAGATAATACAGAGATTCAACCAAATACCTGTAGCTTGCAGTGGGTAGGTAAATATCACTACTCTGCTATTCAGGTTTTTTTGTGTGTGTGTTGTACACGGGCCTCTCACTGTTGTGGCCTCTCCCGTTGTGGAGCACAGGCTCCGGATGCGCAGGCTCAGCGGCCATGGCTCACGGGGCCAGCCGCTCCGCGGCATGTGGGATCTTCCTGGACCGGGGCACGAACCCGTGCCCCCTGTATCGGCAGGCGGGCTCTCAACCACTGCGCCACCAGGGAAGCCCCAGGTATTTTTTATTTGAAGAGACTTTGCCCTTGAAATTAGAGCCTAAAAAAATTAACCATTCATCCATTCATACTTTTTCCAAAGTATCAAACCTGTGTATGACACTGGTCAACCTGTTATGGATGTGTGGCGGGGTAAACAAAAGGATGGCGGGGTTTAGAAACAAGTGGACTGTAGTTGCTACCATGAGGAGACAACCTTTTGGGACTGTATGACGTCTGCTGGATGGTGGTATATGTACGGAAGCAAGTGCCAACACAAAAACACAAATAACTAGAATATTCAGCAATTGTAATCCATAGGGCAAGGTAAAGTCCAAGGAAGGAAGAAATCACATCGATTTTATTGCAGGAAGGAAGACGATCTGAAAAGCTTCTTTGGAGAAGGTAGGATTTGCATTGAGTCTTAAAGGAAAAACACATTTTAGTCCATGGGCGGTAGAAGATAAGGCAAGGCAGGTCATTTGAGTGAGGGCAAAGGAAGAGAAGTCTGGCAAGTTCTGGAAGAGCGAATGAACCCACTGAGCCAGAGAAGACAATTGAGGAATTCTGAATCTCTGACTCCTCTTTACCTCCCCATCTTACTCAGATCACCCCTCTGTGTCTCCTTTGGCTTTGGGTCAGGCATTGGCTGCCTGGGTTCCTGTCAAAGGAGAGAAAAATGGGAAGGTGCCCCCATGTCTGTTTCCATCTCTCACGTTTCATGATGCTTTGCTGATGCCGGCACAAGGTTTTGTAAGCCAGCTTCCCCCAGCTGTTGGAAGGAAGAATTTACTGATGTAAGTCTGAAAACCTCAAAGGACCTAAAACAAAAGACCACTCACTAAAAATGGGAAGACAGGAATTAGTTATCTTACATGTGCTGTGAGGAGGTGCTGGAGGAGAGACTCCAATATTTCTGAACTTATGTGGCTTTAATGGTTGGAAAATGTGATTTGTCTTTGGATAAAGGTCTCAGTTTCTTTTTCCTGGGAAGCACATTTTTTTTTGTTTTCTTCTTTTTTTGGTAAGCTTTTTAATCAGGCAGATGTGATGTACTCTACTTATTGTTCTAGGAGCAGCCCTGAATTGGTAATCTAAACTCAGCTATTTCTGACTGAGAGGCAGTGCAGCCTTGCTTAGATTAAATGCTGGACTTTTGACTTTCATTTCCCAGAATTTGGTATAAGCTTCCTGATGACAAAATCTTTATTTTATGCTTCTTTATATCTGCCACATTTTATTTTACTTTGCTTAATACATGATTCTGTGTTGTTTGAATATGGCCTGACCCTCTACTTTACTCAGAGTTACCTAAACATATAACATTGACATAGAGGAAGCTCTGAGACAGATTTTCATTATCACTTAATGGTTTTTATGGTTTAGATAAAACTTATTTTTTTAAAGTATAAAATTAATGCATACATTACAATTGCCAGAAGGTGGAAACAACCCATCTGTCCATTAACAGATGAATGGATAAACAAAATGTGGCATGCACATATAATGGAATATTATGCAGCCATAAAAAGAATGACAGGCACTTCCCTGGTAGTCCAGTGGTAAAGAATCCGCCTTACAATGCAGGGGACGCAGGTTCCATCTCTGGTCAGGGAACTAAGATCCCACATGCCACGGGGCAACTAAGCCTGCACACCACAACTACTGAGAGCCTGCCTGCCGCAAACTACAGAGCCCCCGCACTCTGGAACCCACACGCCACAACTACAGAGCCCACGTGCCCTGGGGCCTGCATGCCACAACTAGAGAAGAGAAAATCCGCCGCCACAACTAGAGAGAAGCCCACGCACTGCAATAAAAGATCCCGAATGCCTCAAAGAAGATCCCGTGTGCTGCAACTAAGACCTGACACAGCCAAAAATAAATAAAATAAATAAATAAATCTTTTTTAAAAAAGGGGAATGACATATTGATACATGCTCCGACATGGATAAACCTTGAAAACATCATGCTAACTAAAAGACATCAGACACAAAAGGCCACATCTTGTGTGATTCCATTTATATGAAATGTCCAGAACTGGCAAGTCCATAGGGACAGAAGGCAGATTAGTGGTTTTCAGGCACTATGGAGAGTGGGGTGTGGAGAGTGAATGCTTAATATGTACAGAATTTTCCCTTTGAGGCAATGAGGAAGTTCTGGAACTGGGTAGCAGTGATGGTTGTGAAACATTGTGAATGAACTTGCTACCACTGAATTGTACACTTTAAAATGGTTAAAAAGTTACTTTTATGTTATGTCTATTTTCCCACAAAAAATAACTTAAAAAAATTAATTCATGCTCTTTATAAGGAAATTTATCCCCAACTAAATTAAATTCCTTGAGAGTTAAAGTTGCCAGATGAAATACTATATTTATACTAAAAAATTATTCTTTGTTTAGCTGAAGTTCAATTTTAATTGGATGTCTTGTATTTTTTATTTGTTAAATTTGGCAACCCTGCTGAGAGTGGAAAATTTGTTTTTGTCATTGCTTTATCCCAAGCACTTAGGACAGTATGTGGAACATGGTCCTTAATAAATATTTGTTACATGAATATAAATTTGAAAAGACATATAAATATAGAAACTAAATGATAGAAAGAAATTAAAATCATTCATAGATCCACTGACCAAGAAAAATAACTCATAGAGTTTTTGTCCATTTCTACCTAGAGCCTTTGGTTGTTGTCGTTACTTAGGACAACTGCATATCCTACTGTTTCATTGATGAGTTTAACATAAGCATCCAGTATACCCCAAACTCCCCTAATAAACAAAAATTTTAAAGCTGAACAATGATGTATCATGCAGATGTATCATAATTTGCTTATCTACTTTCATATTGTCTAATAATCTGCTGTTTTAAAATTTTCCAATGCTTTATATAATATATCAGTAAACATGCTGGTCTCTATATCTTCATTTTTGATTACCCTAAGATAAATGAATAGAAAAGGAGTTACTAGGTCAAAGGAAATAGATATCTTATGGCTTTTGCTCTGTTTTGAAAAACTGGTTTCCAAAGGGTAAGGTTAATATGTACTTCTACCTGTGATGAATTCAAGTGCTCATTTCACCACTTTGGCCAGTACCTTTATGACAGTTTAAAATCTTTGCTAATCTAGTAAATAAAATTTTGTTTAAATACTTAAAAAATAAGTATTTAACAAATACTTATTTAACAAATAAGATGACTTTTTAGAAAATAAAAATTCAACATTTCCCCACATATTTGCCAATCTATCATTTATTCTTTTGTGACTAGCCTTTGCTGATTTATTTAGTGGAAGGTCTTACTATTCTCATTAATTTATATGCATTTATTATAGATCAGATATGAATCCTTTACCTGCCATTATTTTAATAAATATTATTTTCAGTTTATTGTTAAATTTTGGTTGTTCTTTTTTGTGAGAGAGGTTTTACTCAAGAATAAGATTGCTCGTTTATTATATGTTACTATATCTTATGATTTCTTTTGGTCCGAAACATTCTGGCAGGGTCAACATCACCTCAGGGTCTCAGTATTTGCAGAGAAGACAAAAGGAATGAATGCAGAGAAAAAGCAAGAGAATTTGATCATTGGAGAGCAGCATTATCCAACTGGCTTCCCTTCTTCCCTGCTAGGATTTTGCGTGTTTCAGTCAATCGTAGACTGAAGCCCTGTTCTAACTGCTTCAGTGTGTGTAGCCTTACTGTCAAGCCCAGCTGGGCCAGCACGTCTTTTCCAAATTTTTCATTTTGTAGAAAATTCACTTTGCTTGTTTGATTCTGCTCACTTTTATACTCATTCTGTGTTTTTTGGCACTACAGGTAATTTTTCGTGGCACTTACACAATGGAAAGTTGAGCCTTGGAGAATTCATTTTAAGATATGATTATCAAGCACACCTTATAGCTAAGTTCAGGACTGCCCTTTAGGACACCCAAACTGATGCACTAAGGACAACTCAGCTCAGACTAACTGACGGTCCTGTGACAGCAGACCAGTGCACAAGGTGATCACCGGTGTATGGGAAGGAAATATAACTTCCACTTACATTTAGTATTGATCGCATTTTAAAGGTTTCATTATTTATTATTATATAATATTATGTATATAATATTTTAGTAAATAAATAAACTTCATTTGGAAGAATGGACTAATCGTTTTAATGATAAGGGAGAACAAAAATGCCTTGGAAATGACTGTAAGAGGTGACTGGGAAGTATGACCGTTGCGTTAAAGGGGAATCAAAGAAAAGAGTAAAAATGAAGGTAGCACTGAGTAGGGCTTCATTCCTATCTGTTAGTCCTCACAAAGCTGAATGACATTCAAAGGTTACTTTCTGTCAGATTATTTTTCCTTTCTTTTGAGAGTTTATGAATGAAATCTGGTTGCACTGAGGAAACTTACTCAGGCAGGAGGTCTGAACTCTGCCAATGGTGAATCATTAATAATTTTAGAGCAAAAAACCTTTATGAGCCCAAACAGAATGATGTTATTTTAAACCAATTCAACTAAGTTTTATTTCTAAGAGATGTCCTGCTTAGCAATTAAAGAAGACAAATAAATGAACAGTTAGGCTTATGGGATAGGAGTTTCTGATATTTACTAAGTATGTGGCATTTTGTGAATTACAATTTTTTATCACTCTGAATTTCTTTTATCACAAGTCTGACATCAGCATATCACCAGATATCCAACATTTCTGCCATTCCTTCTTCCAAGTTTGTCACAGGAAACTAGGGAAAATGGTAGCTGTGTCTGCCTTGAGTCTGTCCCTTTTGTAGTGTCTGTCCAGCTTACAACGACTGCTTTACTTCCCTCCCATTCCACTGAGGCTGGGCCCCTGGTAGCCATGTTGAGAACTATGACCCTATCCTTCAAGAAAAGCTTTTATTTTCTTTATGGTGCTGACCACAACATGGTGGGAAGCCATATTCTTCCGTGAAGATTAAGAGGAAACTAATGACAAAAGAGAAAAATGAATGAAACAACACACAGAGAGAAGGAGAGCTGAGATTCTCGAATTCTTGAGATTGCTATTTTCAGTACCCATTAGCCCCGTCTTCCCTTGAATTCTGATAATTCCCTTGAATTCTCCTGAATTCCCTTGAATCATTACGTCTCTGTAATACATTCCTCTTTATTTTTGTTTTTTAAAAGCTAGCTAGCTACGGGGGCTTCCCTGGTGGCGCAGTGGTTGAGAGTCTGCCTGCCGATGCAGGGGACACGGGTTCATGCCCCGGTCCAGGAAGGTCCCACATGCCGCGGAGCGGCTGGGTCTGTGAGCCATGGCCGCTGAGCCTGCGCGTCTGGAGCCTGTGCTCCGCAACTGGAGAGGCCACAGCAGTGAGAGGCCCGCGTACCGCAAAAAAAAAAAAAAAAAAAGCTAGCTACGATTGGTTTCAGATACCAGCAAGCAGAGTCCTGAGGAGTACACTACGTATATCTTGGCCTTCACAGCTTTAAAGTGTGGAAAAATATGCTGACAGGTAGAAGGCTGTTCACTCTTCCAACAGAAGTCACGCTGAAAATCCGAGTGTGGCCTTTGTTCCGCTTAATTCAGCAGTCACAATTTCCCTACAGGGTCCTTCACATATCTTTTAATAGTTTGTGTGATTGACTAGATTGCAGTTGCTAAAGCGGCCAAAGTCACTGGCTTTTATCCTGATGACAGTTACTTTTCAGTGTATTGCACGGCCAGAAACTTATTCTCTGCAATTAAACCATTTGTATTACTTTAAATGTGTCTGGGGTTCTGCAGGAGTGTTTTTCCAGTGAAGCCGTGGGCTCCTGGGAGCTTTCTTCTGCAGAAGTAGAGAAACAGAGATTGGACAGCAGCCAGGCTTGAAGATCATAAGGGTTTCTTCTCTAATGTCCTATAGGATGGTGATGACAGCACACTTCTGAGGAGCAATAAGTTCCTTATGGGCAACTGGGAGCTCAACTTAGGTGTGATGTGGATAAATAGGAAATTACTTTGTATTCGGAAAGGTGAGGTCTGAACATACTAGTTACACTTCGGCAAATAAGAAATTCTGCTTAACTCATCAGCAGACAGCTGCTTACATAATTTGATTTGAAGGATACTGCAAGGTTTCTCTCTCCAAAAAATAACTTCCTCACAGAGGACATCGCCCACCCCTACAGGAAATTCCAACCCTCTTTGATCAGAGGATTTAAGGAGAGCCAGAAATTGTCCCCAGAAGGTTAGTGTTAAACTGCAGATGTTATCTGGGAGTAAAGGAGAATCCTGAGGGTTTTATTGATCTCATTGTACAACGGCAAGCATTGGTTTATTATTAGACTAACGAACTGTTGCCTAGGAAACTAGAAAAGAGAAGAGGTGGGGTGAAAAGTGTGGGAGAGGGATAAGGTGAGAGGATGTTATCAAATAACTTGAGGTAAACATGGCCCCTCAGGGCCGAGCATGAAAGGTTGGCACAAGCAGTACCCATACAATGACCCCATTGTGGTTGGGATGCTACAGAGACAATGAAGGAGACCAAGGGCAGCATGAAGAAATGTCCTGGGTGAGGATAAAAAAGCAGAATGTCTCAAATACCTCAAAGGTTTACCTTGGCTATCTTGTTGATCAGAACAACTAGCTATTTGAAGAATTTATATTAATACATGAAATTATTCTCCTGGGTTCCTCAAATAGCCACTATCATTGTGAGACTATAAGGATCAAATCATAAATGACTACCTTTGTTCTTCTGCTCTTTTTTCTCCCAAAACATTACCATCCCCTTACATGAAGGGTATTCATGGTGGCTATATACATATTGCTACAGTAGAATTGGATACAAACAGATTTATGCCCACATTAATTCACTATTGCCCAGAAGTTAACCCTGACAGTGGTGAAACTGGCATGTCTTTGGATTGGGGATGCCAGATGTAGCAAATAAAAATATAGGACCTTCAGTTAAATGTGAATTGTAAAGTCAAATTCAAATTTAACTGAGTGTTCTCATTTTACCTGGCAACTCTACTTTGGAACTAATGGGGAGTGTCTTTTTCTCATAAACTTGTCATATTTATATAGAAAGCAACTAAAACTGGTAATTAAAGATCCAATTCAATTCACGAAACAATTACTGAGCAGGCACTTCCTTTTTATGAAGTATTTATTGTGCAAGGTAGGCTTTGGGGAAATCAAACATGAGTAAAATATGATGACCGTTTCTCATATGCTTATAGTCTAAGGGGGAAAGCAGGGGTGTGAATAACCATCAATATTACAAGGCAGAAGGAAATGTGCCAAACAGAGTGTATTAAGACTTCAGAGGAAGGTATGATTAACTGTGATAGAAAGAATCTGTATAGGATTTTGTGAACAGAGAAGGGAGGAAGGGTATTCCAGGCTCAGGGAAGAGTAAATATGAGCAAACACTTAAAGGAATGAATCGTCATAGTGCATGTTTGAGAAGTGGCGAACACACCAGTGTCTATAGCACAGAATGTACAGAGAAATGAGAAGGAGTTGATGCTGAAAAATGTAGGGTAGGGCTGAATGAAGAAGGCTCTCAAACTTATGCTAACAGTTAAGATTTTTCTTTCATGGCAAAAGTGTGGAGGTGTAGGAGGCCTAAGTATTTACTCTAAATTGAGAAGAGCATAATCCATCCTGTGTTTCCGGATGAGAAATCTATAGCAATGTAATGATGGTTTGGTGAGGCAAGAGCTTAGAGGCAGGGAGTTAGCTTAGCAGGATGATTGCAATTATCGTCGAATGAGGAATTATGATTTTAGTAAAAAGTACCCAGTCTCTCTTTAATGTACTGAAAAGCCTACTTTCTGGTTTTGAAGTGGGGTAAGAGCCCCTTCAATGCCCCTTCTGTTGTTGATCCTGGCCTCTGAGGTCACACTTGGCCCAGACCAGCATTTCTCTCCCTGTAGCTGGCAGCTCTGTGGATCACAGGCTACAATGTTCCCCTACACATCTAAGTGGTCCACAGGCCAGTTCCTGGGATCACAAATATTCCTGGACCTCTCTGGACTCACTGCTCTGTTCCCAAGTAAAGGGAAGTGCTTGTGATGGTTACAGGGAATGGGAGAGGCATGGATAGATTACTTTCCAAGAATATCTTCCCTCCATAAATTTGTGACTTCAGGTTCTTTATAGAAGCATTAATTTTATTTTACAATTAAGCATGTATCCTCAGAGCAACGGTAATGCTACCTTAATTTGAGTTTTTGTACTGACCACCTTTATATCTGTAACAAGAGATAAAACAAATCAATACCCATAATTATAGCTAAAACTCATTAACAATTACTGGACACAAGATTTTTTAGCACTATATTAAGATGCCATTTTCACTTATTAATTTGGTAAAGATTAAGAAGAAATAACACTAAATGGTTTTGATATAGTCTTATGTACTACTGGTAGGATGAAAATTGGTAAGACTTTTCTGGAAGGCCATTTTTCAGTAAGTGAAATTTTTGTGCTCCACAATTTCTAAATTGTATGTGAGGGAATTTGTGCCAAAGAAATAATTAGAAATGTATACAAAGATTATTGTATAAGGATGTTCATTACAATGTTAGTACTGGAAAATGAAAAAGACCTGATTGCTTAACAATATGAGATTTGAGAATTGTTTTTTTAATTGTGCTACAAGGATATTGGAAACTGGAAGGTGATGACTTTTTTGTTCTTTCTTTATATTTCTTTGGAAAAGGTATTAAAACGTTTAAAAATGCTCTTCATGTTAACTAAGACACTACAGATCATAATACAAATATTATTAAATTTGTATTATAATTTAAAGAAATTATTTAAATTTCCTGAACTTATTATTCTTTATTCTCTACTATATCCATACAGTGGAAGAATAAATATGGCTTAAAAGTTTAGCAGTTAATTTTTTTGTCTCTTCAATTAGCAATGAATATTCTTCAAATCATAAATTTTAGGAATTATTATTATGTAATAAGTATTTGTACTTATGTAATTCAGCCCAACAGATAAGTCTTGTCATATTATTAATGATTTTTTCTCTTTGAGTCTTTTTCCATATGCTCGATTCAGGCTGTAGTGAGACAGTTAAAAAATTTTTTTTTTCTCTAAAATTTGTCTTATTTTTGAATGAGAAAATAGAAAAGATTTGAGCACCTAGCCAACTCATCAAATTCTTTTTTCCTTGGTTAAAAGAAATACCAAAAAAATTATCTTGAGTTCTATTGCTGATTTAATTTGCTCCTGTTGAGTCTTTAGTTTTTATTTCTCCCTCAACACAAAAACTTGGTTTCACTTAGTCTTTTCGAGTCTAGTGGGCTCTCTGTCTAAATTTTTCTATCTACCTGACAGTCAAAAGAACTCCTGGTTTCTATAAGGATTAAGTCAGGAAGCAGTTTTTAACTACAACAAATTGAAATGTTTGCACAAGGAAGTGTTGCTTTTATAAGTGATGGGAAACTTCAAATTTGATTACAAGCAACCTTTGGCTTCCTATCTGTTCAACAATAGGCCATGTTGTTAAGGGCAATTTCCATGCACAGCATGTGGGTCCCATTTTTTCATCCTTAGACATGGTTGTTTACTGTTCAGCGCTGTTTATGCATTTTAATCAGGCTTTTTCAGTCTCCCTTAATAAATCACTACAAAGTGAATGTACCAAAACAAGAACTATTATGCAGTATTGGTTGCCCTTACACATTATTTGTTGCCCTGGAGTTTCGCTCAGTACCCAAATTTAAAAAATAATAATGACAAGAACAAAATCCATAGCCAAGAGAATTATATTTAGAATTGCAACATTTCTGGCTAAATACCCTCTTTGAGCTCCATTCTTTAACAGTAGGAGCCTGACTTTAAAATTCAGTTCAAGCAAGAATGACTTAACAATTGGAACCTGCCATCAGTTCTGGGGACTGAAAGTCTTTTTGATGGGATGAAGCTGACAGCCTAGTTCCTGCCTGGCAGGCTTTCACATGAAATGAGCCTGTATTAGTATAGATAAATGTTTAGACATTCAGGTGTCTTGCTGTCTGAGAAGAGTATTACCGGTTAAGGCAATGGTAAGCAGAAGAAAAAGGAGTTTTCAGGCATTTATGCCTGAGTGAGAAAAGACAATGACGTGTTAGCATCATCTGGCAAGCAGGCAAAAGGAACAGTTTGACCTATCTCTCTTCCCTCCTTAAAGCTAAACTTTGCTTCTAAACAAACTAAGACAGAAGTACAAATTTTCCTCCAAGAATTTTTTGTTGTTGTTGAATTAAATGGTTTCTCTTAACTTTGGTTTCCAGCATCAAAGACAGATTATAATAAGCTATAATATTTTAAAGCCCAGGCCAGAGGTAAGAATGCCTTGAAGGAAAAAGAAGGCAAGGGGCATTGTACAATGTAGATTTGTATTTTAAAACGTGACAGCACTTAGAATTTAGATCCAATGATCAACACTGATGTATTTTAGAATAGTCACTGGAAAATTAACAGAATAAATATGTACTAAAATTGGATGCTCAGGAGGAGAGCTTACCAAAAATAGGAATTCCCAGAAAATTGTTTAAGTGAATAGATGGTCCCCAAACCAAGTAGTTATTTGGAAATATTGATGCTAACCTACTTTGAAAAATAACTTGTATTTTCCTTTGACATCACTGGGTAAAATCTGCTGGAGTCCCATGTAATTCAGCAGAGGCAGATGCTGTGCATAATTCCTCACAAACCCAGCCAGCCAAGGTGCTGTTTTGGACATGGCCTGGAGAAAATACTTCATGAGTGAGAAATCAAATTGTCATGTTTTAATTAAGAGGTAGAATAAAGTGTTTAAGGACCTTTTCTGAAAGTATTAATCATGAAAGTGACAGACACACTTTTAGGGGTGTTCTGATTTAAATTCCTGCACATCCAATGGTATGGTACAAAAATATTCCACCTTGACATTTGATTTACAAGTTTTCTAAATTATATCAAAATGCCCAGAACTTCACTCTTTACCTCTTTCTTTTTGCCTATAAATTTTTAGTCTTTTTTTTTAAATAATTTTTTTCTCTAACCCAAGTCCTCAATAGTTGATTCCTTTCCTCATGATGCCCCCACCCAGCTCTTGGTTGCACTAGGGATTAAAGTAACCTGGAAAATATTATCTTTTCACAACAAGTTAATTTAGTCTCTCAGGAAATTCATCACAATTCTCTTTCTTAGTCCATTTTGAGGCACAGACTGTTAACTCCTAATGTTGATTCACCCCTTTCTCTTCAGTGAATGAACACACTTATGCATAGGTAAAGAACTACATTTCCCAGTCTTCTGTGTCTAGGTGTGATGATGTGACAATGTTCCAGCCAATAAAAGGTAAATAGAAGTATCGTGTGGATCCTCCAAGAAGTCCTTCTAAGAGAAAGGAGTTCTCTTCCTCTAGCCCCTGTGCTCACCCCTAAATCCAACTGCCTGGAATATACATGTGATGTTGGAGCTCTAGCAGCCATATGGACCTTGAGGATTAGAATCACATCCTAAGCTGGCAGAATGGTAAACTGGAAGGATCCTGAGCCTTGGATAAATTTATGGAGCTATGCTTCCAGTCCTGAGCAGTATTAGGTTTCTCTGTTACACACAACTGAAATAATCCTAATGGATACACCTGACTGAAGTACAGGAAAATTTTTTTTTTTAAATGGAGATTTTGATATGATTAGCAGAAACTTACTAAACTATTTTAAAAAAAAGGTCACACAGGAAAAGAGACAGCTTAACCCAGATGGAATTTTTATGCTCAGCAATTTTCCTTTTGGGTATGTGTTTTTGATCATTAAGTATCATTTGAACCTGTGAGTGTTTATGATTTGGATAAATTCTCCGTCTGGTCTATGGTAAAATCATTGATTGGCAAACTATATAGAATTATTGGCATAAGACTTTGAATTGAATGCTGCCAGACATTTGTGGAGCATGTTGGGGACTTGGGTTTTTATCTGGTTTGGTCAGTACAAAGCATTTCTTTAAAGTTCTGTTTGCCTTAGTAGTTTGGTTTTGGACTGCTCACAGCTAAAAAGAAACACATTTCCTAAATATATTAATCAGGATAATATTATGCTTATTTTATTAATAGTAGTATTGCTAGCATTTACTGAGTTCTTATTACATGTAAGTGCTTTGCTAAGCACTTTACCTATATAACTTTATTTAATTCTTTCATTTATAAGATAGAGATATAATTGTTTTCCTCATTTTATAACTGAGGAGATCAAAGCCCAGAAAGCATACCAGTGGCTTTAGGAAGTGGAAGATAAGGCAATTTAGACTTATCTCAGACAACTAGAAAAGGTGGGGGGAACCCCAAAAACATTTGCTTGAACATACCAGATTGCTGATGAGGTAGTGAATAATTATAGCCCCCAATCCAGAAGAACACAGAAATAGAGAAATATGAGTTTAGTATCTGAGGAAAGAGTGTACAGGAAGAGGGGAACATTTCCCTGTTGGAACTTGAAAGTTTGCAAAAGATGGCTGAGAGGAGTGCTTTTGATTGGTTCACAGGGCTAGAGCAACAAAAGTTGGAGTCAAGGACCTGTTAAGGTTGAGGGTTTAGGTGAACACTTTGGCTTGGGACCCTGAAGGGATACACTTTACTAACAAAGTTGAACCATAAACAATCTAGTCCTCACATCTATCTGTCCTAGAAAATCTCAATTCTTGAAGTTGATTAAAGGTAATTCTGGATTGCTAAAATCCTTAGGTGCCTGGCAAAAACAAATGGAAAGTCCTCTCTGGAGAAAGGTAACTTTATCCTAGGTCTCAAATCATTTCACAAACAAATTTTTATATACAATGTGTGGTACACAATGAAAGATAACATGACACATAAGGAGACTAGTTAGCATAAAGAGAATCAGCAGAAACAACATACAAAAAACCCAGAACCCCAGAAGCTTCAGATATTAAATTAATAAGGCACTGGTTTTAAAATAACTTGGTTGCCAAGTTCAAGGAGATAAAAAATAAAATTAAAAAAAATCAGTTGAGAGCTAGAAACTACCAAAAAAAAATGACATGGCACATTTGACACCTACAAAATATCCTTACCCAAATATAAATTTTATAAGCAAAAAATACAGCAATCAAAGTTAAGAAATTAATGGATTGATTAAAAAGTGTATTAGACACAAATGAAGAGAGAATTGGTGAACTGAAAAAAGAGTTCAGAAGAAAATATCCAAACTTCAGATGGAGAAATAAGGCAAAATATGAGGCAAAAGAGAAAGGAGAAAAGAAACATAAGGAAAGAATGTAAGAACTCTAATAGATTATTACATAAGAATATCTAATCTATATTTAGTTGCAGTATCAGAAAAGATAACAAAGAAAATGGACAGAAGCAATATTTGAAGAGATAATGGCTGACTTTTTCCAAAAATTGCTGAAAGACAACAAATCACAAGTTTAAGAAACTATATAGGGACTTCCCTGGTGGTCCAGTGGTTAAGACTTTGTGCACCTAATGCAGGGGGCCTGGGTTCGATCCCTGGTCAGGGAACTAGATCTCACGTGCTGCAACTAAGAGCCCACATGTGGCAATGAAGATCTCGCATGTTGCAACTAAGACCTGGAGCAGCCAAATAAATAAGTAAATAAAGAACTATTTTTTTTTTTAAAAAGAAACTATATAACTGCATTCAGGATAAATAAAATGAGATCCACAACTGGATACATCATAGTAAATTTGAAAAAAATAAACAATTAAAAAGAAGAAAAACACCCAGGGAAAAAAGAGATTACCATTAAAGTAATTACAGTCTGAGAGTTGATCTCTCAATTGTAGCAGTGAAAGTCAGAAGGCAATTGTATGAAACCTCTAATATGCCAATCTAGAATTATGTACCCAATTAAAATATCCTTCCAGAGGAAAGACAAAATTTAAAAAATGGAGAAAACTCATTACCAGCAGATCCATAGTATATGAAACCTGAAACTTTCTTCAGGAAGAAGGAAATGATGGTAAATAGAAAGAGATTAAGGAAGGGAAAAAGAATAATAGAAACGGTGAAAATTTGGGTAAATGTAAATAAATACCAACTGTATAAAACAATAGTTATCATGACTTATGTAGTTTAAATACATATATAGAATTGAAACATATGAAAATGATAGCATATAAATTGGGAACAGAGTTAATGGTGTTAAAGTATTCCAAGATCATTTCATTGTCTCAGAAGGGAGTAAAAGCATCAACTAAGATTAGACTTTGATAAGTTAAGTATGCATATTGAAATCTCTGAATAATCACTAAAGAATGATAAAAGATAGTACAACAAATTTCCAAGCTAACTGAGGAAAACTATGAAATAATAAAAAACAATTGATCCAAAATAATGGAAGAAAGGAGAGAAGAAGGAACATATAAGAGATAAATTTTAAAAACTTAGTAAAATGGCATATTTTTATTCAAGTAAACCAATGTTTACATTAAATAGTAATGGATTAAATACCCCAATTAAAAGACAAAGATTGTCAGACCAGATCAAAATATACAACCATGTATCTTTATGAGAGATTCATCTAAAGCACGTATGCCAGGTAAAAGGGTAGAAAAGGCTCATTTTTATAGGAAGATAAGACAACTGTAAAAGTGTATGAAATTAATAATGTGACCTCAAAATATACAAAGAAAAAAATTGACAAAACAACAAGGAAAAAAGGACAAAGCCACAATTACAATGAGTGTTATAAAAAAGCAAACCAAACATAAAACTAAACAAAGCAAGGATATGGAAGAATCGATCAACACAATTAACAATCTAGACATAATGGAAATAGATGTACCACTCTGCCCAACAACTGCAGAATGTACATTATTTTTAATTGTGTACAGAATATTTACAAAGATTGAACATATACTGGGCCATAAACAAAGTGTCAACCCATTTCAAATGATGTTTTCACACAAAAATACAAGCTAAAAAAAATGATAAAAAGATAACTTGAAAATCTCAACATATTAGGCAACTAAAAATACACTTGTAAATAATCCATATGTCAAAGAAGAAATTACACTGGAAATTAGAAAATATTTTTAACTAATTGAGAATGAAAATAATACAAATTTAAAACGTGTAGTAAAAGCAGTGCTTAGAAAATACACAGCCTTAAAGGCAAATACTTGAAAAAAGTCTGAAATTAACGATCTAAGTATATATCTCAAGGAGTTAGAAAAAGAATAGCAAAATAAACTCAAAGAAAGCAAATAGCAGGAAATAATGAATATAAAAGCAGAAACTAATGAAATAGAAAGCAAAAAGACTAATTAAGAAAAAAATGTAGAAGACATGAATAATATGTTACAAATAAAAATGGAACATTTTTACAAATCATGCACATATTAAAAAGATAGTAAAAGGATGTTAAAAATAATTTTATACCAGTATAGTAGTAAATAAGGTGAAATAGATACATTCTTGAAAAATATATTTGGTCCAATACTAACCCAAAAAGAAATAGAAAATCTGGATATTCTTACAGTTATTAAAAAAAATTAATTTGAAATTAAAATTTTTCCTACAAAGAAAGCTCCAAGCCCACATAGTATAACTGGCAATTTCTAAAATACATTTAAGAAAGAAATATTTCCACTCTTGCAAACTCTTCCAGCAAATTTGAAAAAGACTTATGAACTTGTTTTAACAAGCTAGCATATCTTCAATCCAAAAATCTGACAAGGACATTATGAGAAAGGAAAATTAAAGGTCAATCTTATTTATAAACATGGATGAACATAGCAAATCAAATTCAACAATAATATCCAAAGTAGATAATAGTTTAATTATATCATAAACAAGTTGGGTTTCCAAAAATTCTAGGTTAGATACAATCTGTAAATGAATTAATATGATTTGTCACATTAACAAAGTAAAGGAGAAACATATGATCATTTCAATAGATGCAGAAGATTTAACCTCCATTTATAATTTTAAAAATGCTTTTAGAAAACTAGGAATGGTTTACTGATAAAGGGTTTCTAAAAACCCCTATAGATATCATCAAACTTGATGATGGTGAAATGTTGAAAGCCTTCCCCTGAAATAAAAAACAAGACAAGGGTATCTGCTACCATTGTATCTATCTAGTATTGAACTGGAGAGTATACTAAGATATTCTTATATGCATGTAACAGAATGGCCTAATGCCCTATAAAATATGGATTAAATAATGAGAAAATTTTAAAATCTAACATAACAGGAACTCTGATAAAAAGCTCCTGGACTTGCCCAGTGGCTCAGTGATGCTGTCAAGGACCCAGGCTATTTCTCCTTTGTTCCCCTCAGGTTGGCTCTTTGGCGTATCCTTTCATAGTTCACAAGATGGCTGCCACAGCTTCAGGCATCAGAGACAGAACAATATTTGGCCAAAGAAGAACTGCATTGCATTGCCTCCTATTCTCCATTTAACAGGGAGGGAAACCTGTCCTAGGATATCTCTGGCAGGCTTTCTTTACATCCCATTGGATAGGATTGGATCACAGGCCAGTACTTAACTTCAAGGGAAGCCACAAGAAGCATTGGTATTTTTGGCCTCTACAGGGGTGTGAAGGCTCTGTCAGCCAGAAAAAAGGCAGAGAATAGGTAGAGAATGTATTTTGTATAATGAACAATAATGTCTGCCACAGACAGCTGAAGTAACTCACAGAAGGTCACATTTCTAGTAAGTGGCAGAGCTGGGATTTGAACTGAGGCAGCCCAACTCCAGAGAGATGACACTATGAAAGCTTATACATTCTTAGCCTAGTATATGACTTTTAAAGCAATGTATTTTAACTATAATTTAATTCTCCACCCAGAACCCATAAAATTATCTGAATACATTGACTCTCAGTGCCACCCTCAAAGTCTTTGTAGTACTCTATTACAGTATTCACGGCAATTAATTGACAATCGTTGAAAAGCTTAAATAAGCTAAAATTCATCTGTTTTCCACAGAAAAATTTTAATTTCACAGAGAACTTTTTTGGAAATAATTATTTATAACATTTGGGAATTTTAAAATCAATCTATTATGTGTGTTTGAAAGAAAGTGAGAACAGCTCATCAACTTTGAAAAGCAGTAATATGCATACAAATCACATAAAAGGTTTATAATAAGATGATTAAATATCACTAAGCAGAAAAAGAAACACAAAATACAAGGACACTTTTAAAAATAAAATGGGTACATCTTAAAATAAATCTTTTCAGCAAAGTTAAAATAGAATATGCTTATGCAGGAAAAAAGTTTTAAAATTGTGAAATCATATTCTCATTTACAATACACATAAATTATATGAATACTATTAAATTGCGTTATAACAGAACATTTATACCTATTGATCACCTGTTGTAATAATTACAGATACAGTTAATTGATTTAAAATGTTCTTAAGTCATTTTAATTACATAAAAAATTAGTTTTTATAAGCATAAGTGTGTGTGCATGTGTATATTTAAAATTGGTAAACAAAATAACTTTGTGAAATTAAGTTACTCTTGGCCCTAATCATTACTATGAGACCAAAGTCTTTTAGCTTCCATACTCCATAGTTGTATTTTTATATTGAAACAAGACCACGTAAATGCTAAGTTTTTCCAATTTCCAGCCCAACTTGGGCAGTATTTTATTTTTGCATCTCATGTGGGTATTTCCATGGTTTACAAATCAAAAATGACTCTTCACTGCTCTATGCTGTCTAACCCCAAAAGGCACTGGCCAGACTTGTTTGGGATTGAGGAGAATGAGGTAGAGGCAGCAGGACTACCTCTACCTGGGTCTTCCATAGGTTATTTACCACCGTCATAGATATAGTGCTGAAGTCTGGAGGCCTCAGGGTGAATAAAGGGGAGAATTTAATTAATTACGTTTCTATTGACCTTTGACAACAGTTCTGGGTACTATGGAGAATAGGAGCCACCCTATATTTGCAGTTCGGGAGCTCATAATCTATTGTGCGAGAAATATTATACATAAATGAATAGGTAATTGGCAGATTACGTTAGACAATTATAGAGGTATGTGAAGGGATGAATCCTGACTTGGTAAGAATATGGGGAAATTTTCTAGAGGAAGCAGGAGAGAATAGTGATAAAGCCATATTGTGTAGAAGGATCAGGTTGGAGCAATAGGTATATCAGTGTGTGGAAGATTTTAAATTGAATAGGTAGAGGATTTCAGGGAAGTATGCTTGAGATCAGACTGGAAAAGTGGAACCAAATTCCCTACCAAATCCCTTTTATGCCATACTTCCCCACTGAAATCATCACAAGAAGTCTAAGCCCTTAAAATCTTCCTGCATTGCCTAGACCCTTGCTGTCACTGTACATCCAATAATCTAACCCAAATTCCACCCCTCCTTAACCCTCAAATCCTTCCACTATGCCCTTTGGAACTTTTCATTGTCATCAGCAAAGTCCCCTCCATCCTCAAATTCCTTCTCTGAAGGCTCCAGCCACCTTGGTCTAACCAAAATCTTGTACTTCCCTAAGAACAGAGCATCACACAAGCCTTCTCAAAGTGATGGCTGCTTCCACCTCCATCTTGAAAACCACTGGACCTGAAAGTGGGATAGTTGCCCTTTTACTCCTTTCTGTTGTTTCCTAACAATCGTTCTTACCTCCTTGCCTAAAAAAATTCTCTTCTTTTGAAGAATTATATTGGTTTATCAACCTTCTTTTGAAGAACTATATTGGTTTATCAACCTTCACTCCACACTGCAGGCATCCACGATCCTTCTGGTCACTTTTCCTTATTCACTGAAGATTTTAACACATCCCTTACTTCTTTTCAGATGACTGCACGTGACTTAATGAACTGTCATCATTCTTGGTCATTTCTGTTTCCACCTGACTGTTTCATCCCAAACCCTGAAATTTTGGTTCCTCCCTGACCTCCTTCCTGCCTGTGATCTTGTCTTTACTCCACCCTGGCAACCTACTTCCATAGAACTTCTCATTGCCAAACAATGAAAACAACCACCACCATCACCCATTCCCTGTTTTTATCAGGTCAGGCTTCTATAACAGAATACCATAGACTGGGTGGCTTAACAAAAAACATTTCTCATAGTCTGGAGGCTGGGAAGCCCAAGATCAAGGCACCAGTAGATCCGGTGTTTGGTGAAGGCATTCCTTCTGGTTTGCAGACAGTCATCTTTCTCTTGTATCCTCACATGGCTGAGAGAAAAATTATCTCTCTGGAGTCTCTTCTTATAAGAACACTCATCGCATGCCTGAGGGCTCCACCTTCATGACCTAATTCCTTCCCAAAGTCTCCACCTCCTAATATAATCACATTGGGAGTTACGATTTCAGCATATGAACTTTGAGGGGAAACAAATATTCAGTCTGTAGCACTCCTAATAGCAAGCATCCTACTCTCTAGAAAGGACCACTTACTATCCTTTTAGCTTAGTGCTTCAAACACTAAGATTTTAACAATTCTTTGAGCCCACAGGGACTCTTGATTCATTGACCTCACCAACTTTTTCAGTTCATCACCCACTCTATATACTCATACCTCTTTTTACCTAGCTTAGGTCCATTGTTAATAATCATAATCACTCCTTTCTGTCTAATCTCAGCTTCTTGCCCTTCTGTCCCCCTGTTATACTCAGTGGCGAAACGCAAACCATGTTTAAGTCCAATTCTCCATCTTCTCTGCTCCTGCTCTGGTGCAGCTAAACTCACAATCATACAGAATGCTCTCACTTTAAATTTATGACCACAGATCTCAAGTGGGATATCCAACATTTGTCTAGCCACTTCACTTTCTTATTCTCTGAGATGACTTTATGAAAAACACTGTCTCCTTTGACCTCAAATATAATATTAAACTCCCACTCCACTCATTCATTGTTGATACCTTTATTTATTTCACTAAATAGAAAAGTAATTAGCTGAGAACTTATTTTCCCACCAACAAATCTACTAATCAATTTATGTCTGTATTCACAGTTTCTGCCTTTCCACCTGCTGAAACAGATGAATTGTCCGGACTCCTATGTAAGGCCAAGTAACTTGGTCGTACATGGACCCAGTAGTCCAGTTGTGCAGGTGAGGATCTTCTCACCTTCTCATCCTTGGACTTAGCTCTTGTAATTATCCCTTCTTTTTCCTGAAATAGCACGTTTTCCTTAACACTGGGTTATTCTTGTTAGTCCCTTAGAAAATGCAGCAAAACAGAAAACCTCACTCATTTCCATTCAGGTACCGCTCCATCACTCCGCTCCCCTTTAAAATAAAACTCTTCAGGAGATTTCCTTAAATGCATTGCCACTCCTTCTTCATCTCCTATATTCTTTTCTTATTGAAGTACAATGCTGATTTACAATGTTGTGTTAGGTTCAGGTGTCCAGCAAAGTGATTTGTTTCTTTATATTCTTTTTCAGATTCTTTTCCATTATAGGTTATTACAAGACATTGGATATAGTTCCCTGTGCTATACAGTAGGGTCTTGTTGGTTACCTATTTTATATATGGTAGTATGTATCTGTTAATCCCACACTCCTAATTTATCTCTCTCCCTTTCTCCTTTGTTAACCATAAGTTTGTTTTCTATCTGTGAGTTTATTTCTGTTTTGCAAATAAGTTCACTTGTATAATTTTTTTTAGATTTCACATATAAATGATACCATACGGTATTTGTCTTTCTCTGTCTGACTTACTTCACTTTGTATGATAATCTCTAGGTCCATCCAATGAAAAATGGCATTATTTCATTCTTCTTTATGGCTGAGTAATATTCCATTGTACATATATACCACATTGTCTTTATACATTCATCTGTCGATGGACATTTAGGTTGCTTCCATGTCTTGGCTACTACAAATAGTGCTCCTATACACTTTTGAACCCATTACAATCAGGCTTTAGTCTTCCTGACTGAACTAAAAGAATAATTGTTAAGGTCCCTAAAAATCTCAATTTTGCCAGATCTAAGAGTCAGTTCTTTTAAAAATGTATTTCCAATTTAAAAAGTAAAGAAAAAAGAACTTGGCAGGAGAGTTTGGTCTAGAAGAGTCTTGCTACTCAGCACAATCCATGAATAAGCAGCATCTACATTACCTGGGATCTTATTAGAAATGTAGACTCTCGGGTCCCATCCCAGACCTTGGGCAACCTCTCTGAGCATCAGTTATCTCTAAAACGGGTAATAGTCAATTCTTGATCCCCATGTTACTCAGTCTTATTGCAGCAGCTGACTAGTTGATTCTCCTTCCTTCTTGAACTGCTTTCTTTACTTGGCTTCTGGGATGACACATGGTCCTGGTTTCCCTTTTACCTTACCTGCAACTCCTAGTCAGTCTCTTTTGCTAAAAACTCTTCTACTTCTTTACCTGTAATTGTTGGAGTGCCCATGGCATGCTTTTTCACTCTTGTCCTAACCATTGTGAACACACAAATTGTAAATATTCCCAAGATGTGATTCCTGGAGGCTCTGGGTCATCACCTCTGGCTTCAGGCAGTTTTGTCTATTTGCCTCTTCGAGTGTACAAGTAGTACGATTTTCAATGTGGGCTATAACATGAAAATGATTGGAAAGCACTGTTCTATATGATCTCACCCAATTGCTTAGTTTTAAATATCATTTCTATATTGGTGATTTCCAAATTTATATCTCCAGTCCCAACTTTCCCCTGAACTCCAAACTCCTGCATCCAATTCCCTAAGCAACATCTCCACCTGCATGTCTAACATACAGGCATCCCAAACTAAAAATACCAAAAATTGATCTCATAGCACCTCACAGCATTCAGGTAAAATGAACAAAGGAGGAGTCCTTGATTCCCCAGAACATCAGCAAATCTGGGAGCTAAATTCAAAATAGTCCCCAAATATGACCATTTCTCATTGCTTCCATTACCTCACCCTAGTCCACACCACCATTATCCTCACTTGGACCCCTGCAATTCCCTTCCAGTTTCCCTACTTAGAGGCTTGAGTGACTATTGTACAATGTAAACCAAAACCTAACTGCCCTGCTCTTGACGTTCCATTGGTTGCCCATCATACTTAGAATAAAATTGAAAGTACTTGGATGGTTTATTAAGCTATACACGATCTAGTTCCAGGCTGTTGCTCCAACATCAATTCCTCTCTCTCCCCAGCTAACCATGCCTCATTCACACTGGCCTCTCCTTACTGTCCTTCAAAACCACCAAGTGTGCAGTCACTCAGGCCTTGTACTTGCTGTTGCTCAGCTGCTAATCCTCTGTCCTAGGTATTTTCATGACTTGTGTCCATTCAGAATTTTGCCTGATTATTATTACCTCCTTAGACTGGCCTTTTCAAAAATCCCAACCAAAATAACTTTACTTGACACTCTATCCCCTCATTTTGCTTTATTTTCATTTTCTTTCTTTCTTTCTTGGGCCTCACTGTGAGTCATGAGAGATTTTATTTCCCCAATCAGGGATCGAATCCCTGGTTGGATCCCGTGCCCCCTGCATTGGGAGTGCGGAGCCTTAACCACTGGGCCCCCAGGGAAGTCCCTGCTTTATTTTCTTAGTAGCAGTTAATTTTACCTGCCAACACAATTTATATTTATTCTTTGTTTGTTGTCTGTCTTCCCTTGAGAAAGTAAGTTCTGTGAGACGTGGGGAGCACTTGTTTTGTTCACTTCTAAGTCCTTAGTGCATAGAACAATACCAGGCTACAGATGCTCAGTAGATGTTTGTTTAGTTAATTTGGAATGAAGAAATGTTATATGATACATTGGCATAGTGGTGTGGTTGGAGAAAATAAGGTTAAGAAGCAAAGAATGTAGCTGGGATGCTTTTTGCAATAATGCAGGTCAGGGATAAGAATCATTGCTAAAACAGTGCCTTGGAAATAGTTTTTAAAAGGAAGCAGGAAAAAGGATATAAGCTTGAAAACCCAAGAAGAGTCATTTTGATACCCTCTTGGGAGTAACAAGCTGAATGAGGTTCAATGAATCATGATGAAATGACATTCAAGTTGTTAACCATTTTATTCAACATATATTTATCACCCTCTATAATGTGGCATATGTGGAGACAATAATATAAGTTCCCTCTTTGAGAAAGAAAAAATAGGAAACCAGAAATCGGAGTCTCCCTTTAAGAAGCAAATCAGCTTTAATTAAAAGGAGGTGATGAAAAGAATTACTTGAATCATAGAGTACTTTGTTTATTCAGATACTTTCTTATAAAATGTCTATATATTAAGGAGGCTAAATTTGGTTAGCTAACTAGTCACATTTTAAGATTAAATTTGAATGCTCTGTGCTTTATCATAAGTGACATATTTCTTTGTTGAATTTCCTGCCATTCAATGTAAAGAAAAAGGAACTTTTTTTATTAGATGTTATCATAATTATAACAGAGCTTGTCTTTTATAAACTGTTGTTCTTAGTTTTTTAATAGATGCCAAGACTTGAGAAACATAAATAGTGAAAAAGTAATAACAATGGTTACTATAGGCAATAGTAATAATCTATAAATTAAACTTACTAATGAATGGTTACTTCAGAAACAATGGAATTTAACATAAATTACTTTATAAAAATTACTTTCCTGCCTAGAATTAAGCTCTTCAGTCTCCAACACTCTAAAAACTTCCATGCAATTCCTTTTATCTGAAACAGGAGTTTGATTTCCTGATACAGCTTTTCGCAGCAAGTTTATATTAAATAAAATGTGTATGTCTGTTTCAAAATAAAAAACACAATGGTAAGCTTTGTTTCTTTATTCTTCAACATAGGCAACATACTAACTGCTAGGAATGAACAGAACTGATGACCCAGCTGTGTTCACCTGGAGCTTATTCAGGTACAGAGGACAGCCATTAAATGAAAAAGAAATGATTTGATTATACATAACACAATCCTTGGGGTACTTTGAAAGTGAATAACATGGGAGTCTAACCTCAGCTGGCTGTAAGATTAGGGGACTCAGGGAAGGTTTCCTGAGGAAGCAAAACTCAAGCTGGGAACAAAGAAGGCAAGTGGACATTTTCCAGGTGAAGCTGAGAATGAGGCTTTCCTGGCAGCAGGAATAGAATGTGCAAAGTCTTGGGGATGGGGAGTAACATAACACCCTCAAAGGAAGCTAACAAAGAGCAGTAACCTAGGGGAAATGGATTGAGATGCCAGGATTGAGATGCCAGGAGGCAGATCATTCAGGGCTTTGAAGAACATGTTAGTGATTTTAGATTCTATACCATTCTAAAAAGAGAAAAGAAAACCATTGAAGATTTTTAAACAAGTGAGTTATATAACTAGATTTATACTTTATAAAAAGATTAATCTGGCTCCTGTTGAAAAATAAAGTATTTCCATTTTTCGTAATATGGGGACTTAAAATCCCTACTGCTATAAACAATTAAAAATTAAAGGGTAAAATATGACTTATTCATATGAAATATATAGCTTGGGTTTCAGTTTCAATTGCTCAATTTGCATCTTCTCAAGACCTCATTTTAGCAAGGCTGGAAAGATTAGAAGACGTAGCCACAAAATATCTCTGGAGTGATACACATTGAAGTCAGATCATAGTGGGATTCTCTAAGACACAACACCATTAAAAATGACCTCACAGAGCTTCCCTGGTGGCACAGTGGTTGAGAGTCCACCTGCCGATGCAGGGGACATGGGTTCGTGCCCCAGTCTGGGAAGATCCCACATGCTGCGGAGCGGCTGGGCCCGTGAGCCATGGCCGCTGCGCCTGCGCGTCTGGAGCCTGTGCTCCGCAACGGGAGAGGCCACAACAGTGAGAGGCCTGCGTACCGCAAAAAAAAAAAAAAAAAAAAGACCTCAAAAAGGGAACCCTCTTGCACTGTTGGTGGGAATGTAAATTGATACAGCCACTATGGAGACCAGTATGGAGGTTCCTTAAAAAACTAAAAATAGAATTACCATATGATCCAGTAATCCCACCACTGGGCATATACCCAGAGAAAACCATAATTCAAAAAGACACATGCACCCCAATGTTCATTGCAGCACTATTTACAACAGCCAGGACATGGAAGCAACCTAAATGCCCATCAACAGATGAATGGATAAAGAAGATGTGGCACATATATACAATGGAATATTACTCAGCCATAAAAAGAAACAAAATTGAGCTATTTGAAGTGAGATGGATGGACCCAGAGTCTGTCATACAGAGTGAAGTAAGTCAGAAAGAGAAAAACAAATACCGTATTCTAACACATATATGTGGAATCTAAAAAAAAAAAAAAGGTTCTAATGAACCTAGGGGAAGGGGAAGGACAGGAATAAAGACGCAGATGTAGAGAATGGACTGAGGACATGGCGGGGGAAGGGTAAGCTGAGACGAAGTGAGAGAGTAGCACTGACATACATACACTATCAAAAGTAAAACAGATAGCTAGTCGGAAGCAGCTGCATAGCACAGGGAGACCAGCTCGGTGCTTTGTGACCACCTAGAGGGGTGGGATAGGGAGGGTGGGAGGGAGATGCAAGAAGGAGGGGATATGGGGATATATGTATACATATAGCTGATTCACTTCGTTATACAGCAGAAACAAATACAACATTTTAAAGCAATTATACTCCAATAAAGATGTTTTTTAAAAAAAGATCTCACAATCAAAAATTGCAATACATAAGGAAGCAATCTACCAGAAGCAAATTTCATGTGACACATTAAAAACAGGTATAGAACCGTAGGACCTTCAGATAACAGAATTATTAGTAGAACCCATAAAATAAGTATTCTTAAATTGTTTAAAAACGTTTAAAAAGGAATGAAAATATAAGAAAAGATCAATAAAGTATTAAAAATGGCCACAAAGATTTGAAAATAGAACCTTTAAAATTAAAATTGAAAATGTAATCATTTAAGTAAAAATTCCACTAAATCAAATTAAATAGCAGATTGAACAGCTGAGGATAGAAATAATGTCTGGAATATAGATATAAGGAAATTACCTGGAAGACTGAAGAGATGAAAAGGTGAAAATATAGATAAGAGATATGGAAAATCAAGCAAAAAATGTCTGGAACTGGTCTAATAGGATTTTATTTTATTTTTTTTATTTTTATTTATTTATTTATTTATTTTTTGCTGTACGCAGGCCTCTCACTGCTGTGGCCTCTCCCATTGCGGAGCACAGGCTCCGGACACACAGGCTCCGCGGCCATGGCTCGCGGGCCCAGCCACTCCGCGGCATGTGGGATCTTCCGGGATCGGGGCACGAACCCGTGTCCCCTGCATCGGCAGGCGGACTCTCAACCACTGCGCCACCAGGGAAGCCCGGTCTAATAGGATTTTAGAAGAGAGAGATTAAAGAATAGTTGGAAGAGAAGTAATATTTAGTGAGATAATAGCTGAGAATTTTTTTTTTTTTTTTTTTTTTTTTTTGCAGTACGCAGGCCTCTCACTGTTGTGGCCTCTCCCGTTGTGGAGCACAGGCTCCAGACGCACAGGCTCAGCAGCCATGGCTCACGGGCCCAGCCGCTCCGCAGCATATGGGATCTTCCCAGACCGGGGCACAAACCCAAGTCCCCTGCATCGGCAGGCAGACTCTCAACCACTGCGCCACCAGGGAAGCCCTGAGAATTTTTTAGAATTGATCAAATATATGAATCATCATATCCAGGAAGCACTACAAGTTCTGAGGAGTATTTCTCAAAAAGGGAAAAGAGTAATCATTGGACATATTATAGTGAAACCTTACAAGCAAGTAAGAAAGAAAAGACAGATTATAAGCATACATTGAAGATACTGGAGGTTCAGTTCCAGACCACTGCAATAATGCAAGTATTACAATAAAGTGAGTTGCATGAATTTTTTGGTTTCCCAGTTCATATAAATGTTATTTTTACACTACACACTGTAGTCTATTAAGTATAGAGCTACAAATTGAAGGTTTGTGGCAACCTTGCATGTCTACTGGCACCATTTTAAAAATAACATTTGCTCAGTTTTTGTCTGTGTCACATTTTGGTAAATTTTGCAGTATTTTAGACAATGCTATTGCACACTTAATAGACTACAGTGTAGTGTAAATATAACTTTTATATGCACTGGGAAGCCAAAAAATTTGTGTGACTTATTTTATTGCCTATTTGCTTTATTGTCACCACAATGGAACTGAATCCACAATATCTCCAAGGTGTGTCTGTAATCCTTTTAGTCTGGTAAAACAATCTATTTCTTAACTAAAATAAAAGGTAGCCTGGCTATTTAAGATGGACATAGGAAATTGTTGGTCATTACTTCCTTTATTAGGCCTAGTTTTGGAGAATATTCTAGTCCCTTCTTAAATACTTTTACATATATTTATTTGTCTCATAGTTGTTTGATATCTTTGTCCAGAGTCTTAAATACTTCTGCATGTCTAGGTTGTCCAATTTGTTGGTGTATAACTGTTCATAGTATTCTCTTACGTGTTTTGTATTTCGCTGATGTTGGTTGTAATTTCTCCTCTTTCATTTCTCATTTTGTTTATTTGGGTCCTCTCTCTTTTTTTTATGAGCCTGACTATAGGCATATTAATTTTTCTTATCTTTTAAAAAACCAATTCCTGGTTTAATTGATCTTTTCTATTGTTTTCCAGTCTCTTTTATTTATTTCCTCTCTGACCTTTATTATTTCCTTCCTTCTGCTGACTTTGGGTTTTGTTTGTTCATCTTTTTCTGATTCTTTTAAAAAGTAGGTTAGGTTGTTTATTCATAATTTTTCTTGTGTCTTGAGATAGGGCTGTATTGCTATAAAATTCCCTCTTAGAACAGCTTTTGCTGTATCCCATAGATTTTGGAAAGTTGTGTTTTCATTTTAATCTGTCTCAAGGTAGTTTCTGACTTCCTCTTTGATTTTTTCATTGACCCACTAGTTTTTTAGTGACATGTTGTTTAGCCTCCACATTTGTGTTTTTCCAATTTTTCTTTCTGTAATTGATTTCTGGTTTCACATCACTGTGGTTGGAAAAATGCTTGATATTATTTCTATCCTCTTAAATTTGTTGAAACTTGTTTTGTGACATAGCATGTGATCTATCCTGGAGAACATTCCATGTGCATTTGAAAACAATGTGTATTCTGCTGTTTTTGGATAGAATGTGCTGTAGATATCTATTAAGTTTAATTGGTCTTATGTGTCATTTAAGAGACTGTTTCCATATTGATTTTCTCCCTGGAGGATCTGTCCATTGATATAAGTAGAGTATTAAAGTCCCCTACTATTATTGTATTATTGTCAGTTTCTCCCTTTATGTCTATTAATATATGCTTTATATATTTAGGTGCTCCTTTAATAGGTGAATATATATTTACCAATGTTATATCCTCTTCTTGTATTGTTTCCTTTGTAATTATATAATGCTCTTCTTTGTCTTTTGTCATAGAATTTTTGTGTGTGTGTGTGTGTGGTATGCGGGCCTCTCACTGTTGTGGCCTCTGCCGTTGTGGAGCACAGGCTCCAGATGAGCAGGCTCAGCAGCCATGACTCACGGGCCCAGACGCTCTGCAGCATGTGGGATCTTCCCGGACCGGGGCATGAACCCGTGTCCCCTGCATCGGCAGGCGGACTCTCAACCACTGCGCCACCAGGGAAGCCCTAGACTTTGTTTGAAAGTCTACTTTGTCTGAAGATGTGGCACGTATATACAATGGAATATTTATTACTCAGCCATAAAAAGAAACAAAATTGAGTTATTTGTAGTGAAGTGGATGGACCTAGAGTCTGTCATACAGAGTGAAGTAAATCAGAAAGAGAAAAACAAATACTGTAGGCTAACACATATATATGGAATCCAAAAATAAAAAAAAGTTCTGAAGAACCTAGGGGAAGGACAGGAATAAAGACGCAGATGTAGAGAATGGACCTGAGGACACGGGGAGGGGGAAGGGTAAGCTGGGACGAAGTGAGAGAGTGGCATGGACATATATACACTACCAAAGGTAAAATAGATAGCTAGTGGGAAGCAGCCACATAGCACACGGAGATCAGCTCAGTGCTTTGTGA
This sequence comes from Mesoplodon densirostris, assembly GCF_025265405.1. Lineage (NCBI taxonomy): Eukaryota > Metazoa > Chordata > Mammalia > Artiodactyla > Ziphiidae > Mesoplodon > Mesoplodon densirostris. The sequence goes on from NC_082671.1 coordinate 53,798,223, forward strand.
CCACCTAGAGGGGTGGGATAGGGAGGGTGGGAGGGAGATGCAAGAGAGAGGGGATATGGGGATATATGTATATGTATAGTTGATTCACTTTGCTATAAAGCAGAAACTAACACACAATTTTAAAGCAATTATACTCCAATAAAGATATTTTAAAAATAAATAAAGTCTACTTTGTCTGATCTGAGTATTGCTATCATCTCAGCTTTCTTTTTGTTTCCATTTGCATGAAATATTTTTTTCTATCCTCTCACTTTCAGTCTAAATTTGTCTTTAACTCTAAAGAGTCTCTTGTAAGCAGCACATAGATAGGTCTTGGTTTCTTATATCCAATCAGCCACCATATGTCTTTTGAATGGAGCATTATTCCATTGATATTTAAAGTGATTGTTGATAGGTATGTACTTAGTGTCATTTTGTTACTTGTTTTCTGGTTGTTTTTGTAGTTCTTTCTGTTCTTTTCTTCTTTAGTTTCTTCCCTTATGGTCTGATGATTTTCTTCAGTGGTATGCTTGTGTTTCTTTCTCTCTATTTTTGTGTCTATGGTAGGTTTTTGATTTGTGGTTACCATGCGGTTCATATATGCTGACCTATAACAATATTTACTTGTTTTAAACTGATATTCATTTAAGTTCAAACGCATTCTAAAAGATCTACCTTTTTTACATTCCTCCCCCTCATTCTGTGTTTTGGTAATATTATACATCTTCATATTTATCCCTTAACTATTTATTGCAGTTATAGTTGATTTTACAACTTTTATTTTTTGATCTTTGTACTAGCTTTTTAAAGTGGTTGATCCATAGCCTTTACTGTATGTTTACCTTTACTAGTGGAATTTTTTCTTTCTTATAAATTCTTACTTCTTTTTAAAAAAATTTGTTTAGTTTAATGTTATTTATTTCTTTATACAGCAGGTTCTTATTAGTCATCCATTTTATACACATCAGTGTATACATGTCAATCCTAATCTCCCAATTCATCACACCACCAGCCCCACCTCCCACTGCTTTCCCCGCTTAGTGTCCATATGTTTGTTCTCTACATCTGTCTCAATTTCTGTCCTGCAAACCAGTTCATCTGTACCATTTTTCTACATTCCACATATATGCATTAATGTACGATATTTGTTTTTCTCTGTCTGATTACTTCACTCTGTATGACAGTCTCTAGATTCATCCACGTCTCCACAAATGACCCAATTTTGTTCCTTTTTATGGCCGAGTAATATTCCATTGTATATATGTACCACATCTTCTTTATCCATTCATCTGTTGATGGGCATTTAGGTTGCTTCTATGTCCTGGCTGTTGTAAATAGTGCTGCAATGAACATTGGGGTGCATGTGTCTTTTTGAATTATGGTTTTCTCTGGGTATATGCCCAGTGGTGGGATTACTGGATCATATGGTAATTCTATTTTTAGTTTTTTAAGGAACCTCCATACTGGTCTCCATAGTGGCTGTATCAATTTACATTCCCACCAACAGTGCAAGAAGGTTCCGTTTTCTCCACACACTCTCCAGCATTTGTTGCTTGTAGATTTTCTGATGATGCCCATTCTAGCTGGTGTGAGGTGATACCTCATTGTAGTTTTGATTTGCATTTCTCTAATAATTAGTGATGCTGAGCAGTTTTTCGTGTGCTTCTTGGACATCTGTATGTCTTCTTTGTAGTAATGTCTATTTAGGTCTTCTGTCCATTTTTGGATTGGGTTGTTTGTTTCTTTAATATTGAGCTACATGAGCTGCTTATGTATTTGGGAGATTAATCCTTTGTCTCTTGATTAGTTTGCAAATATTTTCTCCCATTTTTAGGGTTCTCTTTTCATCTTGTTTATGGTTTCCTTTGCTGTGCAAAAGCTTTGAAGTTTCATTAGATCCCATTTGTTTATTTTTGTTTTTATTTCCATTACTGTAGGAGGTGGATGAAAAAGGTATTGCTGTGATTTATGTCAAACAGTGTTCTTCCTATGTTTTCCGCTAAGAGTTTTATAGTGTCTGGTCTTACTTTTAGGTCTCGAATCCATTTTGAGTTTATTTTGGTGTATGGTGTTAGGGAGTGTTCTACTTTCATTCTTTTACGTGTAGCTGTCCAGTATTCCTAGCACCGCTATTGAAGAGACTGTCTTTTCTCTATTGTATATCCTTGCCTCCTTTGTCACATAGGTGCGTTGGTTTATCTCTGGGCTTTCTATCTTGTTCCATTGATCTATATTTCTGTTTTTGTACCAGTACCATATTGTCTTGATTACTGTAGCTTTAGAGTACAGTCTGAAGTCAAGGAGTCTGATTTCTCCAGCTCCGTATTTTTCCCTCAAGACTGCTTTGGCTACTCGGGGTCTTTTGTGTTTCCATAAAATTTTAAGAGTTTTTGTTCTAGTTCCATAAAAAATGCCACTGGTAATTTGATAGGGATTGCATTGAATCTGTAGATTGCTCTGGATAGTATAGTCATTTTCACAATATCGATTCTTCCAATCCAAGAACATGGTATATCTCTCCATCTGTTGGTATCATCATTAATTTCTTTCATCAGTGTCTTATAGTTTTCTGCATACAGGTCTTTTGTCTCCCTAGGTAGGTTTATTCCTAGGTATTTTATTCTTTTGGTTGCAATGGTAAATGGGAGTGTTTCCTTAATTTCTCTTTCAGGTTGTTCATCAGTAGTGTATAGGAATACAAGATACTTCTGTGCATTAATTTTGTATCCTGCAACTTTATCAAATTCATTGATTAGCCCTAGTAGTTTTCTGGTGGCATCTTTAGGATTCTCTGTGTATACTATCATGTCATCTGTAGTGACAGTTTTACTTCTTCTTTTCCAATTTGTATTCCTTTTATTTCTTTTTCTTCTCTGATTGCCGTGGCTAGGACTTCCAAAACTATGTTGAATAATAATGGTGAGAGTTGACATCCTTGTCTTGTTCCTGATCTTAGAGGAAATGCTTTCAGTTTTTCACCATTGAGAATGATGTTTGCTGTGGGTTTGTCATGTATGGCCTTTATTATGTTGAGGTAGGTTCCCTCTATGCCCACTTTCTGGAGAGTTTTTATCATAAATGGGTGTTGAATTTTGTCAAAATCTTTTTCTGCATCTATTGAGATGATCATATGGTTTTTATTCTTAAATTTGTTAATATGGTGTATCACATTGATTGATTTGCATATATTGAAGAATCCTTGCATCCCTGGGATAAATCCCACTTGATCATGGTGTATGATCCTTTTAATGTGTTGTTGGATTCTGTTCGCTTGTATGTTGTTGAGGATTTTTGCATCTATAATCATCAGTGATATTGGTATGTAATTTTCTTTTTTTGTAGTATCTTTGTCTAGTTTTGGTATCAGGGTGATGGCGGCCTCATAGAATGAGTTTGGGAGTGTTCCTTCCTCTGCAATTTTTTGGAAGAGTTTGAGAAGGACGGGTGTTAACTCTTCTCTAAATGTTTGATATAATTCACCTGTGAAGCCACCTGGTACTGGACTTGTGTTTGTTGGAAGATATTTAATCACAGTTTCAATTTCATTACTTGTGATTGGTCTGTTCATATTTTCTATTTATTCCTGGTTCAGTCTTAGGAGGTATACCTTTCTAAGAATTTGTCGATTTCTTCCAGGTTGTCCATTTTATTGGCATAGAGTTGCTTAGAGTAGTCTCTTAGGATGCTTTGTATTTCTGTGGTGTCTGTCTGTTGTAACTTCTCCTTTTTCATTTCTAATTTTATTGATTTCAGTCCTCTCCCTCTTTTACTTGATGAGTCTGGCTAGTGGTTTATCAATTTTCTTTATCTTCTCTAAGAACCAGGTTTTAGGTTTGTTGATCTTTGTTACTGTTTTCTTTGTTTCTATTTCATTTATTTCTTCTCTGATCTTTATGATTTCTTTCCTTCTGCTAACTTTGGTTTTTGTTTGTACTTCTTTCTCTAGTTCCTTTAGGTGTAAGGTTAGATTGTTTACTTGAGAATTTTCTTGTTTCTTGAGGTAGGCTTGTATAGCTATAAACTTCCCTCTTAGAACTGCTTTTGCTGCATCGCATAGGTTTTGGATTGCCGTGTTTTCATTGTCACTTGTCTCTAGGTATTTTTTGATTTCCTCTTTGATTTCTTCAGTGGTCGCTTGGTTATTTAGTAATGTATTGTTTAGTCTCCATGTGTTTGTGTTTTTTACGTTTTTTTCCCTATAATTCATTTCTAATCTCATAGCATTGTGGTCAGAAAAGATGCTTGATATTATTTCAATTTTCTTAAATTTCCTGAGGTTTGATTTGTGACCCAAGATGTGATGTATCCTGGAGAAAGTTCCGTGTGCACTTGAGACGAAAGTGTAGTCAGCTGTTTTTGGATGCTATGTCATATAAATATGTCAATTAAATCTATCTGGTCTATTGTGTCATTTAAAGCTTGTGTTTCCTTATTAATTTTCTGTTTGGATGATCTGTTCATTGGTGTAAGTGAGGTGTTAAAATCCCCCACTATTATTGTGTCACTGTCGATTTCCTCTTTTATAGCTGTTAGCAGTTGCCTTATGTATAGAGGTGCTCCTATGTTGGGTCCATATATATTTATAATTGTTATATCTTTTTCTTGGATTGATTCCTTGATCATTATGTAGTGTCCTTCCTTGTGTCTTGTAACATTCTTTATTTTAAAGTGTATTTTATCTGATATGAGTACTGCTACTCCAACTTTCTTTTGATTTCCATTTCCATGGAATATCTTCTTGCATCCCCTCACTTTCAGTCTGTATGTGTCCCTAGGTTTGAAGTGGGTCTCTTGTAGACAGCATATAGATGGGTCTTGTTTTTGTTTCCATTCAGCAAGCCTGTGTCTTTTGGTTGGAGCCTTTAATCCATTCACGTTTAAGGTAATTATTGATATGTATGTTACTATTACTATTTTCTTAATTGTTTTGGGTTTGTTTTTGTAGGTCCTTTTCTTATCTTGTGTTTCCCACCTAGAGAAGTTCCTTTAGCGTTTGTTGTAGAGCTGGTTTGGTGGTGCTGAATTCTCTTAGCTTTTGCTTGTCTGTAACGCTTTTGAGTTCTCCATCGAATCTGAATGGGATCCTTGCTGGGTAGAGTAATCTTGGTTGTGGGTTCTTCCCTTTCATCACTTTAAGTATATCATGCCACTCCCTTCTGGCCTGTAGAGCTTGTGCTGAGAAATCAGCTGTTAACCTTATAGGAGTTCCCTTGTCTGTTATTTGTCATTTTCCCTTGCTGCTTTCAATAATTTTTGTCTTTAATTTTTGCCAATTTGATTACTATGTGTCTTGGCATATTTCTCCTTGGGTTTATCCTGTATGGGACTCTCTGTGCTTCCTGGACTTGGGTGGCTATTTTCTTTCTCATGGTAGGGAAGTTTTCGAGTATAAACTCTTCAAATATTTTCTCGGGTCTTTTCTCTCTCTCTTCTCCTTCTGAGACCCCTATAATGCAAATGTTGTTGCATTTAATGTTGTCCCAGAGGTCTCTTAGGCTGTCTTCATTTCTTTTCATTCTTTTTTCTTTATTCTGTTCCGCAGCAGTGAATTCCACCATTCCACCATATCCGTTCCTCTGCCTCAGTTATTCTGCTATTGATTCCTTCTAGTGTAGTTTTCATTTCAGTTATTGTATTGTTCATCTCTCTTTGTTCTTTAATTCTTCTAGGTCTTTGTTAAACATTTCTTGCATCTTCTCGATCTTTGCCTCCATTCTTTTTCCGAGGTCCTGGATCATCTTCATTATCATTATTCTGAATTATTTTTCTGGAATGTTTTCTATCTCCACTTCATTTAGTTGTTTATCTGGGGTTTTATCTTGTTTCTTCATCTGGTACATAGCCCTCTGCCTTTTCATCTTGTCTATCTTTATATGAATGTGGTTTTTGTTCCACAGGCTGCAGGATTGTAGTTCTTGCTTCTGCTGTCTGCCCTCTGGTGGACGAGGTTATCTAAGAGGCTTGTGCAAGTTTGCTGATGGGAGGGACTGGTGGTGGGTAAAGCTGGCTGTTGCTCTGGTGGGCAGAGCTCAGTAAAACTTTAATCCACTTGCCTGCTGATGTGTGGGGCTGGGTCCCCTCCTTGTTGGTTGTTTGGCCTGAGGTGACCCAACACTGCAGCCTACCCGGGGTCTTTGGTGGGGCTAATGGCAGACTCTGGGAGGGCTCATGCCAAGGAGTACTTCCCAGAACTTCTGCTGCCAGTGTCCTTGTCCTCACAGTGAGACAGAGCCACACCCTGCCTCTGCAGGAGACCCCCCAACACTAGCAGGTAGGTCTGGTTCAGTCTCTATGGGGTCACTGCTCCTTCCCCTGGGTCCTGATGCACACACTACTTTCTGTGTGCCCTCCAAGAGTGGAGTCTCTGTTTCCCCCATCCTGTCGAAGGCCTGCAGTCAAATCCTGCTAGCCTTCAATGTGTGATTCTATAGGAATTCCTCCTCCCATCGCTGGACCCCCAGGTTCGGAAGCCTGATGTGGATCTCAGAACCTTCACTCCAGTGGGTTGACTTCTGTGGCGTAAGTGTTCTCCAGTTTGTGGGTCACCCACCCAGAAGTTATGGGATTTGATTTTATTGTGATTGTGCCCCTCCTACCATCTCATTGTGGCTTCTCCTTTGTCTTGGGATGTGGGGTATCTTTTTTGGTGAGTTCCAGTGTCTTCTTGTCGATGATTGTTCAGCAGTTAGTTGTGATCAAATTCTTACTTCTTATTGCAGCCTTTTCTTTTCCACTTGGAGAAGATCCTTTAACACTTCTTCTTGCATTGGTTTAGTATCGATGAACTCTTGGTTTTTGCTTGTCTGACATGTTCTTTATCTCTCCTTCAATTCTGAACGATAACCTTGCTGGGTGGACTATCCTAGTTTGTTGGTTTTTATCTTTCAGCACTTTAAATGTATCAAGTCACTCCCTTTTAAAAAAATGTATTTATTTATTTAGTTTTGGCTGCGTTGGGTCTTCATTGCTGCACATGGGGCTTTCTCTAGTTGCGGCGAGCGGGGGTTACTCTTCATTGTGGTATGCAGGCTTCTCACTGCAGTGGCTTCTCTTGTTGTGGAGCATGGGCTCTAGGCATGTGGGCTTCAGTAGTTGTGGCACGCAGGCTGAACTTCTCTGTGGCATGTGGGATCCTCCTAGACCAGGGCTCGAACCTGTGTCCCTTGCCTTGGCAAGCGGATTCTTAACCACTGTGCCACCAGGGAAGCCCTCAAGTCACTCCCTTTTATCTTGCAAAGTTGTTGCAGAAAAAATCAGCTGGTAGCCTTAGGGGGGTTCCCTTGTATGTGACTTCTTTTTTTTTGCCTTTAGAATTCTCTAACTCTTGGCATTTTAATTATGATATATCTTGGTGTGGGTCTCCTTGGGTTCATCTTGTTTGGGACTCTCTGTGTTTCCTATACCTGGATATCTGTTTCCTTCTTCAGGTTCGGGATATTTTCAGCCATAATTTCATTTGAATACATTCTTGATCCTTTTCTCTCTTTCTCTCTCTTCTCCTTCTGGGACCCCTAAAATGCAAATGTTGGTATGCTTGATGCTGTCCAAGAGGTCCCTTAAACTTTCCGCATTTTGTAAAAGTTGTTTTTCTTTTTGCTGTTCTGATTGGGTGATTTCCATTATTCTATCTTCCAGATCATTTATTCATTCTTCTGTATCACCTAGCCTGATGTTAATTCTTCTAGTTTATTTCTCATTACAGCTATTATACTCTTCAACTCTGGTTCTTTTTTTTACATTTTCTAGTTCTTTATTAAAATTCTCACTGTATTCATATATTCTTTTCCGAAGTTCAGTTAGCATTCTTGTTATGATTTGAACTCTTTATCTGGTAACTTATTTATCTCTATTTCATTAGGGTTTTTTTTTTTTTTTTTTTTTTTGGTGGTACGCGGGCCTCTCACTGTTGTGGCCTCTCCCGTTGCAGAGCACAGGCTCCGGACGCGCAAGGCTCAGCGGCCATGGCTCACGGACCCAGCCACTCCGCGGCATGTGGGATCTTCCCAGACCGGGACATGAACCCGTGTCCCCTGCATCGGCAGGCGGACTCTCAACCACTGCGCCACCAGGGAAGCCCTCATTAGGGTTTTTTTCAGGTTTTTTTCTTTTTCTTTCATTTGCAACATACTCTCCTGTCTTCTCATTTTGTTTAAATTTCTGTCTCTATGAAATTACATGAAACAGTTACCTATCCTAGTCTTGAAGGGGTGTCCCTGTGTGGGAGCTTTCTATGCAGTCTGTGTGTGCCCACTGGCTTTGGTGGGAAAGCTGGGTCTGAAGTGAGCATGGTCACATCTTCCCCCAGGGTGTGCTGTCAGCTATCACCTTGGTGGGAGACAGAGCTGAAGGTGGAGGGGTTAGAGCTATAGCCAGGTGCAATCCAGGGCTTCTCTGATGCTCGTGGCAGTCCCTACCCTATCAGGTATGAGTGCAGGGCTCAAGGTGCTGAAGCAGAACCCCTGAAGGAATTGGGTTTCTCTTGTGTGGGTGATGGCTGTCTCTACCTTGGTTGGTTTAGTGACAGGGGCCTATGGGTTTGGGGCTTCACTTTTGTGTTGGTTTTTACTTTTTCCCTGTGTGTGCCTTGGTTAGAGGCTGGGTCAAGGACAGAGGGGTGGTTTCACACTACTGAGATGGCTTTGCTCCTGCTGGCAATGTGGGTCTCTGTCCTGGAGCTAGTTTCACTCCTCCTAAATGTAGGTAGGCATGTGTGTCCTGGCAATGGCTACCTTCACTCTGATCAGAGATAGGGTCATGTCCAAGCTGGCTCCATTCCCTCTAAGTGTGTGCATTGTCATTGGCAATGGCAGGCCCTGCTCTAGTGGAGAGCAGCACTGGAGCAATACAGGCTGGAGTGGGTGCCTGGTGCAGGCTTGGGGGTATACTGGGGCAGTCCTGGCAAGCCAGCTAGAGCCCCAGGCAGTTTTCAGGTTGCTGCCTTTGTGCTGTGACTGGGAGTAAGCAAGCATGTGCATGCTTTTCAAGAGCAGAGTCTCTGTTTCTTTTAGCCTTCTGGTAAGCCCCACTAGTTTTCAATCCAGCCAAGGGGATTGGCATTCCTGGTGTTGGATCCCAGTGCTGAGGTGCCTGATATGTGGCTTGAACCTCTTGCTCCCCAGGGAATATCCCTTAGCCTGTGATATCCCCCTCCTCTCCTGGGTCCTCCATCCAGGGTGAAGATCCCAATCAGATTGCTTCTCCTCCTTTCCTACCAAACTCCATATGGATATTTCTATTTTTAAAAAATTAATTAATCAATTAAGTTTTGGCTGCGTTGGGTCTTCATTGCTCAGCACAGTCTTTCTCTAGTTTCAGTGAGCAGGGGCTACTCTTCGTTGCAGTGCATGAGCCTTTCATTGAGGTGGCTTCTCTTGTTGCAGAGCATGGGCTCTAGGCGTGCAGGCTCAGTAGTTGTGGCTCATGGGGTCTAGAGCGCGGGCTCAGTAGTTGTGGTGCATGGGCCTAGTTGTTCCGCAGCATGTGGGATCTTCCCAGACCAGGGCTCAAACCCGTGTCCCCTGAATTGGCAGGTGGATTCTTAACCACTGCACCACCAGGGAAGTCCCTTTGTGGATCTTTCTTTACAGTCTGGTTGTAGAAGAACCTTTCTGCCAGTCTCAGGTTGTTCCAGCAAGAGTTGCTCCACATGTAGTCATATTTTTGATAATGTGTTCATGGAGGGAGATGAGCTCAGTGTCCTCCTAACTCTGCCATCTGGATCTCTACCTGCTCTGACATTAAGCTCAAAGTATTTCATTATTAAGAAGAAAAAGAAACATCTTGGAGAGCCAAAAGTAAATAGGAGAAGGCTAGTTAGAATTGTTCTCGTTCATTCATTCAACAAGGATTTATTGAGTACTTTTAAGTACACGGTACTTTCCTTGTCTCTGAGGATATAACAATGAACAAGAAACAAACACTCTGCTCTCAGGAAACATAAATTATAGTGGTTACTGTAGTAGAATGAGCAAAAATAACCAAGGCTTGGATTAGAGTATTGTCAGATGGTGATAAGATGAAATCAACAGATCAGGGAAATAGTTAAAAGATGAAAATCAACAAAATTTAGTGAGTGAATGGATATGCGTATGAAGGAGTGGGAAAAATATCAAGTATGACTTGAAGATTGTACCCTGAATGTGGGCGGATGGTGGTGCCATTTCCTGAAATGTGAAACATTGTTTGCCAATATTAATGGGATTTATAAACTGTACTTAAGTTTAGTCTTGAATGCTTATATTAGAAAGAAAGAATAAACGTTAATTGGTTAAGCACTTTACCCTCAGATTAGGAAAAGTACATCATAATAAACCCAAAGAAAATAAAAATTAGAAAAGGATAAAAATACAACTAGCAGAAAATAGGAAACACATAAAATAGGATCAAAAATACCAATTTGATATTTTGTGAAAATTAATAAAATTGACTAAGCAAACTTTAGCAAGACTAATCAAGAGAAAAAAGAAAAAGAACAAATAATTTTATGAATAAAAAATAGATATAATTAGAAATTCCACAGAGCATAAACAGAAAAAGTATATTATCTTTTTTTGCCTATAAATTTGAAGTTAATACATTTCTGGGAAATACAACTTACCAAAGGTGACTCAAGAAAAATATAGAAAACCAGTGTAATCTTTTTTCTTTACTGGAAAGGCATTTTATTTTAAATATAGCCATGTGTACATGTCAATCCCAAACTCCCAGTCTATTCCTCTCCCCTACCGTTCCCCCACCCCAGTAACCATAAATTTGTTCTCTAACTCTGTGAGTCTGTTTGTGTTTTGTAGACACGTTCATTTGTATCAGTTTTTTTGGATGCCTCATATAAGCGATATATGATATTTGTCTTGCTCTGACTTACTTCACTTAGTAAGATAATATCTAGGTCCATCCATGTTGCTGCAAATGGCTGAGTAATATTCCACTGTACATATGTACCACATCTTCTTTATCCATTCATCTGTCGATGGACATTTAGATTGCTTCCATTGTTCCAAGATTGCTTGGCTATTGTAAACAGTGCTGCAATGAACATTGGGGTACATGTATCCTTTTGAACCATGTTTTTCTCCAGATATATGCCCAAGAGTGGGACTGCTGGATCATATGGTAACTCTGTACCAATTTACATTCCCACCAACAGTGTAGGAGGGTTCCCGTTTCTCCACACCCTCTCCAGCATTTATTGTTTGCAGATTTTTTGATGATGGCCATTCTGACTGAAAATCAGTGTAATCTTTAATCTTTAAAGAAATTGAATCAGTGGCTAAAATCTCCCTCCCCCCCAAAACACCTGATCTATTAAGTTATACAGAAAAGTCTTCATCAAACTTTCCTGAAACATAATTTCAATTTATATAATCTCCAGAAAATAGAAAAAAGAAAAGAGAACCTAAAAAGGACAGTATAGGAATGCAAAATCATAGGCCAATCTGACTCATGAATATAGATGCAAAAATTCTAAACAAAATATTTGCAAACTAAATCTAGCCATGTATATGACAGAGTTGAGTTTATCTCAGGAATTAAATGTAGTTTTGGTCTCATGGATCTCTTTATCAGTCTATCATAGATAAAGCCTATGGACCCCTTCTCAGAAAAATGTTTTAAAATTATAAAATAAAATATAGAGAGTAAAAAAGGAAAATAACTATATTGAAAAGCAGTATCAAAATACAGAAAAGGAAATCTGTGATTTAGTAATATTTGAATTTTCCTATTAATATGTTAAATAATAAGAGGATCCAGTGGTAGGTCTAATAACTACCAAAATTTTGAGGTGGCAATAAGTGTAAGTCATATTTCAAGATATCTGCAACAACTGCATTTTGATATAAAAGTATTTGTGGCTTCTATTGGTACAGGTACTAATTGTTCCATTGTGGTTTGTTGCCTACATTCATAATTGAAGGAAATGCTAAATTTCAGTTAAAGAATAATGAGAAGAAAGATACAATTTTTTCCCACCTAAGCTGTTCTGAATTCTGCACAGACCCCCAATGGGTCTGTGAACCCCAGGTTAAGAATTCTAGTTCAGACAGAAATCTTGGCTAGAGATGTTTGAGGATTCTCATCATGGAGGTAGTGGTCGAAGCCACAGAGATGGATATTTAGAGCAACCAATGAGAGTTTGTAAAATATTAGAAAAGAGGTTCCTATGGAACACTAAAATTTAAGAGACAGGCAGAGGAAGGGACACTGATATATAGAAAGAGATGTTCAAAAAGTAGGAGGAAAATTAGAACAGACTAGAGCCAATGTTAAAGAAGGAACTGTTTCAAGGAAGAGGAAATGGTTATAGGCATCATCAGCTTAAGAGAAATCAAGATTTCAAGAAGGACCAACTGTGACCACTGGGTTTGGCAAAAAAAAAAAAAAAATCACGGATGACTCAGGCATGAGCAGGTCTCTGTAGGATGAGAGAGGAAGTCATGTTATAGTAGTTTGAGGAGTGAATGGGATGGAGAGACAGAAAGTAGACAACCCTTTCTAGAAGGTAAACTTGAAGGTAAAAAAAGAGAGAGAAATGCTAGAGAAGAATCTCTGGAGTTAAGAATGAGTTTTGCTTTGCCAGCTGGGAGAAACTTGAGCATGTTTAAATACAGATAGGGAAGACCCAAAGAGAGGGACATATTAATTGGATATCCAAGATGTCTCATTCACATGTTTATTGCCTTTATGTGTCTTAGTGTCTGTCTGTCTATCTCTGATACTCCCCCTGTCAGCCCCTCTCTCTTTAAGTGGCACCTCATTTTCCAGAGCCTCTTCATGTGGTTTGGGCTTGTCTCAGCATGATGGTCTTTGGATAGACGCACTTCTATAGTGACTTGCCTCCAAGAAGCAGGAAGCAGAAGTTTCCAGCCAGTTAAAGGCTACACTCAGCCCCACTGTCCATCAGCAACATCTGAGGTGATTGTTAAGGTTCTGATGCTAATTCTGAATCAGAAAGTGTTGAGTGGTGCCTGCCATCTGATTTTCAGCAAGCTCTACACAGGTGATGCTTTTGCATATCCAGGCTTCGAAATTATAAGGTTAGGAAGCTACAGGAGAAACACTGATTGCTCCAGCTGGTTCATCAGCATCAACCCTCTCCTACTCTTCCTGGTCAAACCTCCCTTTCCTTTTAAAGATCACTCTCCTTCATTTTAGTGCCATATTTCTTAAAGGAGAAAACCCCCTTTCCATCTGAGTGATTTAAAATCACCAAATCAAACTAATTCAAAGTTGAACGTGAATTTCACCTGTCAAATATCCTCTTATTAAGGAGACTTTATTTATGACAAGCATTTTTAAGTGGTCAACTTCTCCTCTGAATCTCAATTTTCTGTAAAGAAGCATCCCCTCTATTCTATTATTTCACCACTCTCTCACTATCAGACTGGCCTGGTTTCACTTCTCTATGGACTCACCTTGATTCTATGGTTTATTTACTCCTTTTAAATACAATGGTTGCCTCTACTCCTCCTCCTCATTGTACATGTCAGCAAAACCTCAAACTATCCATTTTCTCCTATGCAAACTTGAGCAGCTGAAAGGTACTATAGAAAATCAAACCAGCAGGATGACTAATTGACATTAAAAACATGAACACAAAGCTCAATTATGCCAGGCAATCTAAAATATGTTCCCAGTAAGTTTATTTCCCTATTTGCCAAAAAATAGTGGCCTATTTCATATCTACACCTCCATCCTCAAATCTCCTATACCTGTTTGCACCATCTCACACTTTTCTGAATATATGAAGGCCATCCAGGAACTCCTTTATCTTTCCACCACCAAATCAACAAACTGCTCGCATTGATATCTCTTCCCATGTTCTTCTATGCAGTTACAACAGAGGATGCACTCCTCCTCCCATCAGAGAGCCATCCTTCCACGAGTAATCTGGATTCCATCACTTCTGTTCTTAAGGACAGTCCTTCAGTTTTTCTTCTCCCTTGCATCAAGAATTTCTCTTTTTCTACTGAACTATTCCTATCAGTATACAAGCATGCTCAAGAATAGCCTGCCTTCTTTTCTTTTCTTAGCCCCTCCTTACTTTATGTACCTTTCTAGCAACTACTTCATTTTTAGACTCCTTCTAGCAAAAATTCTTGAAAGTGGCCTTTATAAAGTCTCCACTTAACTCTCCTGCAATTCATTCTTCGTATCATCTCCTTATACTTAATAAATACTTTTCCATTCTTATCTTTCTAACCCTTTAAGCAGCATTGACTACAGTTGATCACTTCTGCATTCTGGAACCACTCTCCTTTCTCAGCCTCTGTGTGTAACACCACATTCTCCCAGCAGGGGGCAGCTTCTAAGATGACTCCCAATGATCCCCGCTCCTGGTAGTAATGCCCTTGTGTGATCCCCTCACCTTGAGCATGGGGTAAACCTAGCAACTTGCTTCTAAATGAATAGAATATGGCAAAAGTGATGGGTGATACTTCTGAGACTGGATTACAAAAGACTCTGGCTTCCATCTTGCCCACTCCCCCTTGCTTGCTCTTTTTTATTTCGATGGAAGCCAGCTACCATGTTGTGAACTTCCCTATGGAAAGGCCCACATGGTACAAAAACTAAAAGAGGTCTCTGGACAACAGGCAGGGGAAAACTGAATTCTGCCAGCTACCACCAGGTGAGCCTGGAAGCAGATCCTCCCCAGTGGAGCCTTGTGGTGACTTAGCCCCAGCCAACACCTCAGTGGCAGCCTGTGAATGACCCTGGGCCAAGGATTCAGTTAAACTGACCCCAGATTCCTGATCCACTGAACCTATGAGAAAATAAATATTTGTTGTTTTAAGCTGCTAAATTTTAGGGTAACTTGTTACACAGTCATAGATAACTAATACATGGGAGTTTCCCTCAGAGGTCAGCAAACTACAGCAATGGGCCAAATCTAGCCCACTGCTTGCTTTTGTCCTGCCTGTGAGCTAAGGATTGTTCTCACCTTTTTAAATGGTTGAAAATGAATAAAAAGGATAATAATATTTCATTAATGTAAAAGTTATATGAAATTCAAATGTGTCATAAATAAAGCTTTATTGGAACATAGCCACATACATTCCTTTCTCTATTGTCTATGGTTGCTTTTGTACTGCAACTGCAGAGTTAAGTAGTTGTGGCAGAGGCCTCATGACTTGCAAAACCTAAACGATTTACTATCTGGCCCTTTACAGAAGAAATTTTGCATTCTTTTTCCATCTCCTTCGCTGGCTCTGCCTCCTCTGCTCTATCTCTAAATGATGTAGTCTGTCTCCGTCTCTCTTTCTATACACATATATATATATAAAATGTTATGCACATTCTAACATATAATACCATTATGTACAATATTACACATATCAGATGTTATATAGGTTTCTTTCCATTTGATCTTTGTGCTTCCATATCTTTTTTTTTTTTTTTTTTTGTGGTACGCGGGCCTCTCACTGCTGTGGCCTCTCCCGTTGTGGAGCACAGGCTCCGGACGCGTAGGCCCAGCGGCCATGGCTCACGGGCCCAGCCGCTCTGTGGCATGTGGGATCTTCCCGGACCCGGGCACGAACCCGTGTCCCCTGCATCGGCAGATGGACTCTCAACCACTGCGCCACCAGGGAAGCCCTGTGCTTCCATATCTAATAAGCCTCTCAAACTTAACGTGCCAAACACAGAAGCCCTCTGCTGCCAGCTACCTCCAAAACCTGATTTTCCTCTATTCTTCCCCATCTCAGTTGATGATACTATCATCTACCCAGGTGATCTACCCAGACATTGAGTGAGCCTGGATTTCTCCCTATTGCTCATCCTGTACAAACAATCCATCAATAAGATCTATATATTCTATTTCAAAAATATAATATTTTGGAATATATTCAGTCCATCTCAATTCGTTCCCTAAACACAGCATCCATTTCATTTTTTCTTATCATTTATCAACAGCATATAATTATTTTACTTGTTTAATAATGTATTTTCTATCTCTTTAACTAGAGTTTAAACTCCCTGAGGAGAGACCATCTCTGTCTTACTTACTACAGTATCCCCAGTACCTTGCCCACTGTAAGTACTAGAGCAGTTGATAAGTATTTTTGAATAAATAAACTGGGAGATGCTTGGTAGCAGCTATAGCTCAAAAGGGCATTAATTCACCTTTAAAAAGCTGTATTTGGGCTTCCCTGGTGGTGCAGTGGTTGGGAGTCCGCCTGCCGATGCGGGGGACACGGGTTCGTGCCCTGGTCCGGGAGGATCTCACATGCCACGGAGCAGCTGGGCCCGTGGGCCATGGCCACTGGGCCTGCGCGTCTGGAGCCTGTGCTCCACGGTGGGAGGGGCCGCAGCGGTGAGAGGGCCGCGTACCGCAAAAAAAAAAAAAAAAAAAAAAGCTGTATTTATCTTTTGGTTAACTGTAACTACATTTAATAGAAGCAAGGAAATATCTTCAACTCAAAAAAAAAAAGGGTGATGAGGGGAGAAGTTTGTTCCTCTATTTTTAACTGGAGTAGTTTGTGAAACAACATATTTTTAGAGAATAAATAGTTATGTTATTTTAATGACTGAAGAAGACTATGGTTTATATAGAAACATCTAAGCTACAGTTGAAAATGTCTAAAACTCTGATATCAGTGATCTGTACTATACAAAAATATCACTAGAAATTATTCAATGCTATCTCAATTTCATAGCTATGTTAGGCAAAGTAAGAAAAATCCAGATAATTAATGGAAATAAATGAAGAAAAAAATTGCATAGGTATCTAACTAAATAATTTAATTGCATTACTATGAGGCTTTGTTAGTACTCAGGCAAACCAAAGATAATTCCTTATATGATCAAGCGAGTTTATTGTTTTCTATCATCATATTTTCCTTTGATTTTATAACCCAGTAGTATTATATGTATGTTTTGATTTCTAATTAATGCAGAATATTAGATGATTAGGATACTGTAGTGCACTTTATAACTGTTCACACATGTACAGTGTCCCTCCTTATGGGAAGATTTTATTCCTCACCCTATTGAACTCAAGCATGGCCACGTGACTTGCTTTGGCCAGCGAAATGTGAGCAGAAGTGACATGTGCCCTCTTGGGGCAGAAATTTTAAGAGTTAGTATGTGCTTTGATATAGTTTCTTTTCCTTCTACCAAAAGGCCAGAAATACTTCAGATAGAGGTTACTCCATCAGCTTGAAGCCAGGAATAAATTCTATGTGGAGGAGAGTTATGGCCCACAGAGATGGACATAAACCTTTATTGCTTTAAGCCATTACAATTTTGGAGTCATGTGTTACCAGAGCATAATTAACCTATCCCTATCTTTGAACATTACATACATTTGGAACAAGTAGAATAAAACCTTACATTGAGAGAGTGTTGCCTAGGAGAAGGCCATTTGAATTAGTAAGAAGTCAGAGTTGTAGAATATTTTAAAGAAATCAACACTTATTATTTCCAAATCTAACAAGAACCTAATTAGAGGACTAAGTAGTAGTTATGCTCTATGAAAAAGGTGAGACTTTGGCAGAATCTATCTAATTAAACAATGCAATCTGTAATGCAATATTTCTTTTTTTTTTTTTTTTTTTTTGCGGTACGTGGGCCTCTCACTGTTGTGGCCTCTCCCGTTGCGGAGCACAGGCTCCGGACGCACAGGCTCAGCAGCCATGGCTCACGGGCCTAGCCGCTCCGCGGCACGTGGGATCCTCCCAGACCGGGGCACGAACCCACGTCCCCTGCACCGGCAGGCGGACTCTCAACCACTGCGCCACCAGGGAAGCCCGTAATGCAGTATTTCAATGGAAGAAGAAATGAAAGATGTTGGTGTGTCATTCAATTAAGTGGTGTGCCATTTCACAAGTTCATTGCTGAATGATTGGTCAAAGTGTGTAGGCTAAATGAAGAACGTGTAGCTAGAGCAGAAGTGTTGGATTGGGGCTTGGGGTGATTACTAGATGGAATGATGGAGAGAGTGAAATATATGTAGTAACTTGAAAAACAGGGAGGGTATCGGAGTAACATAAGGAATGCCACTGCAGAATTACACCCCGCAATTTAAATGGTTAACTTTCAAGCAATGCTTGAAAGTCAAAGCTGTGAAACTCAATAGAGGACTGGGGGACTAGAAAAAACTCTAGGGATTAATTTTTGTTTATTGGCCTAAAATACCTGTTGTATTTTACATGAAACAAAGTCTCACCAGAGAAAGGACACTCTGAAGCAAGGCGATGAACACAACTAAATTTGGTTCAGAGAGCCTGGATTCATAGCCTTAGAGTGGAGCTTCACGAGGGATTAACTTCTCTGTGTGTACTTCATAATTTTGGTAGTAAATGCAAACAACTTAATGTTCATCTGAAGGGACTACTTTGGTGTAAACATTGGGGAACATGACAAAATTCACGATGCAATGTGTATCCTTCCTTTTGTCCAAAGCAGTAATTCAGGGCCAACCAGAAAGCTTTGCAGGATTTCAATATGAATGAGCGGCACCTGTGACTCTGAGGACATTGAGCTAATGAGAAACGGTTGAAAAGGCTGCTGCTCAGCAGCACCCAGGGTAATTTCCTCAAAATCTTTCAGTGGTTCTCACATTTCACTTGGGGCCAAGCAGTACAAGGGGAGACGTGGTTAGAAATGACCAATGAGCAAGGAATGCCAGAGAAACTGAATGGCCTGGAAAGAAACTGGGAAGTCTCCCAGTTACAGAAGAAAGTCAGTAAAATAGAGCTTGAAGGTTGAATGCAGGGCACGGAGATGAACAATGCCTGAGGCATGGCAAAATAATACACCAATGCCAACAGAGCCAGCCAGGAAAGACATGTGCAGGAAAAGCAGGACAATCAGAGCATGAGTCCTGCCAGATCAACACTGAAAACATATTTCAGAGGTGAGCCAGGTTTTTATAATTTATTTCAAAGACCCGAGAGTATATGGGATGAGATGGGGTAGACGGAGTGGGAGAATGTTTAGGAAAGAATAGAACTGTATAGAAATCAATTGAGTAATGATTATTGAAGTGGTTGAATATGCCTAACTCTTAACATATCCCTGTGTTTTTCTTTAAAATATATTTTTCCTCTAATTCAAGGATTAGGATGTAATCTGCCTAAGGCTCTGAGTCGTGAGTGTGTGTTGGGCTATGGAGAGAAACTACACAGTTAGCAGTTATTGGGAAATATTTGTTTCTCCCTGAGTAACCCTGCACCAGCCAGACTTAAAGGTTACTAAAAGGGATACAAAGGGTTCCTGAATCTTCTCCTTTAAGTTGAGAACAGAGCCTAGCTCCTCACAATTGCATCTCCTTTTAAAAGAGGTCTGATTGTTGGAGCAGGTGCTCAGAAGCTGCCAACAAGAGGTCAGCAATTCATCCTGGACTTCATCCAGTGTCTGTGTTACCAAGGCTATGAGAAGGCTTCTCTCTCCACCAAGCACAGAGACTCTCCTGCTCAAAAGGAAGAATTCTGCTGATCATGGAGGGATGAGAAGAGCTTCTTCAGACTCCATCACAGAGGTCCAGGTCTTAATGGAACTATTGTTAAGCATGCGAGTTTAAAATAAAAAGAGAGATACCTTGTTTGTTGTATCTGTTTACCACTTAAAGGATTTGAGGAGATGCACTAAATGGACACACATATAACAGAAACATTAAAATAAACATAAAAGATGTAAAGTGAGCTAAGGAGAGGATGGAGATGAGGGAAAGGCAGGCTAAGGGAGTTACTGCCATTGAACTCTAAAATTAGCTCAACTGCTTGGCATTCAAAACACATCAGGAAACACAATGGCTATATAGTTCTCACGGTCTGATAAAACTAAGCATACTGGTTCCTTACGGAGAGACAAGACTTCCTCAGACTCAATTCACAGATACCTTCTAGATAGCTCTCAAATTCTCCTGCTTCACCCCATTATCATTGCCACAAACCCAGCCCAAACTCCTGGGACCTCTTATCTGGATTACTTTAATGGTCTCCAATCCCAGTTTTCTCCAAATCTTAGCATAGCCTCCGTACCACAGAAGTGGTCTTTTAAAATGCACATAGGAGATCATATCTCAATGCAGAGACTGAGATACAACTGACAGACATTATTGAGATACAACTGACACGCATTATATTCGTTTTAGGTATGCAACACAACCATTTGATATTGCAAAATGATTACCACAATAAGATTAGTTAACATCCATCAACACACATAGTTACAATTTTTTTTTCTTATGCACATCTCATTGCTGTAATGACAAAGTCCAAAATCCTGAGTGCTGCATACAAGGCACAATCTGGCCCCAGCCTGCTTCTCCAGCTTAATGACAATATAGGTCTCCACCTACACTTTTCCCTACAGGCTCTCTCCCCTCCTCTCCTCCTCTCCCCCTCCCACCCTTCTTTACTAGCTAACTTGCACTCATTATTTTATACCTGGCTATCCCATAGGTTTTACGCATCTGACCCTGAAGTCATTTAAGTTTGTCATGATGTTTTTTTTTTTTTTGGACCAGATCTTAGCATAGGCCAAGGTGGTTCTTTAAGGAATGAAAACTCTATATAGCAAAATGGGCTGAGCCTCTTTGTGCATTCTCAATTATTAGGTTCTTTTTCATAAATATCAGTAGCTTCTAACAACTAGTTAAGCGAATTAAGGGATATAGAGCCATTCCCATAACCCCACTACCATTAGGTGTGAAAGCAAGTGTTCAGACTGAATTCTATGACGTACTAAAACATTTATGCGCAAGCGGGTACAGAGACAGTCATATAATAGGTTTTGGAAGCTCAGTAATGTCCAGCTCTTGGCCCTTTCAAGGTCACATCCTCTAAGAGAGATTTGCTTGAGGAAATGTGACAGTGTTCTAGTCCTGGGATGTTGCTAATACTAGCTGGGTTTAGGAAATCAGTTCTCTAAGTCAGTGGCTGAGCACAGGCCTGGTTCAGAAATAAGCCTTGGGCTCCATTCTGGAGGTTAAAGGCTTTCACATAAAGGTGGAATGCTTCCCTCCACATCTTAAACACCACTTATTGATCGCCTGAAAAATAATTTGTAACTTTCATTAAACTAACTAAAGAAGCCTGGTGTTAACTGAAGATAAAGATAACTGCTGGGAAAGGCAGTCTTTATCATCCCCCACTTGGTTGCGTAAGAATGGGCCTGGGGCCTGGAACACTGCTTTACCAGGAAAGAAAGAGCTCAGCCAGCCTGTGCTGGGCTCATCGCCTCTCTTGGTTCCATCAAACAGCCCCACCTCTTTTGAACCTTCAGCCTCCTGTCTGTAGCACCTCTTTTTTTTCTCATCATATAGATATATTCATCTCTTCTTTTAACCCATGACTCCCTTTAGCTTTTCCCTCATGTTTCTTCCATCTCTACTTTCCTATCTTCTATTGACCTTCAATCATCCACAAACTGATCTCTGCCTCTCTTGCTCCCTATGAAAAGCTTCTTGCCCTAGTCACTTAGAATCAAGTTATTTTTTTGGTCTGAAGCATTTACAGAGTTGCATATTAACTAAGGTAAGTGAGGATATGCTGTGGAAATCAACTTTTTCAATTTTAATGGCATTAGCTACTAAAGGTTTACTTTTTGCTTATGTCATAATTTACTCATGGAAATATTCATGGTCACTGGCCTTCCAGGGTGATGCAGGGACTTAGGCTCCTTTCACCTTGTGGCTCCACCATGCCCTGGGGACTTCGAGTCCTCAGCTGGACCTCTGATCTGGTGGCTGAAGAGCAAAGAGTGCAGAGGACTGTGTGGATTGTTAGCAGGGGACAGCCCTGGAGGAGAAATAGATCACTTCCCCTATTACTCCATCGGCCATACACAGCCTGCAGGGGAGGCTGGGAAATGCACTGTGGCTTTTGTCCAGCTGGAAGAAGAAACTGCTGAGCATACAGCAGTTCTTTACCAAAGCTTGCCATTCCCAGTTTTCTGAAACTGTCTCTCCCTTGTCTTCCATTCTCTCCTGGTCTCTGTCTTCAAATCTTCACTGATTGTTTTTTCAGTCTCCTTCACAGCTCCTCTTTCTTTTTTCCATCCTTCCATGTTGGTATCCCCAGCATCTATCTCCTGACTCACTTCCCTTTTCACTACATTATTCGCCCTCGAAGATTTCATAAACAACCAGAACATCTATCTCCATCCTTTTGTTCATATCCCCATGTAAAACTCCTCCTCCTCTTACAAGTCCCCATCTTGATAAGTGGGCATCTGCTCAGTCACTGAACCAGAAAACCAGAGAAGTGATCCTATATTCTTCCCTTATCCTCTATAGCTGAGGTTTCTCAGCCACCACACTACTGACATTTCAGGCTGGGAGCTGTCCTGTGCATTACAAGATGTTTAACAGCATCCCTGGATTCCAGCTACTAGGTGTCAGTAGCTAACCCCCGACCCCTGCCAAGTTGTGACAAACAAAAGCTGTGACATTGCCAAATGTCCCCTGGGGAGGGAGGGGGTCACCCCCCACTGAGAACTGCATTATCCAGTCTTATTGATTCAATCATTACAATATTTATCTCCTCCATTCCATTTTCTTACCATTAACCTTATTAAATTCCACATCATCTTGTGTCTGGATTTCTCCAGTTGCTTCTTATCTGTGTCTGTGGCAAGTTGGCTGACCCAATAGTTTCTTTGCTCAAATCTTCACTGTCACCTTCCACTAAAAAAAAGGAATACTTGCTTTTCAGCCCCTCTTCGAATGGCCAGGCAACACCATTTAGCATGGCAAATCAGGTTTGTGGAGAGGGTGACAGTTGAACTTAAAGGTTCCAAGGCTTTGGAATCATCCAGTTTAAATTGTGTCTCAGCCTTATCACCCTGGTAGTTGTTCAGCTTTAGGAAAGTTACTTAAATTTCTCTGGGCCCCATGGTAACACTGGGATAACAATAGCACCAACCTTATAAGATTATTGTGGAGATAAACAAGTTAAAATGTGTAAAGTGCTTAGTGCTATACCTGTCTAAATGTAAACACTGGATAAATGGTGGCTATGATACAGGAATGGCAGCGATGACATGATCTCTCTATTCCTTGCTAATCTCAAAGGTTACTACTTCACATCCTATCCTCAACCACCGTCCACTTTTTAGGACTCAGTTTAGGGGAGATTTCTGGAAGTTTTCTCACACTTTTCTCTCCAAATTACAAGACATTACTTGTTTTTCTCCCTCACTAGGCTGTGAACTACAAGGCAAGGACAAGATCTTTCTTTACTCTATATAGTCCCAGGACCACCACAGGGGCTCAATATACATGAAATGCTCTGTAAAGGTATGTTGATTAAATCAATAAGTAAATGAATATTAGTAACATGCACCAGCCTTGCCAGAAGCTTCTCTCCCATTTGGCAGCAGGGGGGAAGGGTGGACCTTTAAAAATCTTTGGACATACCAAGTGTAAATGAAACACAAATCAACCAGGTGAATTTTCAAGAGGAAATTTATCTCACAAACCTGGCAACTCCAGCCAGCTTTTAAGTAAATGGAAGCTAGGGACAAAATTATTCTTAGGGCAAAGAGTAAAACTATACATGTGACCCCAAACTTTGCAGACATTCTTTAAAAACTGTACTCTAAATAAATGCATCAAACTTTGCACAGGAGAGTGATAGTGGGAAGTGTGAACTGACAGAGAAGTCACAGTGTAAACACTCCATTGACATAGACAGTCATGAGCAAAATGAGGTTGCTGGGACTTCCCTGGTGGCGCAGTGGTTAAGAATCTGCCTGCCAATGCAGGGGACATGGGTTTGAGCCCTGGTCTGCGAAGATCCCACATGCCGTGGAGCAACTAAGCCCACGCACCACAACTACTGAGCCTGAGCTCTAGAACCTGCGAGCCACGACTACTGAGCCCGCGTCCCACAACTACTGAAGCCCACACGCCTAGAGCCTGTGCTCCACAACAAGAGAAGCCACTGCAATGAGAAGCCTGCGCACCACAATGAAGCACAGCCCCCGCTCACCACAACTAGAGAAAGCCCACGCGCAGCAACGAAGACCCAACGCAGCCATAAATAAATAAATTTAAAATAAATAAATTTTGAAAATGAGGTTGCCTTGTGGTTAACTAGAACTTTTAATGACACACATGCTTTTTTTCACCTGTCCAGTCTCTATTTGGCAGACTGTCAATAAATTGAAAATACCCACAATTCTAGGGGAAAAAAGAAAAAAGAGCAACTATAATTCTAAGGAGTTCAGTGTTCACACCCAGGTCTCTGAGGAGGTTCCAGCCACCTTTGGTTTGGCGGTGGCTTTCTTCCTGGGTTTTGGACTCAAGCATCTGTCGTTTGCCATTTAACCAACTCCAACCAAGATCCCCTTTTCTAGATCAAAATTTATTAGATCATCTCTTCTTGAGTGCTTCCTAAATCAAATCTTACTAAAAAGTCACTGGAAATGAATTGCTGGAACCTGAGAAATTTCTTAAAAGTCTTCAAGAAAAACATTTCTTTTCCTCTTAAAAACAAACAAACAGGGGCCACATTTTAATACGCGAACAAACCCATTCTTGAAAAGGTACCTTTTCATCTGTACCACCATTCTCCTCCCCTGGATGCCCTGAAGTGACACCAACACGGGAGAACCAGGGGTCGCCCAACAGGTGGTCCGCCGAGCGCTCTCCAGGTGAGAGCGCCGCCCGCGCTCAGGGTGCTCCGCGAGGGCGTCCACGCGCCCTGGCGCCCCCGGGGCAGCGCTGGCTCCCTAGAGAGGGACGGGGCCTGGCTGCTGGGAGGGGGCGAGCGCCCGGTTCCCGTCGCCTCCACTCCCGTCTCCTCCGGCTACGCGTCCCCTCCCCTTGCCAAAGCTCGGACTCTCGGGGTTGCCCTTATTGTTGGCCGCGTCTGTCACTTTGTGGGCCGGGTGACATGAATGGATGGGCTGGACACACCTTCCAGCCTTCTAGAAAAAAAAAAAAGTCTGGATCTGCATAGAGGGCGGGAGGGACTCCCCCGGCGCCCCCAGAGCCAACGCCGCGGGCAGAGGAAACGCACAGCTCCCCCCTCCCACACTCACTCCTCCCCTCCTTTAAAAAACCGCCCAGCCCAGAAAATAATCTTTCCCTACCCGCCGGCGTCCGCGGTGCTCTCGCCTCCTTTCCCGGCTGAGCGCGCTCCAGCGTTGCGGGAGGCGGCGCGCGGGGCGCGGGTCCGGAAGCGGGCGCGCAGCGCTCCGGGGCGCCGCACCATGCTCCCCAGCGCCGTGGCGGCCCATGCCGGCGCCTACTGGGACGTGGTGGCTTCCTCCGCGCTGCTGAACTTCCCCGCCGCGCCGGGCTTCGGCAACCTGGGCAAGAGTTTTCTGATCGAGAACTTGCTGCGGGCTGGGGGCGCCCCGCCGCACAGGCTACTACCGCCCCCGCCCCACGGCCCGGCAGCAGCTCTCGCCGCGGGCGCTCAGGTCCGGCCCCTGCCCGCCAGCCCGGTTCCGCTCAAGCTGTGCCCCGCGGCAGAACCAGTCAGCCCCAACGGAGCGCTCTACAGCACGCGGTGGGCGTTTCAAGTGCTCAGCCCCTCGGCGGACGGCGCCAGGCTGCCGGGCCGGGCTCCGGGGGACCGAGACTGTGCCTTCCAGCCATCAACCCCAGGTGAGTCCGCTCTCCCCTCCCCAGCTGCGCGCGGCGCCTCTTGGCCTGCGGATCCCGAGACCTGGGCGCGTCGGCCCTAGTGCGCAGGAATCCGCCCGGGCCTAGACCTTCCGAGAGCATCTAGAGATTGGGTGGAGATGCCGCCTCGGGGGTGAGGAGGGTACCACCACTAACTGTGATTTTCCTCCCCTTCGCGTACCACCAGCTTCCTCTCCGTCCCCTCTTTCTACAAGTGGTAGGGCTGCCTTGAATTTAAGGCCTTTTTGAAGAAACTCTGGAGGCACCTCCTGGCTTTAGCCGAAAGGGCAGCCCTGGTCCTGAGATCTCTGGGTTCGCAGGACCAGTTTCACGGGGTTTCCCAAGTTCAGCGTCTCCACCCGCCCGCTCCTGTCCCGGAGGCCGCGCGACACCCGTTCCCTGGAAAGTTCTTGGCTTGGAGAGCCTCGCTCGGCCCGCTTTGGGGGCTTTTGCCTCTTCAAACCGTTGCGACGGTCGAGGCGGTTGCAGAACGCTCGCAGAGATCTTTGGAAAAAGAGTTGCGCAAAGTTTTGGCTTTCTTCACTCTTACATTTGG
Source organism: Mesoplodon densirostris (assembly GCF_025265405.1). NCBI lineage: Eukaryota > Metazoa > Chordata > Mammalia > Artiodactyla > Ziphiidae > Mesoplodon > Mesoplodon densirostris. The sequence continues at coordinate 53,824,334 of NC_082671.1, forward strand.
ATCACTAAGACGCAAGAAAATCGAGGCTGGCTTTTTCTTCGTGCTGAGCTGGAACAGCCTAATTGGCACCTGGAGTAGGAAGTTCGCCAATAAATGAGAATTTACCAAACGAAGGGCAGTTTTGGTTTGCTTGTTTTTATTCCCGAATAAAACCTAAGTGTCGTGACTGGGAAGAGGATGCGGACAGTTTAGTCAATATATTAGGTAAAGCTTAAGGAGGGGCTGCCGAAATTGGCAGTGAGAAAGGGAAAGCCTCTTAGAGACTCAAAAACTGAGATCCAGTTGGATTAATTTTTTTTTTTTTTTTTTTTTTTTTTTTTGGCTTGCGTCCTTGGACGATCTTAACTCATTCTTTAAATCCCGGTGGGTTTGTCCAAGAATGACTAATAGACGCTTTTTCAGCAGATTTCATTGTCCCACCAAACTGCCGAATCAAATTTATTGCTAATGGCTTTATAGAATTGAACATGTTTAGAACCTGTCCTGGTCTTTCAGTTTGAAATGGTTACTAACAGAATGGAACAAATATAATTATATTAGCACCGGTCTCATTCACATAGTGTAAAACCTAAATTCTAGGCAGCCTTTTTGCACGCTGGGAGAGGAACAAGTACCGTTAAGACAAAGTTGATGTGCCTTGGAAATCTGGGCCACTCTGTTCTTTTTGAAGTATTAGGAAAATTACAAACGTGTAAAGCAGGTTCGTGTAGACAAGAGCTGGTAAATAACGACCATAAAAATAACATTTTCAAGAAAATTTGGTGATTTGTATAATTTTTGGTGGTTTGGCATTGTGTTCATAGAAACTGTTTTTCAAGAATTCTTAAGTTGCTCTTGATCATGACTGGCTCCTCAAAAAAGTTAATTGTAACCTTTGTAGATTTTACAGGTTAAATTTAAGTAAACCAAATGCGAATCAAATGCAGACATTTCAATAACTGAAAAATAATTTTGTATACCTATTCATTTTCATTCAAAATGTTACGATCATTGGGTAAAGGGTTTCCTAACTACATTATTTTTATTTTCAAGAACATACTCATTCTTGTACACTTATTAAAGTATCAAAATGCAAAAATGCTTTTTGGAATAATTGAGAGTATAAGAACTTAAATTTCACTTTGAAGTATTTTCATATAGCTTAAGCCTATATTTTTCCTAATTTTTTTCAGTCCTTATTGAAGATTTGGTGTTTTCCTAGGTTAATTTTTATTTGAACAAATAACTTTATTTCAAAAAAATCATTCTTGTGAAGAGTGCATTTAATTTTTGAAACTCAAAAAATATCTTAAGACTAGAACCCCATACATTTGTGCCCACAAATATGCTGCTTAAAAACATTTAAAAAAATTTTTTGACAGAGAATATAGCTTTCTGAACCGTGCTCCAATTTTATTTAAATGACAGATTCTTGCCCTACCAAATGTGGAAATTCTTTTGTACCATGTAGAATTATGAAGTTATAATGAGTGCTGACAATGTTAGCTATCACCTGAAAATTAGATGAGGGTGAAATAGTGATTGACGTTCTGTAAAGAGTAGAAAGGAGATTTAGAAAAGCTACTGTTTTCAGAACGATAAAATACTTCTTTCTGAAACATCAGTGAACAACCAGTTCTAATCCTTTAGACACTAACTTAGGAGTGGATCACAAAATGTGATTTTTAATGATTTCAGTGTATTTGACTACTCATTTTTTTCTCAACTTAATTTGTTGAGTGCACCAGTCTAGATGTTGAATAAGAAAACCCCGGAGTTCTTTTTAAGGGCATTGGTGAAAGACAGCACCATTTAACTAGGGGATTTATGCCACTGCATGCATTTCGGCTTCATTATTTTTGTTACCCACTATTAATTATACCATATAGTTCATTCATTCAGCAAATGCTTACTGTCTCCCATGTGTTCAGACTGTTCCAGGCCATTGGGATAATCAGTGAACAAAACAGATGACTGTCTCTGCCCCTGTGAAGCTTAGAGTCCATGTTCTGTCCTACTTTATGGTTTACCAAGCATTTTCATAATTGTTAGCTGCTTTAATTCTCATAATAGGCCAATTTTTTCCTACAAAGATTATTCCACTTCCTAATTTTGTTTTTGTCTGAAGTATCAGTTTAAACATCTGTGGTCTTGTGAAAGAGAAGAAAATTGCCCCAAATCTCCATATTCCTTGGATTAGTCTTTCATTGAATGTGAGAAAACTAATGAGGGCTTATGGGATAACCAATTGCATGGATCACAATAATAAATCAGACTGGGATGTTATATCTGAGCCCATAAGGAAAGAAATTGGCCTTCCCCTTCATCTTGTTACGTGTCTGAAAGGTGGTGACAGTTAGTAACACAGGTTTACAGATTATAGATGAAAGTTTAGCTGTCAGTACTTCATCCCTGAAAACGGGCAATCCTTTAAGTATTTAGAGCAAGCAAAGGAACATTCCATAGCTGTATGTTGTCAAGTTGTGTATGTAGAGTAGTTTAAAACTTAAAAAATCAGAGGGCATTCTTCAAAGTTTGAAAGGAGCATGTTTAGTGTAATAACGGGTAGTTGAGTAGATTCACCTCCAGGAGTTGTATGTGAAAAAAAGAATTTTGGATATTATAGTTTATTAATGAAACCAGGTTTTTCAAGTAAATCCTAATCATCAGAGATCCTCCCCCAGAAATTCATTAATGTCATTATTTGGTGACTATTGTGCTAGATTTAAATATCCATGTTTTTGTATATTAAAGAGGGTCCTGAAATGTAAAAAGCTGAAAATTTAAAATTTCTCTTAGTTATGCCACCAATTTTCTTCAAAGTAAGTGGAACAAATAGCCTTGCTTCTCAGTAACATTTGTTATGTTAAACATTTTAGAAAGTGTTTGAAATGAAGATAATTTCCTGCATATAATTTAGTGATTATTAAATCTACTCCTAGGGCTGCATATAAAAGGATTAGAAAGCAAATGTTTATTCTGAATAGTTGAATTGAACTGTTCTTTTTTTTAAAGTAATTTTGTCAAGTAGGTTGTACCATGTAGTACAGAAATGGAACCAGATCCATAGTATTTTTTCTGGTACCCCTGTAGGGCTGTTAATTAATGCGTCACGTGCACTCTGAGTTTCTTGTCCACCAGTTACTCTTGACCTATTATTAATCCTTGACTCTGTCTTAAACTACTTGCACTTATGTCTTTTTTTTTCCAACTGGTAGTTTTATCCGCTTTCACTGAGATACCCTGAAAGTGTGACACAAAATAGCTTCTCTTACATCTAAGAGAAGAGAGGGAGAAGAAGATGAATCTGTGCTCCAGGTGGGGATTCCAGTCCAGCTGAAGACTGCGATTTGATTTATGAAGCTGGAGTTTGTCATTTATTTTTGCTGACGCTATGCTCGAGGTTCGTTTTGGCAAATTAAAGTCACAGGATCTTGACTATTGATGATACTGACCCAGAACCAGGACAAAGAGAATGGGGGATCCAGAAAAGGATAATGTTGGGACCCATGCTGGTAGTTCCTTGCTCAGGGTATCACCCCAAACATCCTTTGGTGGGATTTGTAGATAATACCAAACAATATTCTTACTACACCTGTACTTTTAAAAATAATCTGCTCAACATATCTTTGGATTTATATGAACATATTAATAACTTTTACATAGTTCATGAGGAATCAGCTCTGAACAAATTGTTATCTGGTCCCCAAGTTCATCAACTTCAGGTTCAGGAAGTTCTTGCAGTGACGAGAACCAGTAGGATTAAGAGACAGTCCTTTTACTTCTGGTTCAGATTGAGAAAACCACACTCCCTCCAAAATAATGTCTGAGTTGGAATTACAAAAGGGTAGCAATTTATGTGCATTTTATTTGCCTCTCACTTTAGCACCTATCCCTCTCCCAGTCCCTAAAATATGCTTCTCTACTTTGCTTTAACAGCAAGAAATTTCAATCTGTTAACATGTATTGAAGCTTTATTACTGAGGTTTAATAATCAAACAGGAGTAAATACAGTAGGCAAGTAGAAACATTTTAGAATTTCTCCCTTAATTCTTACTCACTTTAGGGATTTGAGGATTATTTTAAGAGGCACAGTGGTTTGAATGCCCAGAAAATTGTGTACGGATTTATGCAGAAGTAAATGTAGGCTCCAGAGGGTTCAGGGTCGTGTCAGGAAGCCAAAGGATGTCATATATTGTGGGCAACTTAAAAGAATTGGCAACAGTGATTTTTAGCTACTTTTGTTTGCCATCAGTGTGGCTCAGATGTGGGACCCAATGCTGTGCATTAGACTCCGTTGTATTCCTTTTGGAGTGTGCCGCCTCCATCCTGTTCTTGTGCCCACCAGAAAAAGTCTCTTTTTGCTGTAAGAAGACATCTTACGGTTAGTTTTGCTGCTGAACAATGATAGAGATGGTATCAAGTTGAAAGTAAGGGAAGCAACATAGGTAATAGCTGTGTTCATAAAATACTTTTAGCTTCATTGCTATGAAAGTTTTTACAGAAGCAAAAATGTTATAGTCTTTCAAATATTTAAACAAATGTGTGTTTTTTTTTTTTTTTTTGGAGTCATAAATTTCTTTATTCTCAAACTCTAAGAGTTAACAAATCAGCCATTGGATCATGTTGTGAGACTGGTTTATAATGTGTCTGAATTCCTGAGGCAGATTTTATTTGTTTGGTATCCTGCTTATTTCGATTTAGTTTTTAACTTCTATAATTTGAAGTCATAATGTAAGGTTTTTGTTGGATTCATAAAAAAAGTCACTGATAAGTTACCATTTATTTCATATTTCTATGTAACCTTGCTTTATAAGGTTTTTCTAAAGTCTTATTAGTCATTAATCAATAGGATTATCAAATATTTTGCATAAGAAATGTGTTTTTATGTTAGAGTTGGGGGGTAAATACCTTATTTTCTCCTCAACCTACTTTCCACCACACTATTTCTCTTGTTGATATCTCCCATAATTTTAGAATCCATTTTATATCTTTTGGGGAGGCTTGATTTGTAGCTCTTAAAACAGTGTTTGTCCCCTTAATCTTGGGTTAACAGAGCCCCTAAATAAAGTTTTTTTACCTTAATTACTGTCATTTTTCTTTCCACAGTGAAGGTACACAATTTTTATGTCAAATTAAAAATTTAAAACAATTTTTAAAAATTAAAAAAATTTAAATTAAAATTAAAAACAATTTTTAATCACTTTGTTTTCATTCAAATGCACCTGGAATCTGTCAGGAATAAAAAGGCAAACTGTAGAAAGAAACAATATGATTTTTATCTAGGAATGCTTGTTAGAATCCTTCTTTAAAGACTTCATTAGATCATGCTTCCATTTTAAACTTTCTTAGTAAGAAATTGGATTTTTGCCTTAACGTATAATATGCTTACCAGACCCTTGTATATTTTATTCCAAAAATATTTTATTTTACTTTCAGTAATGTTTCCACTTTGAATGAAATCTGTCCCTTTCATTATTTTTAGCCTCCAGTCAATACTTGATTTGGCAATGCTGAGTGATTCATCACTTTATATAAAGTTACCATAACTGATTTTATCTTTAATAACGTTATTATTTTGTCAGCCAGCTCTTAGTTGGGAGTATTTCAGGGGCACACTCTTTTTGTAAGTTATATGAACAGTAAACTTAAGGCACTAAAATTCTCTGAAGTCAAAGATCAGAAAGCCTCTATAAGTTTTTAGACTTTTGTTTCAGAATCAAACAAAGCGTGGGGAAAAGGAAAGGAAAAAAACATCAGGTCTTTTTCTATATATTGCTGAATATTTAATTGCCTTCTTGTTTATAGATATTCCAAAGATGAACTAGGTTTTTCCCTTTTCTTTCACATGTTCAGGCACCATGCATGCCATAACAGCCTTGATTTCATTAGTTCTAAGTGGCCATCAGAATAGAATATACAATGTATACATTTATACCAGTCCTCTTGAGAGATCTCAAAATTCCTTGTTCCTTAAAAATTTAAATCCCTAATACTTTCAAAATTAAAATATGTGGAGGAATTATTCTTTGAGAAGATTTATGTACATTAAAAGAGAATAAAGGGCTTCCCTGGTGGCTCAGTGGTTGAGAATCTGCCTGCCAGTGCAGGGGACACGGGTTCAAGCCCTGGTCTGGGAAGATCCCACATGCCACAGAGCAACTAGGCCCGTGAGCCACAACTACTGAGCCTGCGCGTCTGGAGCCTGTGCTCCGCAACAAGAGAGGCCACGATAGTGAGAGGCCCACGCACCGTGATGAAGAGTGGCCCCCGCTTGCCGCAACTAGAGAAAGCCCTCGCACAGACACGAAGACCCAACACAGCCATCAATCAATCAATAAATATATATATATATATATATAAATTTTTTTATAAAAGAGAATAAAAACCATGACTGCTGGTGAATTTTTTAAATAGACTAACCAAGGACTGGATTGAGTTTAGGTGTGTTGAACCTACCCTAGAGTTAGATTGGGTCTGAAACCAAAAGACAGTCAGATTCTTCAAAGCAGGAACAGAGTCATTTCTGTTTGTCTACGTATTTTCTATAGGTGCTTTCGCACTACACATTGAACAGCTGCAACAGAGACCACATGGCCTGCAAAGCCTAATGTATTTACTATCTGGCCCTTTATAATAAAAGTTTGCCAAAACCTTTTCCAAAGCATAAATGGCAAATTGAGTCAATTTTAAAAGAATGTATAGTTTTCTGAGCTGGTTTTAGCAGTATTTCTTTAATTTTAAAGTCTAGATTCAAATCTAAGGTCTTTAAATTACTGATTATATAATCCTAAGCAATTCATGTAACTGCATTGAGCCTCATTTCAAAATGAGCACAGATGTTAGGCTCACCATTTGACTTTCAGCCACATACCTCAAGAGTCCATTGACAACATACAGGGAAAGATGTGAAAGACAGCTTTCCACCCTTCCGCCATAAGTAAAATACATACTGGAAAAGGGGTATCGCTGTGAAGAAACCATCTCACAACTTAGAGGCTTAAAGGAGCAATTTATTATTTTCTCTCACGGTTCTGTGGACTGACGGGGCACAGCTGGGTGGTTCTCCCTTGGAATCTCATTGCAATTAGAGGTCAGCTGGGGCTGCCATCATCTGAGGGCTCAGCTGGGCTGGATGTCCAAGATGGATGTCCATTGACTCGCTTGGCTGACAGGGATGCTGGCTGCTGATGGGGTGCTCAACTAAAGCTGTTCCAGCATTCACACTTGGATTTTCCAAGGGCCTGGAGCTTCTTATACCATGGCACCTGGGTTCTGAAAGGCAGAGTTCTAAGAGCAACATTCCCAGAAACCCAGGCAATAGCTGTAAGTCTTCTTACAACCTAGCCTTGGAAGTTCCAGAATGTCACTTCTTCCATATCCCTTGGTCAAGCAACTCATTTTTTGGAAGCTGTCTAATGAAGATTCCTTGAAGGGAGAGGCAGCTGTCTAATGAAGACTCCTTGAAGGGAAAGGGACTACCTTTGATAATTGCAATGAACTAGAACCCCACAGCTGGAGGAAAAGCCAGACTCCACCCCCTTGTTGGTGTTTTGAGGACGGAAGAGAAGATGCTAATGGGAGTGTCCAAACAACTGGTCGTTACCTCTTGCCACGCAGCATATGACCACAGTAGAATCCTTCCATTTAGCCCCTGTATATTCCACTACAGCCCATCCACTACTGCCAGGTGATTTTTTTAAAATATAGCTTTCATCATATCATCAAGCTATTTAGGAAAACCTTAATTATCCCCATTTGACTATCGGATCAAATAAAAATGTTCAGTTTGTCCTTCAAGACCTTCATTCCATCAATTGCATTTAGCTCCTCCAGCCACATCCTTTTTTCTCTCAGTTATACATATATATATATTCTTTTTCAGATTCTTTTCCCTTATAGGTTATTGCAAAATACTGAGTATAGTTCCCTGTGCTATACAGTAGGTCTTTGTTGGTTATCTATTTTATATATAGTAGTGTGTATCTGTTAATCCTAGTCTTCTAATTTATCCTTCCCCACCACTATCCCCTCTGGTAACCATAAGTTTGTTTTCTGTGTCTGTGAGTCTTTCTGTTTTGTAAGTAAGTTTGTTTGTATCTTATTTTTTAAAGATTTTTTTAGATTTTTTTTTTTTAGATTTTACATGTGGAAACATGTAAGTGGTATCATATGATACTTGTCTTTCTCTGTCTGGCTTATTTCACTTAGTATGATAATCTCTAGGTTCAGCCATGTTGCTGCAGATGGCATTATTTCATTCTTGGCTGAGTAATATTCCATTGTGTATGTGTGCGTGTGTATACACACACACACACATATACGTATACACCACATCTTCTTTATCCATTCATCTGTCGATGGACATTTACGTTGCTTCTGTGTCTTGGCTATTGTAAATAGTGCTGCTGTGAACATTGGGGTGTCCAACTACATTCTTAATGTTCACATCTTTGGCCTTGGGCCAGCAGTCAGGCTGGTCTCCTTAACCTGCCCTGGGTGTCACCATCATCCTTGCCTTCTTTCCTTTTGTTCATGCCACCTTTCCTTCCTGGAATGCCTTTCTCTTCTTTTGCCATTCAAATACTTTCCAAATCAAGTTTCCAGATCAAGATGCTTTTCCTGCTTAAAGCCTTCTTTGACAAAGGCTTCCTAACAATAATACTCTTTTCTTTGTTCTTGATAGTATATTTTAGTGGAAATCTGGACCATGCTGCTCCTTTTTATATGCTGTCTTAGAATCGATCCCAAATTATATAATAGTGGTAGGAATAAAGGCTAACATTTATTGAGTGCCTGCTGCATGTCAGGCATTTTTTTGTGTTCTTTTCAGTGGCCTCATCCTGATTATACATCATAATCACGAGTGCAGCTTTTGAAAAAAAATGGTATACTGGGGGCCCACTCCTCGCCAGCATGAGTTAACCCAATTGGTGTGGGGCCTGGGCATCTGTATCTTTGAAAAGCACTCCAGATAATTCTGAAGTGTATTCAGGGTTGAGAAACATTGGCTAGGGGAACACACAGTACTATGTATTTTAGATCTCATGGCCTTGGAAAATGCCTCAGATTTTATAGGACAAAACTGAATTTGGGGCTTCCCTGGTGGCGCAGTGGTTGTGAGTCCGCCTGCCGATGCAGGGGACACGGGTTCGTGCCCCGGTCCAGGAAGATCCCACCTGCCGTGGAGCGGCTGGGCCCGTGAACCATGGCCGCTGAGCCTGCGCATCTGGAGCCTGTGCTCTGCAACAGGAGAGGCCACAGCAGTGAGAGGCCCGTGTACCAAAAAAAAAAAAAAACAAAAAAACAAAAAAACCTGAATTTGGAGTATGAAGATATTTGTATTTCATTTATTTGATCAGCAGATTCAGACCTGTAAGGTACGGAACATTTAAAGGTAGAAATTCTTCCAGGGAGGGAAGCTATCCTTTTTTAATCTGTGTCATCCCAGCACACGGTGCATTATGTGGCACTTGATAGATGTGCAATAAGTATTATTTGCGTGGAATTAAAAGGACAGAATCAAACAAGTAGACTCTGCATTTGGTTTATCTTCTCATGAACTGTACTAGAACATTAAGACCTTTGTTTTGCTGTCTCTGAAATACTCAAGGCAAAAATAAATGCAGACTTCTCTTGTTTTCTGATGAGCAGAAAGGTAAAGGATGACTTAACTTGCTTAGCCTTGTGATGGAAGGCAAGTTTGCACGTGAATCACATAAATGAATTCCATCCAGGTTGTGTGATAAAATAAATCACACCTTATTCGTAAGTGTTATTTCTTAGGTCTTACTACTCAAGACAGGTGGTTGTCATTCTTTAGAGTCTTTTGTGTGTGTGTGGGTCCACTCTATTCCTTATAGTCAGTTCAATTATGTGTTATTTCAAGGTCAAGGGTTTAGATTTCTTTATTCCCGGTGCCATGTGCCCAGCACTTGAAGGAGGTCATTAAAACCATCCTTTTGAAATTATTTAATTCCCTTTTATTCTTTCCCAGAGGTATTTTTTGACCTTTTGGTTGCCTTTGTAAGACACCTTGGAACACTTTTCTCGTTTCTCCTTGTCCTTCTAAAATGTGCTGCCCAGTCAGCATAGCATCGCAGTAGCTCCTGAAATTTATTTGAAGGTTTTATCAGTGGTCTTTAGGATCTGTCCTTGGAAATGTCAGCACAAATCAGTTAATACCACAGTTTGCTATGACAATAAAAAGAATGTGGTTTCACCCCATGTAGATACACTCTCTCTGTTCTCCATTGGTAAAGAAAAATGAAAATAATAAAAAACAATTTAAAATATTTTGCTTGCTTTCTAGACAACAGAATTTTGAAAATAATTTTTCTGTATCTAGGCTTGTAACCATCCTTGACTGTGAGATGCTTTTGTCACAGAACCATGTAGTTAAGTTAAAAAAAAACAAAACCAGGCCATTTCACCATTAAGTTGCCTATAAGTTCCCATCTTAATTAAACATTCAAAATAATTAATAGATAGTTTGATTCTGTGTCTTCAAATAAGTCAGAACATCTGATTAAGAAATGAAAATTTCATGAAGTTTTCTGTGAATAAGTGATTTTAGTCATTTGGATTCAGAGTCTTGTTGCGGAAATTTTAACTCATTTGTTTGTAATTCGTAAGAGATTCCCACAGAACCCAGAAGGCAGATTTGTTGGCAGGATACAAAATGTGGAGTATCCTGAAGTGTTATGCTGAGGGAACCTAACATCACGCTATAGAACCTGACAGCGTGCATTTTTGCCACAGGGAAAGCCATTAGTTTTTCTCTTATGGAAAGCTGGGGAGATGTGGAGATGTCCATTTTCTGGGTTCCATCTCTTACTGGCTAACTGACAGTCTGTGTGCATGACATCCTTATCCCTCATGGCTAATAACTACATACTGTGCTAAAATATCTGTTTCCCTGGTCTTTTTTTTTTTTTTTTTTTTTTTTTTTGCGGTACGCGGGCCTCTCACTGTTGTGGCCTCTCCCGTTGCGGAGCACAGGCTCTGGACGCGCAGGCTCAGCGGCCATGGCTCATGGGCCCAGGCGCTCCGCGGCATGTGGGATCTTCCTGGACTGGGGCACGAACCCGTGTCCCCTGCATCGGCAGGCGAACTCTCAACCACTGCGCCACCAGGGAAGCCCTTTCCCTGGTCTTTTAAAAAATGTGCTGAGACCAGTCATCATCACATTCCAGATGCTTGCCCATTTGAGGTTGAATATTAATGAATGAAATAGCAAGTATTAAATGCATAGCCAGTCCAGTGCCTTTGTATAGGAGGTATTCCTTAAATAGTATTATCATAAATATTGTTCAGTACACCTAAAATGAATTGTTCCTCTCATGATAAATGATAAACTGACTGCATCTAGATTATACTGATGGGCTTTGAAATGCATATCATCTGCTTGAAATTGCCTTGTTTTCTGCCCTTTTCAGAGCTTCTTCAAAGTAGTTCTTAAATGGTTTACAAAAGTTTGAATGCATCTGTTAACTCGTCACTTTGTTTTTATCACACTTGAGTTTCTGTTTTTGCTCACCACTTTAAAAACCATGTGGTTTACAAACACTTAAAAGTGTTATACATGTTTTTAATGCACTACATTGTTTTAAATGGCTATTTCCTCACACCATTCAACATCCCTGCAGTCACATGCTCAGCTGGATTAACATTTGACTTATGTCCAAGTAGGAGCACATAAAAAAATGGAGCACTTAATTGGAATTTCACAGTGATTTCTACATAAACCAGCTTCAACAAGGTGTATTATATATGGAAATTAGGAATTGACTAATCTGTAAATATATGTGTGTCAATTAGGTGATTTTAAAAGGTGAAGAAATGCTACACGGTGGAACTTTAAGCCTGGTCATGTCACATGTAGTTCTTTAGCCACTAGAGTTGCTACTGTAGACAGAATGTCATTTTGATTACAGCTTTACTATATTAAGATAGGTAATATAGAGCACTATAACAAACTGTTCGATTAAAACTTTTTCTGGTTAAATTTAACACTAAGATCCTATGTCTCAGAACCTCATTTATCATCACAAATGAATTTAATTGAACACTTGTCTCAAATGAACCATCCATTTTTTTTTTTTTGCGGTATGTGGGCCTCTCACTGTTGTGGCCTCTCCCGTAGCGGAGCACAGGCTCCGGACGCGCAGGCTCAGCGGCCATGGCTCACGGGCCCAGCCGCTCCACGGCATGTGGGATCCTCCCAGACCGGGGCACGAACCCGTATCCCCTGCATTGGCAGGCGGACTCTCAACCACCGCGCCACCAGGGAAGCCCTGAACCATCCATTTTTTAAAAAATTCTTTATTTTTTCATTTTAGGGCCATAGGGTTAGACTGAGAAACATTTTGGCTAGAATAGTATAATTTGTAATTTGTCCATGTCCTGCATTGTTATTTTAATAGTATCACTAATATGCTTATTTTCTACACTAGATATCGAGCAAAAGCATTTCTTTTGTGTGTGTATTTCCAACTATCATGATAAATGCTTACACGCATGTATGTAAATGCAACATGGCTCAGCATTTTTCTTTTACCTCAATTTAAAAAATGCCAAACAGCACAATAGCCATAACTTAATTATCTACGGAGTGTTTAGTTTGGAGGTGAAATAAGTTAGTTAACAGAAATACTTGAGAATAAACATAATGAGGTAACTTTTATACAGGGAAATGTATTTCCACATTTCAAAGTGCTTCATATACTCATAGAAACATTAGAAAGTGTAACTCTGCCTAAATAACGCTGTACTCTTATAATTTAAGATGTCAAATTCAAATAAAGTGATTTATCATTTCTATGATGGTTTTTCAGTCAGTATTATAACAACTTATGATAACAATGAAAATTTTTTTAAAGTTTCATAGAACTTACTGAGCACCAAAGTGGGTCTCCTTTTCATACTTTGCTTAGTTGCCGTATTTCCAAGGTAGCATTAAGACATTTTATTATTTGAAAATCCAGATGTTTAAAAACTAAAAACACTGACATTGACAACTTTCCATCATATTATAGAAAAGACCCTGCATTATGATTAATTTGCAATTCAAAGACATTAAGGACCATGAGACCATAAAATTCTTATATATACTTATATACTTATTTTGATATATCCTTCAAAGATACTGGTAAAATAAACACATACTTATCAGTTGGTTAAAATATGAGTCTGAAATTATTGTGTTCTTGAAAAAGACATGTATTTGTAGCAAAATAATATTCACTGTATATGATTAAGAAAAGAAAAAAGTTTCCATTGAAAATGAAGGGAGAGTAGTAAAAATATTTATTTTCAAGTCATGTTCTAGATTTCAAGGTCATCTGTTATGGAAGATACTATGTTTCAGGGTGTGTCAGGGGAGCAGGGAAGAGGTTAATTCCTGATTTCCTATTTCTTAGTTTTAAGATTATTCATTCATTTATTGAACATTTTTTGACTATTTAGAATGTGCCATGCACTCTGCTGGGTATGTGATGGTAAAAGCAAGTTGCCCACCTAAAGAAGTATCACCCATATTTATATTGTATTAAACCCCACTGTACTAAAGGACATGTTGTATCTAAGGTACTAAACCAAAGCCTGGCATATAGTAAGTGCTCAATAAAGAAGAGCCATTAATATTCTGTGACATCCTTTATAGCTATTTTTCATCTACTGAGGAACAGAGTATAAAATTTCTTTATTTATAAGAGTAATGATAACTATTCCGTGTATATGAATTGAAAATGTTCTGAATAGAATAGTTTAAGAAAATGAGAAGAGCAGAATTATATGGCAACTCCCTATACTATAAACACAAATGCTTTCAGGTTAATAGATATCTCTTGAGAGTAAATGTTGTTACTATTCTCAAATACTTTGAGTCATGTAAAAGTGATCAGAAAGGCCACTTTTTGTTATGGAATTGCTCAGTAAATTAACTATTATCAACTTTGGAATCTAGCTATCTATATATTTCAAAGAACCTTCTGAAAATAAGCAGTAGAGTAATGCCATCTCTTAAAAGAGTAAACTGGGGCCTCCCTGGTGGCGCAAGTGGTTGAGAGTCCGCCTGCCGATGCAGGGGATACGGGTTCGTGCCCCGGTCTGGGAGGATCCCATGTGCCGCGGAGCGGCTGGGCCCGTGAGCCATGGCCGCTGGGCCTGCGCGTCCGGAGCCTGCGCGTCCGGAGCCTGTGCTCCGCAGCGGGGGAGGCCACAGCAGTGAGAGGCCCGCATACCGCAAAAAAAAAAAAAAAAAAAAAGAGTAAACTGAAGTGTGTAACATCCAGATTGTTTCTTGGTAAGTATTGTATCCAGAGGCGTGCTGTTCAATATGAAAGCCTCTAGACACATGAGTCTATTTAAATTTAAAAAGAACTTAAAGTGAGAATTCAGTTACACAGACATACTAGGCACATTTCAAGTGCTTAGTGTCATATGTGACAAGTGGATACATATTGGACAGTGCAAGTAGAGGACATGTCCATCATCACAGAGAGTTCTCCTGGGCAGTGTTGCTCGAGGTTATATTAGATAAAGGACTATTTGATATTTACTACTTATAACCACACAGAAAACGAATGACTAAGTTTGGTTTTGATAATTTGATTGTTTACACCACAGCTTCCAAATCTTGATGAAATTATTTTAGCAAGCTCTTTGACAGGTAAAGCCTGCTTTAAAATGACTTTAATTCCAGTAAAAGTTTAACTAAAGTCTCAGAAGATGTAGTGCTTTACTCCATGACTTTGGGGAAATTGGAATTTTGAATACTGTCTAAGAGATATGGCTAATCAGTGTGATCAACACTTTCTCTGCAGCGCCTTCCAAGCCTTTTTTTCTGAGCGCCCCGCCATTCTACTCGTCATGCTGCGGTGGGTCCTGTCGGCGCCCTGCCTCCCCCACTATTTTTCCAAGTAAGTTTTTATACTTCATCAGCAATGCCTCAGTTACTCTGTAGACCAAAGCAGCAGGATTTAATGTGCTCTGGAAAACTAATTGGTAATGCAATGGCAAGGAGATAATTCCTCACTAAAAACCACAGCGATCCTATTCAGGAGGTCTCCAGAGATTTATCGAACCTCAGCACACTGAGCGATTGTGAGTGGCTTCTAATGGCATTGAAACCCAGGGCTGACACACCAAGGAAAGCAACTTATTTTCCATTTGATGTAAAAGATCTCAGAGGGACCCATTTGGCTCTTTCTGAAATGTGTAGCAATGCTCATTTAAAGAAGAAGAAAGGAAGGAAAGAAAGCTAAGAAATTGTGTAAAATTTCCATTCAACTGAAAATGTGACACAGAAAGTCCCTAGGTATCCATGGAAAATAATCAAAAATTGTCAAGATTGTAAAAGGAGATAAATACCTTCTCTTATGATCTTTAAGAAAACCAACCAGGGTTGTAGGAAACATTTTCAAGAGAACTTTTCAAACATTACACAGTTGTAATAGTGTGCAGGGTAGAGGGAGAATGACAACTTTCAAAAACTTGAAGAGTACACTCACACTCACACGCACAAAGAAAAAAATGTCTAACTGAAAATAAAAAGAAATAAAGTTCACCTTGATCTTGAGATTTCTAGGTCAGCTAAGAATCTGTAGACAGAGGATTCGAGTTTATGATAAACAAGTCCAGAGGAGGGGTGCATTTATTTCAGCTGCCCAAGAGAAAACATTGATTCAGGTTAACAGCTCTGTCAGGTGAAAAGTGAAATAGGGGTAGAGTCAGGTGGAAGTCCAGAGCTGTATCACGGTTGAATTCAGATTCCCTGTTGCCTCTCTGCATGTGTTTTATGAATGTTTCAGGAGAGCAGTTGCTCAACAGAATGATTCCTGACAAGTGAGGCAGCAAATGCTGGCCGTTTAATGAGCTGCAAGCTTCTGAGCATCTCTTTAGGGGGCTGATACTTTCCCACAGAGCACTTTACATGGCCGGGACCCGGCCACAATGGGTGACAGACCCGTGACCAATCGTCACTTTCACTTGACTCATCCACACGCGACCTCACCACGATTTTTCACTGTGCAGATGAACTTTCGGAACCATTTCACAGGGAAAAGACTCGGGCAAGGGTCAGTTGCCCTTTTGTATGGTCATAAAGCAAGGCTCTGTGTGTCAGTCTTTTCTCCTGTCTCACATTCCAAGTGAATTTCTGGACACCATTTAAAGCACTTGGCTGAAAAATAAAGCAGTGAATGAAACTGACTTTTATAGACTCATTCTAGCTCATCTTCCCATATAACCCTGCCCACCTGAAAAAGGATTTAGTGGATGAGCTGAGTGTATACAGGACTTGCTGAATACATAGGGCCCATTATCCACTGTGGGGATTGTTTATTAACCAGGACTGATACACTATTTTGGAAGTGACCTATTAATTGTCCATTTAACTGGAATGTATTGATTCAAATAGAAAAATAGAAACCATGACTAAACCTTTTTCTCGCTCCTTCAAGGTGGTCTCCTATGAGGATAATTGAAAACTGTTGTACAGATTAAGGAGACATTTATCACCATATATTAGAGTATCAGGAAAGGATGCCTGGAGTAGAGACTTAAACCCCAAATATCTGATACCACAGCATGGTGGCATCTCTGTGGAATTAAATCTTCAGTGTGGTATTCCAGGGGTGGAGATTGAAAGAGGTCCAACCCCTAGTTTCAGTGTTTTCACCCTGGTATAATACTGGTCTTCTACTTCAGAAACTCTCTGGAAATGTAAACAGGTAAGGGGCAATGTACCAAAATATTCCATGTAACAGGTGGACATTCATGTATGCGTGAATGTGTGTGTGTATTCATTTTATAGTACTGTTTTAATAAGTGACTAAGCCATAAAAGTATACTAATGCCCAGGCCAGTTTACTAAATAGAGCACATAAAAGTAAGTCCAAAGTCGTTTCCTAGATAACCTCATCTTCTTGACTGCTTGAAAAAAATCACCCTAAGCATGTCTCATTTTTCTCCATCTGCTTCTCAGCCCTTCCCACTTTATGCCTTTGTGTAGCTGTTGTAAATTGTGGTGTCTATCCCTGGAGGCTTATAAAGTCCTGTGTTTATCTTTTTTATTTAATAAACCATACAAGGGGAAAATCAGCACAGTTCAGACTGAGGATGAGAATGCACTTGGTTTGTCTCCATTTCTAAGTTGGCATTTTAAAATAGCGTAGAAGGGTGGAGTCAACATGGCGTACTAGGAGGATGTGGAATTCGCGTCTCGGCACAACCAGGGCACCTACCAGACACCGGTGGGGAACCACGGACACCTAAGGGGATGGGAGGAGGCCGCAGTGACCGGGTAGGACATGGGGAGTGGGGGGAAGGAAGGGGGAGGAGAAGTGGAGGCGGGATGGGACTGGTGCCCCTGAGGGGCGGCTGGCTGAGGTGAAGGGATCCCACACCTGAAGGGGGAAATTGGGGAACCATAGGGAGGGCAGAGGATCAAAAGGGAGTATGGCCAGGTTTCCCCTAACCACTTGGGCCCCCAGGAACCTGTTGAGGTCCCAGGCCTGATCCTCTGCCCACCGAGGCCCCCTCCAGCCGTGCAGGTCCTGAGGGAGTGGGAGGGAGGGGAGCAAAAGTTAAGGCCGACCTCCAGGACCAGCACCCCGACGGGTGGCTGGGAGAGGGTAGGAGTGCCTAAACCCAGTGGGACTGACCCACAGTTACTGGTCCAGCAGTGGTGACAGGGGAGACCCTGGGGGAGATGGGGGGGGCGTGGAGGAATGCAGCCAGTGCTTTCCCTGTCCACTTAGGCACCGGGAAGCCTGTTGGGCTCCCGGGCCTAATCCTCTGCCCTTGGAGCCTCGCTCCTGCCATGCAGAACCCAAGCCCCACCCACACACCCTCACTCCGGGTGCTACTTCCAAACTCTGGAACTCCACACTCCAGAGTTCCTCCTGCTGCCTCTCCTATTCCACGCAGGTCCTAAGCAGAGGCCCCGCCCCACACTTGGACGCCCCACCCCATGCTCAAACGTAGCCCCCCCACCCACCTAGGTCCTGCCCTACCCTAAACCCCACCCCTGCCTAAGTTCCACCCCTGCCTAAACTCTGCCCCCATAGTCAAGGCTATTTTTTTTTTTTCTTTTTTCCTCATTTAGATTGGGATTGTTTTACCTTGTTGATTCATTGTGGTTGATTCTTTTATATTTTTATCTTTCCAATTCTTTTATTTTTCTAATTTTATTTTATTCTTTATACTTTGTTATTGTTCTCTCCTTTTGGCTTGTTCCCCCCTCCCCCCTTTTTTTTTCTTTTTCTTTTTTCTGCTGTGGTTTTATTTTACTTTGTTGCAGTTGTTCCAATTTTAGTTTTATTTTTCCTAATATATTTTTTATCATTCTAATTTTGTTTTGTTTTTTATTCTTTGATATTGTACTGGTCTTTTCTTTCTTTCTTTCTTTTTTTTTACTGCACTACGAAGCTCGTGGGATCTTGGTTCCCAGACCAGAGGTTGGGCCCGAGCTCCTGTGCAGGGAGCTCTGAGTCCAAACCGCTGGACTAAAAGAGAACCTCAGACCCCAGGGAATATTAAGTGCAGTGAGGCCTCCTGGAGGTCCTCATCTAAGCTCCAAAACCCAGCTCTATCCAACTGCCTGCAAACTCCATTGCTGGATGTCTCAGTCCAAACAACCAGTAAGACAGGAATACAGTACCATCCATAAAAAAAAAAAAAAAGAAACAACAAAAAATTATGTTACAGATGAAGCAGCAAGGTAAAAACCTACAAGACCAAATAAATGAAGATGAAATAGGCAACCTACCTGAGAAAGAATTCAGAGTAATGATAGTAAAGATGATCCAAAATCTTGGAAACAGAATGGAGGAAATACAAAACACATTTAACGAAGATCTGGAAGACCTAAAGGGCAAACAAACAGTTATGAACAGCACAATTACTGAAAGTAAAAATACTCTAGAAGGAATCAATAGCAGAATAACTGAGGCAGGAGAACAGATAAATAAGCTGTAAGATAAAATGGTGGAAATAACTGCCAGGGAGCAGAATAAAGAAAAAATAATGAAAAGAATTGAGGGTCATCTCAGAGACCTCTGGGACAACATTAAACGCTTGAACATTCAAATTATAGGGGTCCCAGAAGAGGAAGAGAAAAAGAAAGGGTCTGAGAAAATATTTGAAGAGATTATAGTCGAAAACTTCCCTAATATGGGAAAGGAAATAGTCAATCAAGTCCAGGAAGCGCAGAGAGTACCATACAGGATAAACCCAAAGAGAAGCATGCCAAGACACATATTAATCAAACTATCAAAAGTTAAATACAGAGAAAAAATATTAAAAGCAGCAAGGGAAAAGCAACAAATAACATACAAGGGAATCCCCATAAGGTTAACAGCTGATCTTTCAGCAGAAACTCTGCAAGCCAGAAGGGAGTGGCAGGACCTATTTAAAGTGATAAAAGGGAAAAACCTACAAACAAGATTACTCTACCCAGCAAGGATCTCATTCAGATTTGATGGAGAGCTCTACAGACAAGCAAAAATTAAGAGAATTCAGCACCACCAAACCAACTTTACAACAAATGCAAAAGGAACTTCTCTAGGCAGGAAATACAAGAAAAGGAAAAGAACTACAATAACAAACCCAAAGCAATTAAGAAAATGGTAATAGGAGCATACATACCATAATTACCTTAAATGTAAATGGATTAAATGCTCCAACTAAAAGACATAGACTGGCTGAATGGATACAAAAACAAGATGCATATATATGCTGTCCACAAGAGACGCACTTCTGACCTAGGGACATATACAGACGGAAAGTGAGGGGATGGAAAAAGATATTCCATGCAAATGGAAATCAAAAGAAAGCTGGAGTAGCAATACTCATATCAGACAAAATAGACTTTAAAATAGACAAAGAAGGACACTACATAATGATCAAGGGATCAATCCAAGAAGAAGATATAACAATTGTAAATATTTATGCACCCAATATAGGAGCACCTCAATACATAAGACAAATGCTAACAGCCATAAAAGGGGAAATCGACAGTAACACAGTCATAGTAGAGAACGTTAACACCCCACTTTCACCAATGGACAGATCATCCAAAATGAAAATGAATAAGGAAACACAAACTTTAAAGGACACATTAAACAAGATGGACTTAATTGATATTTATAGGACATTCCATCCAAAAACAACAGAATACACTTTCTTCTCAAGTGCTCATGGAACACTCTCCAGGATAGACCATATCTTGGGTCACAAATCAAGCCTTGGGAAATTTAAGAAAATTGAAATCATATCAAGTATCTTTTCCAACCACAACACTATGAGACTGAATATCAATTACAGGAAAAAAACTAAAAAATACGAACACATGGAGGCTAAAGAATATGCTACTAAATAACTAAGAGATCACTGAAGAAATCAAACAGGAAATCAAAAAATACCTAGAAACAAATGACAATGAAAACATGATGACCCAAAACCTATGGGATGAAGCAAAAGCAGTTCTAAGAGGGAAGTTTATAGCAATACAATCCTATTTCAGGAAACAAGAAAAATCTCAAATGAACAAACTAACCTGACACAAAAGCAATTAAAGAAAGAAGAACAAAAAATACACAAATTTAGCAGAAGGAAGGAAATCCTAAAGATCAGATCAGAAATGAATGAAAAAGAAATGTAGAGAACAATACCAAAGATCAATAAAACTAAAAGCTGGTTCTTTGAGAAAATAAACAAAATTGATAAACCATTAGCCAGACTCATCAAGAAAAAAAAAAAAAAAAGGAGAAGACTCAAATCAGCAGAATTAGAAATGAAAAAGAAGTAACAGCTGACACTGCAGAAATACAAAGGATCATGAGGGGTTACTAGAAGCAACTATAAGCCAGTAAAATGCACAACCTGGAAGAAATGGACAAATTCGTAGAAAAGCACAACCTTCTAAAACTGAACCAGGAAGAAATAGAAAATATAAACAGAACAATCACAAGCATTGAAATTGATACTGTGATTAAAAATCTTGCAAAAAACAAAAGCCAAGGACCAGATGGATTCACAGGTGAATTCTATCAAACATTTAGAGAATAGTTAACACCTATCCTTCTCAAACTCTTCCTAAATATAGCAGAGGGAGGAACACTCCCAAACTCATTCTACGAGGCCACCATCACCCTGATACCAAAACAAGACAAAGATGTCACAAACAAAACTACAGGCCAATATCTCTGATGAACATAGATGCAAAAATCCTCAATAAAATGCTAACAAACAGAATCCAACAGCACATTAAAAGGATCATATACCATGATCAAGTGGGGTTTATCCCAGAGATGCAAGGATTCTTCAATATCTGCAAATCAGTCAGTGTGATACACCATATTAACAAACTGAATGATAAAAATCATATGATAGTCTCAATAGATGCAGAAGAGGCTTTTGACAAAATTTAACACCCATTTATGATAACCCTCCAGAAGGTAGGAATAGAGGGAACCTACCTCCACATAATAAAGGCCATATATGACAAACACACAGCCAACATTGTTCTCAATGGTGAAAAACTGAAAGCATTTCCTCTAAGATCGGGAACAAGACAAGGTTGCCCACTCTCATCAGTATTATTCAACATAGTTTTGGAAGTTTTAGCCACTGCAGTCAGAGAAGAAGAAGAAATAAAAGGAATACAAATGGGAAAAGGAGAAGTAAAACTGTCACTGTTTGTAGATGACAGGATGCTATACATAGAGAATCCTAAAGATGCTACCAGAAAACTACGAGAGCTAATCAATGAATGTGGGAGAGTAGCAGGATACAAAATCAAAGCACAGAAATCTCTTGCATTCCTATACACTAATGATGAAAAATCTGAAAGAGAAATTAAGGAAACACTCCCATTTACCATTGCAACAAAATGAATAAAATACCTAGGAATAAACCTACCTAGGGAGAGAAAAGACCTGTATGCAGAAAACTATAAGACACTGATGAAAGGAATTAAAGATGATACAAACAGATGGAGAGATATACCATGTTCTTGTATTGGAAAAATCAACATTGTGAAAATGACTATACTACCCAAAGCGATCTACAGATTCAGTGCAATCCTTATCAAACTACCAAGGCTTTTTTCACAGAACTAGAACAAAAAATTATACACTTTGTATGGAGACACAAAAGACCCTGAATAGCCAAAGCAATCTTGAGAAAGAAAAATGGAGCTGGAGGAATCAGGCTCCTGGACTTCAGACTATACTATAAAGCTACAGTAATCAAGACAGTATGATACTAGCACAAAAACAGAAATATAGATCAATGGAACAGGATAGAAAGCCCAGAGATAAACCCACGCACATATGGTCACCTTATCTTTGATAAAGGAGGCAAGAGTATACAATGGAGAAAAGACCGCCTCTTCAATAAGTGGTGCTGGGGAAACTGGAGAGCTACATGGAAAAGAGTGAAATTAGAACACTTCCTAATACCATACACAAAAGTAAACTCAAAATGGATTAAAGACCTAAATGTAAGGCCAGACACAATAAAACTCTTAGAGGAAAACATAGGCAGAACACTCTATGACATAAATCACAGCAAGATTCTTTTTGACCCACCTGCTAGAGAAATGGAAATAAAAACAAAAATAAACAAATGGGATCTAATGAAACGTAAAAGCTTTTGCATAGCAAAGGAAACCATAAACAACATGAAAAGACAATCCTCAGAATGGGAGAAAATATTTGCAAATGAAGCAACCGACAAAGGATTAATCTCCAAAATATACAGGCAGCTCAACATCAAAAAAACAACCCCATCCAAAAATGGGCAGAAGACCTAAATAGACACTTGTCCAAAGAAGATATACAGATTGCCAACAAACACATGAAAAGCTGCTCAACAGCACAGGTTATTAGAGAAATGCAAATCAAAACTACAATGAGTTATCACCTCACACTGGTCAGAATGGCCATTATCAAAAAATCTACAAACAATGCTGGAGAGGGTGTGGAGAAAAGGGAACCCTCTTGTACTGTTGGTGGGAATGTAAATTGATACAGCCACTGTGGAGAACAGTATGGAGGTTCCTTAAAAAACTAAAAATAGAACTACCATACAACACAGCAGTCCCACTACTGGGCACATACCCTGAGAAAACCATAATCCAAAAAGAGTCATGTACCACAATGTTCATTGCATCACTATTTAGAATAGCCAGGACATGGAAGCAACCTAAGTATCCATCAACAGATGAATGGGTAAAGAAGATGTGGCACATATATATAGTGGAATATTATTCAGCCATAAAAAGAAACGAAATTGAGTTATTTGTAGTGAGGTGGATGGACCTAGAGTCTGTCATATAGAGTGAAGTAAGTCAGAAAGAGAAAAACAAATACTGTATATTAACACATGTATATGGAATCTGAAGAAAATAAAAAGGTTCTGATGAACCTAGGGGCAGGACAGGAGTAAAGACACAGACATAGAGAATGGACTTGAGGACATGCAGAGGGGGAAGAGTAAGCTGGGACGAAGTGAGAGAGTAACACTGACATATATACACTACCAAACGTAAAATAGATAGCTAGTGGGAAGCAGCCACCTAGCACAGGGAGATCAGCTCAGTGCTTTGTGACCACCTAGAGGGGTGGGATAGGCAGGGTGGGAGGGAGACACAAGGGGGAGGGGATATGGGGCTATACACTTGCATATAGCTGATTCACTTTGTTATACAGAAGAAACCATCGCAACATTGTAAAGCAATTATACTCCAATAAAGATGTTTAAAAAAAAAGAAAGAACACTAGGAAAAAAAAAATAAATAAATAAATAAAATAAAAGTGTAGAGATGCCACAAGTGTTCTTAATAAATGTTGGTGTCTCATTAGTGATAAATCTGAAATGAATTTCTTATTTTATTTATGATGTTCACTGTATTGGCAGCAAATAATAATGAAATGGTGGATTTAGGCTTTCAATTAAGAATATTACATAAATAATCATTATACCAAGGAACAGTTAATAAGACTTACAACTGCCCGGTAAGCTTTTTAATTTAAGGCACTTACTACATTTTCTTTTCTTCTTCTTTTTTTAATAAGAAGAATGATTTATGCCCAAGCATTTAGGTTTTTTTCCATTTGTACGAAAGAAGGAAAATGAACTGTTGAAGTAATTTTGTATTTCAGTTCAGAGCCAAAATTATGGTTTACACTAAAAGTTTTAATAAGAGATGAAATCAGTGGGCCCTCATCATTGTTTCACAATATTGACTTCACTCTTTCTAAAAAGTGTAGGATTAGAGCAACACATCCTTAGCTAGCAAGTGAAACATCATTTTGACTGTTTACATGATTCACTTGTTTAAAATTGATTTAGTTTTTCTTGTTAACCTTTTAGATTTATGATTGACTTGTGGCAGTGTGGAAACAATCATTCATCTAGTGCCCTTCTCACATATAATAAATAGTTTAATAGGCTATTTAAGCACAATCCTTACAGTGGGAAAAATTTAAAGGCAGTGGTAAAAGTTCTCCTCTCCCCCAAAGCAGTGTAAGGAAAATCTTTGATAGTATATCCATAAGGTTCTTTTCAAAATAACATACTTCATAAAATGAAATGGAAAGTTGTAGAAGTTATGCAGAGAATGACCTTAAGGAAAAGACTACATGAAAATGTATAGGAGTCTTAATTTTGTAGAATAGCTAATTGAATTAATGAGATAATTATTTCATTTTGTCTTTAAGTACCCAACTTGAATTTGACCTTTCAAGAATTTTATGCATTAAAAGACAAAGTTTAAATTTGGAGCAGCATTATAAAAATATGAGTGAGGAAATATTCTTCTGGGATAAATTGCTCTCCCTTTTTCTTGGGAGGTGAACTTAGATTCTGCATTTTGAGATCATCTTACTATCTTCCCTTTTTCTTTAAAACTTAAAAGAACATAGAATACTCTCCAAATTTGAATTTAGGATTTTGTTGAAGGCAAGGCAGCAGGGAAAGGACCTTATTTTTATTACTGTAGGTTCGTCCTATGAGTTGGCAGTGCTCTGATGCGTCTTCTTACCACCTGAACTGGATGTTTCCTGCTCTCAGCTGGAGCAGTGAGTGGGCTTAGGGAACTGACCAAGACCTATGGAAATCCATAAAAGGCTGCCTGAGAGCTTATTTTATAAGGATTTATCTTTAGAACTCTTAAGATTTTCAGAGGGTTGCAGCATTTTATGCTAACGAAGAAAGAAGCCTAATTATTGTGGTGAAAACATAGTTGTGTTTGTGTGATAAGTTGAACATAGGTTTTGACTTCTCAATAGTGAAGGGAGATAAATGACACTTGGTCAACCAGGAAGAAAGTTTAAAGGAGTCAGAGACTCGAAGACAATAGATTTTCCAAGTTGATGGCTCTATTCAGCAGTTCCACAGAGGCATTGAAAATATTCGAGGGTCATTCCTGGAATGGGGTTCCCTTTCTCCCCAAATGTTCATAAGTAGTCGTAGTAGCCTACCCTGGGGTAAACAGGGGCCTATCTACTGCTGTGTTTCTCTATTGCTCTTCGCTGCCCCCCACCCCGTACTGTATCATTCACACACAGCACACCTCTGTTCAAAATGCCCTTCACAGGCTCACTGCACACAGGGATTCCCAGGGGGGTGTGGTACATGGGGGCTGTCTCAGGATGCAGAGAGTTAGGCCTTTGTAAACTTTTCTATACTAGGTCATTCTGCCATTTTAATGACTCTCCCCACCTCCTGACCTCTTTCCCAGCACATTGGTAATTTTGACAGCCTTTGGTAATTTTAAAGAGCATTGATTGGCCTCACGCTGCTTGGGTGTATGACCTCAATTGCACAACTTATCTTTCCAGAGCCTCAGTTTCTTCCTGTGGAAAATGGGGATGATAATATGTACCTCTGGGGATTGTGGTAAAGATTTCATGCCATGCTGCCTGTCGTTGGCACATACATCAGCACATGTTGAGCCCCAAATAAATATGGAAGTCACATTATAAAATAATAATAATGATATTCACAAATTAGCAGAGCGTATAGCACCTTGAATTGGCAGCCCTGGATTTTAAAGTGTCTTTTCTACTGCATGCCTTAAACTCTGTCCCTGTTAACTGTTATTTTTATATTATTTAGTTATTTTTGTCACCTGTAAGTTTCCATATAAATCAGACTTTTGTCATGAATTTAGGAATAATCAGAGGCGTTTGTTGCTTATAACTTTTCAGTAGCTTCTGAGATTTTTGAATTACCAACAAGTTCTTGAAGTCACTATGTTTGTTTTGCAGGTGTAATTGAGCCCATATTCCTAGATTTAGAAGGTAGGAATATGGTATAGGTTCATCAGTAGTTTATGGTTAGATCCAGAGACAGCCCCCAAAAGACTCATGGGGGAGACAAGGAGAGGAGCATCAGTGGTAGAAGTAGCATCTTGTCACATGCTTCTTGTAGGAAACTGATCCACATCCGTTTATGAAAACAAGCGCAATTTGTGTATTGAGAGCAATGCTAAGAGAAACCAGGCAACTAGCAAAGAAAGGAAAAATAGAATATTCTTTATCTTTGCTATGGTTTTTGCTTGTTCAGTGGTTGTATTCGTGTTTGTTATAGGGCACCGAATCCCAAAGACCAGACCCAGGAGTTAACCCTCTGACCCTCACAACCACTCCAGCTCTGTCTTTCAGAGATTGAGGTCTGCTTTGTTTGCATGGCCCTTCAATGTTAGCTTTTACCATGTTGGTGAGAATAATTTATCTGTAGATCCCCTTGATGGGACTCTTCTTTCTCTTCACTTAAATATAACTCAATAGGAAAACCTGTAGGTTCCTATTAAAAGTCGTAGGGGCATTTAAATGTGTTACCCCACTGTTTTATGTAAACATGTAGATCTTGGTGAAGAAGGGGTGAAAATGAGTAAAATCATGATCCGTATTTATAAAACCTTGGCTTAGAAAAAAATGTAGGCAGATTTTTTTTTTAAACTAGCTTTATTGGTCCAAAAATTTGTTTGTATTTCTATACAGATTTAAAAATTTGTATTATAAAATAGATAACCCACAAGGACCTCCTGTATAGCACAGGGAACTATATATACTCAGTAGTTTGTAATAACCTATAAGGGAAAAGAATCTGAAAAAGACTATATATATAACTGAATCACTGTGCTGTACACCTGAAACTAACACAACATTGTAAATCAACTATACTTCAATAAGAACAAAATAAAATTACTTTAAAAAGGAAAAAGTTGTATTAGCTCAAAAAGTATTGGCCTTTCTAAAATACTAAGTTGGTCAAGTCCTTGAAAGGCTTCCCTCTGTGGGAAATTATCCCTTAGATTTGTTTCAGTCACCCCTGGCCCTAATCTACCTCCCAGCTAATGTCCTGTGTTCTTCCCGCTCATCCCCTGCAGTCTGGAAGTTCCAAGCTGTGTGAGATTCCTAGATTTACCACGTTTCACACTTGTCCTCACCCCACTCAGGCATCTGCAAATGTCAGTCCCTCTCTCTGCCCGCCTTGGTCAAGATGGCCAGCAAGAGGAATTGCTAGTCTTCTGGCAGCTCTTCTCTCTCAGTACTCACTCTGTTGGCCTCCAAGACTAAGTGACTTCTTATCTGGTGCTTGAAAGCTTCCTATGTGGTGGTCTGCGGGTGTTTTTCTCACTTGTACCTTGGCTGTCTCTACTTGGACCTATCCTTATCAACTGTGAGCATCTGTGAAGGATGGAGTGGATTCATTTTCAGTTGTCACTCAGCGATGACTCAATCACTTGGCCAGATTACTCCCCAAAAGGTTACTACAACATTTGCTTGTTTTCCTTAGAAAACTGAGCCAGACTTAAAATGTAGAGTGGAGGTGAATTATTCGTCCATAACTCTACAACAGTAGCCTATCTTAGTAGAGTTTTTTTTTGCCTTTCAGTCTTTTTTCTCTGCATTTTTACTTAGTTGTGAGCATAGTATGTATCTTAAATATCATACGTATTATAATGTTTTTTGTTTGTTTGTTTTGCTGCTGGCTGATCTTCCTAGTCATCATCTTTAGTGGTTCTTTAAAATTTCACCTAGTAGATATAGCATCATGTGCTTATGCATTTCTTTACCTTTGGATATTTAAGTTTCTTTCCTAATTTTTAATACATATGGCCATAATAATGGTGGATTGTATACAGTTACAAATTAAGAATTCCAGATCAAAATATGAAGTGAGAAGGGTATGCTGGAATCTGAGGACACTGTTACCAGGTTGTATAGGAGATGCTATATGGTCCAGGCTCACAGACTGACCCAGGACAGGGAACAGAAGCCCATAGACACAGACAGGAGCTCTGGCTATGTTTATAAATGTTTCTTTCTTCCCATTCTTGACCCATCAAGAAACAGTGTGGGGAAGCATAGAAAGGAGCCAAGAATTTGGAGTTAGAAGGTCTTGCTACCACTGAGATCTGTGTCCTTTGTGCTGCTTTGGATCTTAACTGCTCTGAACACTTCTTCATCTGTATAGAGGATGTCTGTGGCCTATGATTCTTATAAGAATAAAATGAAATTCAACAGGGGCAAGTGAAATGGATTTGAGGGATCCTTATTGTGGGCTAGGCACTGGAAATTTTTTGTGCTGTTTCATCAAATCCTTAAAGAAACTCTGTAAAATAAACTGAAAGAGTAATTCATTCCAAGTGCTGAGATCCAAACCCAGTTCTTCCATCCTCCAGAGACTTTTGTCCTGAGGCTTCCTAGAGAGACACCATCTCAACAGATGAATCTGTGATCTGAAATAGTGCAGAAGGGCCAATTCCATGTTCTCTATACAAAGGATAGTTCAGAGAAGAAAAGCATTTAGAAAGATATGAACATATTGTGATGTTTATACTATTTTTATTATTGACAAATATTGCATAAAACTATTCAAATCTCTAAGAAATAGTGAATCCAGGTGCCAAAGCCTGACTTCAGGATATGACCTCGGTGTGAGAGAGGCAAAAATAATTGGTTCTGTAGATGGAGAATTAACCAAGATCCCATAAGAGGATGAATGGGAAGGGCATCAGTAAAAGTAGACTTTTGTAAAGAACTGGGCTTGATTACATCCCAGGGGCTCTGGCATTTCTACGGAGATTCAGGTGTTACAGACCTGGAAGAAAGAGGGAGAGGCCGGTAGTTCTGGGAATGTCAGGATGAATCAGAATGAGGCACAACCCAGAGCTGAGAGACTAGCTGAGAGATGTTTACAATCTTTTAAACAAATAGGAAGGGAAACTATTATATTACAGAGGTAAAATTGATGAGCTTTATCCACTTATTGACATATTTCTTCTAAAATACAAGTCAGATTGTGTCAGTCCACTGTAGAGTTAAGAGCATTTGTTTTGGAATCAGTATTCCTGGGTTTGAAGCCCTAGCCATGTGACCTTGGACAAAGTTCCGTAAGCTACCTAAGCTTCTTTTTATTCATCTGTGAAATGGGAAGAATAATAGTAGCATACATGGCATAGGTAAGTTGGGAGGATTAAATGAAATAATGCATGTCAGCGGCTTAACATAGTATGAGGACAGAGGAAGTGCTCAGTGTAGATTTATTATTATCATGTCACACCCTGCTTAAACATATTCTATTGGTCTTCACTAAGTATTGGGAAATGTTCCAAACCCTTGTAGTCCTCTATGGTCTGGCTCGATTCCACTCCATAATCTCTGTGCCAGAGGTCTAGATGTCTTCAAGAGCCTGTCAGATAAGAAGCAAGTTAGGTGAGGCTATGGCAAACTGGGGACCACATGCTCCATCTAAAGAGGGCACCTGCCACTCACTATGGTAGATCTTTGCTTTATGGGAAGGTGAGCCTAGTGTGGTTACCTTTGAAGAGATGTTAGAAACCTGGACTTCGTATGAAACCTCCCAGTTATTAAATGTGAACAACTAAATCCGAATTTTTAACCAACACTCTAAACAAAGCCCGTCTGCAGGCTGGATACAGTTGCCAGCGTGCACCCTCTGTTTCATGCCCTTCCAAGGCCTTGCAGACTGCTTACTTTTCCTTGGAGAGACTTTATTCCTTTGTGCTTTAGTGCTTTGAGACATGCTAGTCACTCTGCCTGGATTGGCCTTGGTTCTTTCTCTCTGGAACTGAATTGTCCTTTTAGACTTGACTCAACCTATTTTCTCGAACTCATCACTTCCTTTTTTTGTGATGCCGGAGCATTGTAGGGATCATTCTATTTCAGTACTTAAGACATGCGTTTGCTTTTTTATTTAGAAATAATTATTAAACACCAAAATGCATACCAGTACAGTCGTAAACTGGAGTCCCTGCTCCCCTGGTGCCTGTATTCTGGATTGATTTTCATGTATTGGTCCTCCCATGAGAAGGTGAACTCCTTGAGGGCAGGGACCATGTGCTGTTTGTCTGGTTTCCTCAGCAGATACCCAGTGTATTAGTGTCCTCTTGCTGCTGTAACAAATGTCCACAAACCTCATGTCTTAAAACAATACAAGCTTATTATTGTACAGTTACAGAGGTCAGAAGCCTGAAATGGGTCTCACTGAACGAAAATCAGTGTGTCAGCAGGACTTCATTTCTTCTGGAGGCTCTAGGGGAGAATCTGTTTCCTTCTCTTTCCAGTTTCTAGTGCATTTCTTGGCTCATGGCCCCTTCCTCCATCTTTAAAGGAAGAAGTGTAGCATCTTCAAAACTATCACTATGACTTCCTTTTTTGGTCTCCCTCTTCCACTGATAAGGACCCTTGTCATTACATTTGGCCTACCTGGATACTCCAGGATACTCTCCTGACCTCAAGTTTAGCTGATTAGCAACTGTAATTCCATTTGCAACCTTAATTACCCCTTGCCATATAATGTAATATGTTCTCAGGCTCTGGGGATTAGGACATGGGCATCTTTGGAAAGGACATTATTCTTCCTACCACAGCTTGGAAGCTGAATAAATGAATAGTGAATGATGAATGAAGCTCACAGAGGGTGGGAACCAGTGTTGTGCTAGCCGCAGAAAGGCAGAAAAAGTGGTAAATGTCTCTGCCCTGAAGGAGTTGATGATCAACTGAATCAGGGAGGGGGTGATTGGAGGTCTTCCAAACCTTCCTTCTCAGTTTAAACATCTCTGACTCTTGCAAGCTTTCCCTGACATCCCAGATGAAGATTAAGCCCATCGTTTTGTGCTCCCAGTGCACCCTCTTCTTAGGAATACTTCATCACACTTGTGATGCTGGTTCAATAAATGCCTCCCACTTGATTTTATAGGTAATGAGTACGATAAAACATATGTCTTATTTCTCAGTGTGTAGTATTGAGAGGAGTGCCTGGCATATGGTAAGTGTTCAACAGTTTGAGACAATAGAAGAATGAATAAATAAATGAAGAATTAGAGAAAAATTCAGTATTTAAACCACCTACTAGTTCTGCATTGGAGCTTTGTAACCTGGGACCATGGACTTTCCGACATGGCATGCAAAATTGGGAAGGCAAGCATATGTACTTTTTTTTCCCAGTGGGGAGCAAAGAGCATTTATCAGATTCTCAGTGGAGTCCATGACCAAAAAAAGGTTAAGAAGCTCTCTAAATGTGCAGAGTTCAGAGATGAGATAATTTGGCCATGGTACAGAGAAGGAGGATCTTGTCATGGAAAAGACAGATGGAATTCTCCGTACAGCTAATGGGGCTTTTTGTGTCTTTTCTCCCCTCTAGGAGAAGAGAGTGTGCTGCCTCTTCTGACACAGGAATCTAATTCCAAAGCTCGGAGGGGTATTTTAAGAAGAGCTGTCTTTTCTGAGGACCAGAGAAAGGCTCTGGAGAAAATGTTTCAGAAGCAGAAATATATCAGCAAAACAGACCGAAAGAAACTTGCCCTCAACTTGGGACTAAAGGAATCACAGGTACTAATGAGCAGGAAGATATCTACTGCTCCTGGTTTCTGAAGGAATCCAATGATATCTATTCATTTGGTAACTATTTGTTGTAGTAGGCATAGCACTGGACCCTGAAGCATTATTGAAATGACTTTCATGGTTTTTTAGTGGGTGGAAATATATGTCACAATTCCTATTTGGAAATCGGGCCCTTTGCTGAAGAGGTCTAGGTTTTCGCCTGATTAATTCTCCCCAAATGAAGAGAAAAGCGAAGGCTTGTGGCATTTACATCATTACATTGTTTGCTCTGTTTTCAGAGAAACAGGTTACATAATTGCCTTCAAAAGCAGGAACCAATTTTCCTGTCTTTTTCTTCATTTCCAGTCCAAAATCAAGGCATGAATGAGTGACTCATAAAGACCTCTTAATAGATTTCATTATTTTGCACTGTGGGCTTATGTCAAGTACAGTCAAGTAGTTTCACATTTGCAACCTTTACAAACCTTTCTTGTACAATGATATTTCATATAATTTTGAAAGAGACTTTCTGGCCTTTTGGGAAGTGCAGCATACTCCATTTAAAGATTGGCCTACTTATAAATAATTAACAGTATAAGGCACTAGCATTTTCCTATTTAATCCTTCTTATAATCACCATATGAAATATCCCCATTTTCTAGATGAGGAAATGTAGAGAGGTAAACAGAGGTCCAGTGTCACAAAGTGAAGCTGCTTTGGAACTGGGCTCCCACCCCAGGCAACCTGACTCTGGAGTTTGCATTCTCTTTAACCTGGAGCCACCATGTACAGTTGTGCAGGATGTTCACTGCACAAGGGCATTTGTCTAAGAGGGATGGCAGCAACTGAAATGCAGCAGGTACTCTGCTTGTCAAACTGACTTTCCAGGTGCAAGGCTCCTTCCACCTGGAATTTTTGAATCAGCATAAAGGCACTGAAGGGCTAGCAGAGGCTCTGTGTTAACCACCATGCTCTACTGTACTTCCCTCAATACAAATGACCTGGTTTCTAACTTGGGATATTATTAAACTAGTTATTTTTGGATGAAACCCTTCTTAACCTTGCTTCCTTTCCCTAGGGAAGTGATCTGTCCCCCTGTCCCCCGACTTTTTATAGTCGTAGGAAGCACGAGGTGTGGTAGAGGATAATTGGCCTAGATCAGCCAGTCTGTGTTTTCCTCATGTGTGGGACTAATGAGCCCATAACCTTAATTAACTGCTCTGTGCCTCAGCTTCTCACTTTAAAAACAGGGACAAATATAGGAATTCTGTCTATGTCACAGAGCAATTTTGTGTCTATGACAGGCAAATCAATAGGTATATCTTGGTGGTCTGTTGTGTGTAAGACACTGTGCTAGGTAAGAGGGAATATTGATAAATACTGATTAAGATAAATAACACGGGCTTCCCTGGTGGCGCAGTGGTTGAGAGTCCGCCTGCCGATGCAGGGAACACGGGTTCGTGCCCCGGTGCGGGAAGATCCCACATGCCGCGGAGCAGTTAGGCCTGTGAGCCATGGCCGCTGAGCCTGCGTGTCCGGAACCTGTGCTCCGCAACGGGAGAGGCCACAACAGTGAGAGGCCCGCGTACCGCAAAAAAAAAAAAAAAAAAAAGATAAATAACACTTCTTGGACCCCAGGAATTTATACAACCAACTGGGAAAACAAAACAGAAGCTCATGAACAGTTAGATAACAATATAAGACATTAATGTAGGAAACCGCCCCTGGTAGATTAGATATACTACCAAATAAAGGAGCTAGATCAGTGGTTCTCCTAGAACTTATGTATCTCTTTGGAGCCTTACACTAATCCCCATCTCTGGAAAGGATGATCATAGGACTGGTTCCTATACCCCTGGGGAGTCTAGTGATGGGAGTTACCTGATCCTCAGAGGAATTGCTGGGCCTGAGAGAGGATCACGTCGGGGGCTCAGTGGGCCTGGCCTGCATCGCATTGCTATGGATAAGACACACCAGAGTCAGAGGGGAGAAAGTGTGCAGGTTTGGGAGGCTGGGGGCTTCTGGTTGAGTTGGAACTTGAGGTAGGTGTTAAAAGATCAAAAGTGGCTAGGATTGATCTGACAGTGCTCTGAGAAAGTGTGAAAATCTGTGATAGTACATAGCATCTTCTTTAAAATGAACTGTTGAAAAGGGAATGCAGCAAGCCTATTAAGGAATATTTATGAGGGCATGACCATAATATTTCCACTCTGAGATAACAAACTGTTTCCATATTTGTATGTTATCTCCCAGTTGTTATCCATAGGCACATAGTTTTACATAGTCGATTGTATCATTTTTAAAATTCAAGTGCCTCAGGAATGAATGCTTTTTACCTTATTGAATTTGGCGAACAGCTCGGAAGTAATTTAACGTTTTCTTATTTGCATGTACACTATATCTAATTACACAGTTACTACATGGTATTTATTACGGTAAATTCAAACAAGAGGGAGATTGGTAGAGTTAAAAATGAAAACATATCTGTTCCCTTTCCAATCCAACTCCCTGGTTACTACTGTCATTTATATATGGCTCTTGTTTGAGTTTATTGACATATCATGTATTATTTTATAAATAAATGTATACATGTGTGTCATATATGCACAAACATATAAAAACACAGATACTTTCATAATGACTACTATGTGCCCTTACATTTGATGTTATTTACAGATAATAAAAGTAGCTACTTTTGCTATTTCTGTTTTACAAATGAAGAAGCTGAGACCTAGAATCATGTATATAATTTTAAATAAAAATGGCATCACACTGCATATATTTTAACATCTTTTGAAGGACAATACAAATCACTTGTGTAACCAGCACAATGTCCAGATAGGACATTACCACCGGGCCAGGAGCCCCCTGCGTGCCCCCTCCCGGTCACTACCTTCTCCTTAATAACTTTGAACAGCATAGATTAGTTTTGCCTGTTTTTGTGCTTTATATAGATAGGATCACTCAGTACATTTTCTTTGGTATATGGCTTCTTTCACTTACCGTATGCTTGCGAGATTCATCCATGTGGCTGTGTTGTAACAGTAGCTCATTTACATTCATTGCTGTGTAGTATTACATGGTATACCAGGGTTTATCCATTCTAATGGTGGGTGTTTGGATTGTTCCCATTTTTGGGCTATTATGATTAATGCTGCTTACAATGAGTATTGTTTGACACTTTGCTTTTTTTTCTCCCACTCAAATGTCATGGGATACGTCCTTCCATGTCTGCATACACATTTACTTCATTCTTTTTTAGTGAGTGTCTCAGAGCAGACCATTACATGGATATACTGTAATTCACTTAGCCATCCTCAGCTTTGTTACTTCCTAGTTTTTACTGTTGCCTATCTTTATGCACTTTAAAAATAATTCTGTAAGATAGGGAACTAGGAGTTGGATTTATAAGTTAAAGTTTATGTACATTTTAAGTTGTGATCAATTTTAAAATTCCTTTCCAAATATTGTATCAAGATATTGAATTATATCAATTATATCAATTATATCAATTTGAATTATATCAAATTTTACTCTTACTAATAAACAGTCCTTTTTTTGCAATCCCTCCCCTATTTAAGTTTTTGAAAATGTTGCCAACCTCATGGGCAGTTGTATTTGTTATTTTTTTCCTAATTATCAGAACTCGGGAATCTTTTAATCACTTTACTGGTCATTTTTCATCTGAATTTAACCTTTTCATGGCTGCACCATTTTTTTTCAAGTTTCATCCATGGTGTAGCATGTGTCAGAATTTCCTTCCTTTTTAAGACTGAATAATATTCAATTGTATGTATATACCACATTTTGTTTATTCATTCATCCATCAATGGACACTTGGGTTGCTTCCAACTTTTGACTAATATGAATAATGCTACTGTGAGCATTGTGTGTACAAATATCTCCTTGAGTCCCTGCTTTTAATTCTTTTGGGTAGTTTGTGGCTTTTTTCATATGCTTGTGGCATCTTTATTTGTACAAAAATTTCTCTTTTTTTAATGTAGTCAGATCTAGTTTTCCCTTTGTAGCCTTATTTTTTTATGTCATGCTTAAGAAAACATTAATCTCCCCAAGACTGTAATGATCATCTCTTATATTTTCTTCTAGAATTTTTATAGTTTTGTATTTATGTTTAGCTGTTTAATCCATCTGGAATTTGTTTTTATATTTGTTGAGAGGTAGAAATTTTATTTTATGATTTTTCCCAAATATGTACATTTGTCCCAATACCACTGATTATGAAGAAACTCCTTTCATGATTTTTTTAAATTGAGATATTACTCAAAAAATTTCTAGATATACAGAAAAGCTAAGAGGAGAATAAAATAATTAATGTGATGAGAAAGACAAAAATCACTAATGGCAACAAATAACTGTCTTGGTGAAAACCCATTAGAAATAGTTGGCAGGCATTCTGGGAGTAAATGCCTACTGCAAATAATAAATGAGTTTGTGAACAGAAGCAAATGCTCTGCTATGTATGCATTAGGACTGGTTTCTTGTGAAAAGCCTGAGCCACAGGATTACAACTGAGATGGCAGTCTTTCGGACTCAGCTGCCTGTGGTAGGTTTCTTTTGTAGCCATTTTGGACATTGCCCATCACGTTGAAAGAATGAAAGAATTGTTTTGCCAATCTGGAAAGACCATCTCAGGTAGAATTTTTTACTTCATTGGGAGAAATATCTGGTTGGTACACTTTAATAATTACTTCTTTAGGTAAAAATTTTCCAGGTCTTGTTTTAAAAATAGAAAGCTACTAAAAAAGGGTGCAATGTAATGCACAGGAAAGCAATGTGATTGGCTTTTAATCTATCAGGAAACCAGTTGTGAAGTTTCCTGCTCAGGCACAGTTGACTACACAGTCAGAGGGAGGTTAGTAGTAAAGAGAGACTCAAGTGGGGTAGGGGAAGGTATGGCTCAAATTAGAAACTACCATCATAAGCACTTTTAGGTTAATTACAATCAATTGTTATTTATTGAGCCTAATTCTTTGAGTTTGATAAATCCTGGAAGTACTCGAACTTGGAAATTGTATAAAGCTTGCAATTTATCCAAGCATTATAAAATGTAATCTTTTTTTTTTTTTCTTGCGGTACGCGGCCTCTCACTGTCGTGGCCTCTCCCGTTGCGGAGCACAGGCTCCGGATGCGCAGGCTCAGCGGCCATGCCTCACAGGCCCAGCCGCTCCCCTGCACGTGGGATCTTCCCAGACTGGGGCACGAACCCGTGTCCCCTGCATCGGCAAGTGGACTCTCAACCACTGCGCCACCAGGGAAGCCCATAAAATGTAATCTTAATTTAGTCTCCAGAAGTTTCTGATGAGGTCTGAATGTTTATAAGAGCCTCAGCGCTGGAGTGGGACTATCACGGATTCTAGTCTAAATGCTTCTATTTTACTAGCTATGTGACCTTGAACTGGTTCATTGCGTTGAACCCCAGTTTTCTTATGTGTGAAATAAGGACTTCTTGCAGTCATTGTGAGGATCAAATTGTAAAATCCACGATGAGTGCCTGGCCTGACACCTGGCACAAAATAAACACTCAGATGCCATTACTAGTCAATAACATTTCCTTTGGATAAATAATTTAGCACAGACTAAATGAGGTTTTAAAATATCGAAGAGAGTTAAATCAGTCTTGAAAGATGTCTGACTTTCAGGATGTCAGCAGCTTACCACAGTTGTTTTGTTTCATAAGTGTGTGGAGATGCTTTACTAAAATAATTTCTCAGATATTTCTGAAGTAAAAAGCCACAAGGACTTTGCTAGGCTGGCTCTCAGGATAAGGTATTCTATGGATGGCACAGTGGAAGAAATTACAGTTTAAAATGCTGAAGTGAAGTAACGTGATGTAAGTGATCGTTTTGTCCAATTACTTTATCAATAGGTGAAAATCTGGTTTCAGAACAGAAGGATGAAATGGCGGAATTCCAAAGAAAAGGAAGTGCTTTCCAACAGGTGTATCCAAGAAGTAGTCCTTCAAGAGGACCCCCTCTCACGATCTGCTCTGGGTTTCCCTTCTCCATGTCCTTCACTCTGGGAAATCTCCCAACAGCACTCGAGTCCAAGATGGAGGGAGAATTCACCAGAACCTTCAGAGAGACTAATCCTGGAGAGTCCAGGGGCATTGGCCCCAGAAGCAAAGTCACTGCAAGGTGCCTTGTATTTGTGTTCTGAAGAGGATGCCAGAGACAAGGGTGTACTTACTGGCTCAGTGTGAATGGAAGCATTCTGCCATGTTAACGTAAAGAACAGTTAACTATTAATGTTTGGACTCTTAAGCCTGCTAGCTTGTGTCTCATCAGTGCCTAAAACCTAACACCTTTGGAGTGAAGCATGGACTAATGTTTTAGGAAACCCTCTCCAGTGTTGTCTTATTTGGGTCCTAGACTCAGACTTAATTTGTAAGTGGAACAGAATCTCCCAGAAAGTACGATGGAACTGAAAAGAACGAGAATAATGGTCAGCTCAGTCCTTGCTCTGAATATGTGTATATATGCGTGTGTCTCTATGTGTATATATATAAATATTCATTAAAATACATCAGTAGAAATTAATTTCTCTCTAAATAGTGCATTGAGCAAATTCACTTCCTTTTATATGAAGAAAAACCAACGATGACTGAATGTTTTTAATTTTTTGAAAATTATGTGAAATTTGGACTTCAGTACAAATTTTCATATCAAAAGAACATTTTAAAAAAACTCTAGTTTCTGGTTTCTTTCAGTATCCAGATGTAAATGATTTTTAACAACTCAGCTCAGCGATCCTAATCAAATGAGCCACTATTAGATACATGCACTGAAAGTATGTATTTAAAATTAATCCAACAAGCAACTAGAAGAATTTCTGAATGTAACTGTTAGTATCTTTAATTTCCAAGGCTCTGGACTTTATCAGGCTATCAGTGAGGGAGGGACCCATTTAACTAATGATTATCATTTGATCTCTTTTCTGTAAGGATGGGTCTTTATCGGGGTCTGCCAAATAAAATGCCTTTAAGGGCCTGTCAGGTAAATAGAGGGCATGACTCACCTAAAGATATTTGAGTTTAATAATTTTTAAATATTGTGTTGGCCAAACAAAACATCTGTGCCAAGCAGTTTGTGACGTCCAACCAAGACTTAAAGAAGTGTCACAGTTCTTAAAATGTTCCCAACTGGGCTTCAAAACCCGATACTGATGGGATCTATAGTGATTTCTGTTTGCACTTTTAGTTATAGACTCAATTTTCCATTTAGGTGGTATGCAGTATATATTAGGTTATTTTTATGTATTAACAAAAACATCACCACAGATGTTTTATGTTTCTTGAGTATTCTGAAATAGTATTATTATAAAATTGCATTTCTGGTAACAATTTGCTTAGTTCATCTAGAATTTTTTATTCCAGGTCCAAGAAAAAATTATGTTTCACTTGAAGGAAATGAGGCAGAAAAAGGAAATGATGTGGTTTTGAACTAGGTTGTTATTAATCTGTGGACAAGAAACATTAGTAGAAGTTCATGATGTGGAATTTTGTTAGTGAGAAAGCTGCATAAAGAGAGTAGCTTCTAATTTGCTTACGTTCTTAGCTATGGACTTTGAGGGTTTAGAGTTTTAGCAAAGGTAATATTTCAGGTGATAATGGTTTTTGTCAACACCAGGGAATTATTTTGTATGAATGGAACTTGATTTGGTATATGCTAGCTTATGTCTTTATCACAAGATCAAAAATCATCTCAGAAGATTGTCTCAGTCCCTCTTTGTGGGAAGCAGAGGCAGGGATCTGCCGACAACAATTTACATTTTAAAACCTGTCTTAAAATGATTTATAATACGGTTCCTTTTCTTTGTATAATGTTAACCTCATTTACATTTATCAGGTCCTTTCTGTGTGCTGGAGACTGCTAATAGGCCTTTAATGTGGATTAACTCATTTAATCCTCATGACAATAACCTATGAAGTGTAGGGACTCTGTTACTATTAGGATTCTTGTTATTCAGACAGGGGACCCAGACCAGTATGGTTAGGGTGATTTGCCCAAGGTACTGAGGGTAATAAATGGGATTTGACCCCTGGCAGTCAAGTTTCAGCTCTTGAAATCTAACCAGCCATG
The DNA here is from genome assembly GCF_025265405.1 of Mesoplodon densirostris. Classification (NCBI taxonomy): domain Eukaryota; kingdom Metazoa; phylum Chordata; class Mammalia; order Artiodactyla; family Ziphiidae; genus Mesoplodon; species Mesoplodon densirostris. The sequence continues at coordinate 53,864,277 of NC_082671.1, forward strand.
CGGGGGTGTATACCACTGTGAATGTATTCACCCAGCTATCAGATGCATTGTAAGACATACATTTTGAGGATTGCAGAGAAATGTATTAAAGAAATTCAGAAGCACGTTGTACTTTATAATCTCTTACTTGGGGAAAGATTTTCTCTTCAGTATCTTCTCTATTAATTT